>NW_006399883.1:5462439-5486179 GCF_000299155.1 Elephantulus edwardii
AGCCGCGATAAACATGGGTATACATATATCTACTTGGATGTCATTTATGGTCTCTTTAGGGTATATTCCCAGTAGTGGAATTGCTGGGTCAAATGGTATATTTGCAACTTTTTGAGAAAGCGCCACAATGCTTTCCACAGTGGTTGCACCATTTTACACTCCCACCAACAGTGAATCAGGGTTCCAGTCTCTCCACAACCTCGCCAGCATTTGTTCTTTTATTTCACCCAGGACCTTCTATCATGGTCCTTTTGAGGAGTCAATAGTGGTAGCTGAGCACCATCACTCTTCTTTGCCCCTAGACAAAAAGAAACCTTAGATTGCTGAATCTCTGACAGCCACACACAAGCTGTTAAGATCCTAGTCGATATTCAACAAAGAAGGATGCAGAACATTTGTTTTGTGGTTTACACTGAGCATGTTGACTTCAATCACTGGGTATTATATAGTTGATGTCTTTGTGATTCTCTAAATGTTTTAATATTTTAATATCTCATTAAACAATAGTATTTAATTAAAACATTTATGACTTAACTTTAACAGACTAATAAATGACATAACTATGCATAATAATCTGAAGTACAAATACCCAAATAAATCAGAATAGTTAGAAAAAGGAAAACACTACAATCGACATGGAAAAAAATAAAGTTTTCTTTTTAAAAATAGAATTTGGTATTCATTGTTTTTTTTAATTTTTACAAAATAGCATTCCTTAAAATTTGCTTTAAATTGAGGTTATTTCTTTCACTGTTAACATGTATGAGACATGTGGATCCCAGGCAGAAAACAACAGGAACATATAGCTCTCCTCTATTATGCCAAACCTGTCTTTGATATTGTTGGCGTTACGCCCAGGACTTTGTGAAAAGATTAGGAAAATGTGCTTGCTTCACCAGCTCATGTACCAAAACTAGACGTTTTAGGGGCATCCTGAGTATTTCATGGCATTTGTTTAGAATGTCCAGTTCAGAATTCCATTTGCTATTCTGCTACCCAAGTGACATCCTCTGCCTCATCTTCTCGTCTTCAGTCTTAGTTGCCTAGTGTTGCTATAATAGAAACATCACAAGTGTGCAACTTTAACAAGCAGAAATTTATCCTCTCACAGCTTAGGAAACTAGAAGTTCAAACCAAGTTCTGTCTACCAGCTCTAGGGAAAGGCTCGCTCGCTCTCAGTTCTGGAGAAAACTCCTCGCTTCCTTTAAACATTGGTAGGTCCAACAATCCTTGGAGATCTTGTTGGGTCCTGGCATCAATCTTTTCCGAGGTCTAGGAGGTTTGTCAGCACAGGATTCTAGCTCCAAATAATGTGCTCCACTCCCAACTCTTCTTTCCTGGTGGTACTGAGATCCCTTTGTCCCCTTACTTCTCTCACCTTTCATCTCTTCTAAGATAAAAGATGCTAGTCCAGATGCTAGGGAATGTCCTCCTATCAGATCAGGGCTTTGGTGGGGACATCCAACCTAATTTTGCTTCACTGACATAAAACATAATCCTTCCTCATTCACTAAAGGCAGATGTTAGAATTTAGAGCATAACACAAAACAGAGGCTAATCACACAGTACTGGGAATCATGGCTGAGTCAAGTTGACATCACTTTTTTCTTTATTTTATTGTGCTATTTATGAACGACTGGGTTTTCAGTCACTCATTGTTGCACATTTCCTTTTCTCTCCCATCCTTTCCCCTCCCCCCAACTCACCTTGCAAGGCACCTCTTGCTCCAGACTGTCATGCATATAATACCTAAACATATATTCCTTTCCCTCAGTCCTTCCTCTCATCTGTTTCAGTGAAGTGTTTATTATCTATCCACTCTTTTCCTGTTCCCCCACCATGTGTCAATTCTATTCTATAATAGCAGTATTATTCACTATTTGTCCTTTTACGATTGAAATATTTCACTTAGCATAATGTCTTCCAGTCTCACCCGTGTTGTGTAGCGTTTTACAAGTTAATTGCTTTTCAGTGCTGCATAATGTTCCATTGTGTGGCTGTACACGGTTTTTCTATCCATTTGTTTTGTTGCTGGGCATTTGGGCTACTTCCATTTCTTCATTATTGTGAATAATGCAGCAATAAACATGGATGTCCATACATCTATTTGCATCACGGCTCTGGTTTCTTTAGGGTATGTTCTCAGTAGTGCAATACCTAGGTCAAATGGTATGTCAATTTCCAACTTTTTGAGAAAGCACCAAATAGTCTTCCATCAACTTGATATATATTCTGGGGACACAATTTGATTTCTGACACCAGTATACAGAGAACACCTTCCAAAGTCCAAGAGAAGCTCCACTGATTGGGCACCTGCCAGGTCAAGAACTGCAAAATGGCATCTAACTATCATTCCTATTTACACACACACACACACACACACACACACACAGTATGGTTCTTATATCCAAAGCCAAAATTACCTGTGATTCGCTTCTGGTGCTGTCAACAGAAGTCTCCATAGTTCTGTTGGGCTCTGCCTCATAGCTGCTGCTTTCAATGTCTCATTTTTCCTTGTTTTTCCTTTTAAAAAAAGAGAGAGAGAAAGTGCTTGTTGACTGTTTAATAATGATATTAATTTAATTTCTGAAGTCCAGAATAAAGGTCTTCTCCAGATGTGTTTGAAGAAGGCTAAAGGCTCAAAAATCATTATCATAATTCCTTACAGAGTGAATTAATTTAAAAACTATGAACTTCAACTCTAACATTAAAGTTTCCTCACTAGTACTTTCTTCATTAGCATCCATGGTATTAATAATATACATTGCCAAAACCTGTTATCATTCTTCAATCACTGTATTAACTTAAAACAACAGACATCCCTCTTTAACTTGATCTGTGCCACTGTTAGAACCTCAACTTGGAATATTATTGCTTTTAATTTTTGACTCATGTACTTTTAACTTGTTAGCTAAATTTGTGTCTTCTAGACTGCAACAGTTCCAAGATACATGTACGGCTAAGCACAACTGATAACAGTGCATCTAAATTCCAAAATCAATCTCCATAATAGTCTATGTGTTTCCTACTGCCAAAGGGGCCCTTTAGAGTAGTGAGAGAAGATGTTTACCCTGAAACCTACAGCGTCCCTTTTCAGCAGGAAGTAGCTAAGAGAATACGCCGTCCCCTTTTCCTTATGAATCAGGGTGAAGTCTCTCTCAGGGAGGAGTGATAGGGAATGGCAAAGGATACACTGACAAAGGAGATTAATCAGAACTGGCTTTGACAAGCACTGTGGCAATGGGACAATGAAAACAGACTTTCAAGGGAAAAAAAAAAGGGGAACCAACTTGGCGGGGGTGGGGGGAGATAGAGAAAATAGTGCAACAATGAATGAATGGAAATCCAAAAATCTCTGTAAATGTTCATTAAAATTAATAAAATTTAATAAAAATTAAAAAAAAATAGAAGAATTGGGCAGTAAGGACAATACAAGTACCAGATAGTACAGATAACAACAAACCTTTATGTGACTTGATTGACTTTTGGAAGTCAGAACCTTAGAAAAGTGCTACCCAAAAGAAACAGAAAAGATGTGGTATGAAAAATAATATACACAGACTTTGTAATTAAATCAGTATAAAATAAAAATTTTATAAAAAATATATTTTAAAAAAACACACACCAGACATCAATTCTTTACTTTGAATTCTGATAGCTTTAACTTATATTAAAATGCCCAGTCTTGAGTTTAAATTGTTTCCACTGACAGTTTCTACTAGGTTGCTAAGGTGTGTCATCTTGCAGAGGCTTGTTTTGGTGTTTTTTCTTTCTTATTCGCCATTATTGTTTTTTCAATGACAATATAGTCACTATTATGTTTTTAAATGAAAGAATGTAGGTGTTTTCCCAAATGTTCCCAAGTGCACAGCATTCCTGATAAAAAATGGTTGCTATGCTTTATAAGGGAGCAGTGGTAGTCAAGTGGATAGAGAATTGTGCTGCCTACCCAAAGATAAACAGTCCAAATCCACTAGCTGCTCCATGGGAGAAAGATGGGCAATCTCCATCCATGCAATTCACAGCCTCTGAAAACCCACTCAAGGGTCAACTACGAGTTGGCTTGGACTCATTACTACACATAACAACAACATGCTTCATAAGAGCTAATACTATTTCTTTCTGTTGCTGCTGTGTACCGTCAAATCAGAACCAACTCATAGCTGATCCTTCGGTGGGTTTTCAGAGGCAGCTAAGCTAATCAGACAGGAAGAAACTGCCCATCTTCCTCCTGCAGAGCAGCTGGTGGATTTAAACCCCTTTCCACTGGGCTGGCAGCACAACTCCTTATCTCTAAGCCACCAGAACTCCCAATTTATTTCTGTAGTATTTCTTATTGTGAGTATTTATTCATTATATGAGTTGCATTTTCACTGGGTAATACACTACTATTCACATCAATACATTCTTTTTCAATAATGTTTTTTAAGTATACCTTTTAGGTTCCTCATTTTTACATGTTGTTGTTAAGTGGCATCGAGTTGCTTGTGACTCATAGAGAACCTATGTACAACAGCCCTGAACCCTGCTCTATCCTGTGCCAACCTTACTGTCTCTGACACACCTACCCCCACTACCCCAGTCACTGAATCAATCCATCTCATTGAGGGGCTTCCTCTCCCGCACTGTCCCTCTCCAAGTCCCAAGTATGCCAGACAAAGCTTCAGAATCCTTGCCTCCAAGGAGCAGCCTGGTTTCACCCTCTCTAAGATGAACCTGTTTTTTCTACTGGCAGTCCATGGTATATTCAATTCTCTTCTCTAGCACCAAAGCTAAAAGGCATCAATTCTCTTTCTATCATCACTGGTCATTGTCCAGCTTTCTGATGCATAGCACATAACTGCTAAGACTATGTATGGCCTGGATCAGGCGCACCTTAGTCTCCAAGACTGACTGGAGAGGTCCCTGACAGCAGACTTTCCCAATGCAATTAATCTTTTGATTTCCTGGCTGCTGGTACCAAGAATGTTGTCTGTGGAGCCAAACTAAAGCTGTTAACAATCTCAATCTCTTCACCATCTATCATATCATATGATATCATTCCGTTATTAACCCATAGCTGTTTAATTTTTTCTGACACATAGCAGTTCTCCATTGAGTCTCTAATGCTATAAATCTTAACAGGAGACTTCCCATCTTTCTCCCAAGAAGCCACTGGTGGATTCGAACATGAGAGACACATGGCATTTTGGTCAGCTGCTCAAGCACACTATGCACTGCACTACCAGACTTCCTTCACGTATGATGCAACATGTTAACCATGAACTGAATGTGGCACAGGTCAACCATGTGATAGTCTTCCAATACAGAGAAGGGAGAGGGAACACCCTAAAAGCTGGACCCAGAGGTGGGATGCAGCGTGGCCAGAAACAGACCACCGCGGGGCGGGACTGGGAAAAGGGGTCAAAGTCAGGATGGCTCCCGCCTATCCAAGGCACTGTCAGTGCAAACCAGTCACAAGGACTAAGGAGAAAAAGGAAGATTGGACGGCGTGCACACGAAGCAAAAGAAACTAAAGGCTTCGGGAAGAAGGGTGTAAAATGAAAGGTGTGAAGTGCAGATGAGGCCCCAGGTCGACTTGGTTGTAGCGAGTAAACGTGGAGGTGGGCGTGACGAAGGAGTTTTGTCAGGCAACGAGGTGGGTTTTCCAGGGAGGAAAGAGGACGTAGCTCAGATGTGCAGAGAGAAGGGGGCGTGGTGCAGGAAACGCTAGGACTAGGGTAGTGGAAAGTAGCAGGACGCAAAGGGAAGGGGCAGGGAAGAAGCGGAGAGCGCAGGGGGCGGGACGCAGAAGGTCCAGCTTGCCATCAGTCTCCGGGGTGCAGAGAAGATGCCAGGACAGCGATAGGCTTCTGCAGACCCCAAAAGGGGGCAGGAGATCTCGGTCCTTAAAACCTCAGCGCCCAGCAGGTCATGCTTGGGTACGAATACCTCTTACCTGGCACGTTCTACCTCTAGGCATAGTTCAGGCTCCCACTCTATGACCAGGAAACTTACCTAAACCTGATCTCTCTGCTCAATGCCGCAGGTACACTGCAAGCACCCAGGGGCGTACCGTACCTAAGAGGTGCCAAGCCGCCGCCCTAGCACTGAGCAGGCGTATTACGTGCAGGGTCTCGGCCGTGGCCCCGCCCCTCTGAGCGCCCTGCGCAGGCGCACCCAGCAGGCACCGCCCCTGCCACCCCTGGAGTCCCAGGCTTAGCACCGCCCCGGTGTGCTCAGTAAGGGAGCCCTCCCGCTAGGGAGAAAAGAATTGTAAACGAGGCTTTTGGAATCCGACTGCCTGGGAAGGAGGATAGAGATCCTTCTATATTGGAGATACCACCAGTTATGAACAACAGAAAGGGGAGAGAGCCTCTTCCTACCATCCAGGAAAGTGTGCAGTCTTCAATCGTTCTTTCAGGGTGACAGATGGAAGCACCGTGATTAGTTTTCCGTTTCCCAAAAATGAATCTGAACCTTAAAAGTGACATGACATATCCAGATTTGGAGAGGACCAGATGGAGTGGTTAGCAGACGGCAGACACATCCATCAAAGCGACACAAACAGTTGTTTTAAGTTGTCGGAAGGCTGGGTAGCACCAAACACCAAGCAAACTGGAACATTAATGGCCTAGTGGCAAAAAGCTGCGCTGAAAGTTCAAAGGCATGAAGTTCGAGGCCACCAGCTGCTGCCCGGGAGAAGGACAATCTCTTACCTTAAGATTAACTGCCTCCAAAAACCCGCTGGAGGGTCAGCTATGGATCGGTTCTGACTCGACAGTACACAACAAGCAACCCCTTCTGCTAAGGGAAATAGTGACAGCCTCCCCTCGTAACCTGGAAAGTGTGACGGGAACTCTGTTGGCTTAGTGGTAAGAAGCTGCGCTGCAACCCCAAAGCCGTGCAGTTCAAATCAACCAGCTGCTAGGCAAGAAAAGAATGAGCAATCTCCTCCCATGGGATTTACTCCTCCTGGTCAGAGTTCTGACTCCATGCTATACAACAACCCCTTCTTCACGTCTCCCGTTCCATTTGTTTGTTAGCTAAAACACGTCCATTGATATCTGCTCCTGAGTATTCCTAGCTTTTGCCAATGTCTTCAACTCAACCCGACCTTCTTCCTTTGTTACTATTAGCTCTTGTTCACATGGTACTTCATGAAAATTTTCAGTACAGGGATTCTGTGTATTCCTTTCAGGTTCTTTTGATGCTTCCCACATCATTCAAGATTTTGCCCATTGTATCTGTCAGTATTGCCCCTCAATGCTTGAATTGATTTTTTAGGTCTTTCAACCTGAGAAATGCCAAAGTTCTTCTTTTAATTGTCTGATTCCAACTCTTTGCACATTTCGTTGTAATACTTTGTCTTCTAGATGTGTCCCTTGAAATCTTCTATTCAGCTTTTACTTTGATATCTCTTCTCTTTTTCTTGGCTTCACAACTCTCTCATGCAATTTTCATTGCTTCTTCTGATCTTTTACTCTGAAAGCAGAGGATGCCAGAAAAATATCTACCTGTATTTTATTGACTATGCAAGGCATTTGACTCCATAAATCATGACAAACTATCGCTAACATTGAGAAGAGTGGGAATCTCAGAACATTTAATTGTGCTCATATAAAATCTATAACTAGACCAAGAAGCTGTGTGTTATCTGAACAAGAAAACATTGGATGTTTTAAAATCAGGAAAGGTGTGTGTCAGGGTTGCATCCTTTCTCCATACCTATTTAATCTGCAAGCTGAGCAAATAATTTGTGAAGATGAACTCTGTGAAGAAGAATGTGGCATAAGAATCAAAGGAATTTTCATCAACAATTTTTTGTTATGCAGATGACACAACCTAGCTTGCTGAAGAAAGGAGGACCTAAAATGTTTGCTTGCTACAGAAGAGCAGAGACTACAGTTTTCAATGTGGATTATATCTCTACATCAGAGAAAAACAGGTCCTTATCTCTGGTCTGTAGGCAATATGCTGATAGATGGAAAAAAGGATTGAAATAGTCAATAACTTCATCCTACTTTGATCCACAATTAACACCCTCGATAGTAGTAGCTGAGAGATCAAGGGATACGTTGTTTTGGCCAAGTCTGCTGTCAGGAACCTCTCCCCCAAAATACTGAAGAGTAATTATGCCAATTTTAATACTAAGGTGTGCGTGATCTAAACCATGGTCTTCTCTATCACTTGGTATTTATCTGAGAGCTGCACAATGGACAAAGATGACAGAAGGACTTTTTATTTGATTTATAGTGTTGGAGAAGAGCATTGAATATCTCATGGGTTGAAAGAAAACAAACCAACACACACGATGTTTTCGAAAACGTATAGCCACTGTGCTCCTTCGAAGCAAGGATGATGAGGCCTTGGCTCACATATTTTGGGCATATTGCTAAGAAAGGCCATTTCTTGGAAAGAGAAATCTGCTTGAAAAATTAGAAGGTCAGCAAAAGAGAGGAAGAGCCCCAAATGAAGAGGAATCACACAGTGACTACAGCAAAGGGATCAAGTGTATCCAAGATGATGAGGATGGCACAGGATAGGACAGGACTCAGATCTATTGCTCATTAGGTCACTAAGAGCCACACTCATCTTGACAGCACCTAACAACAGCCCTTTCTAAGTGAGTCCATCAGATTATTATGTTGAACAACTCAATGGTGAGGCCAGGGAGCCAAAAGAGCTTTAGACGCCATCTGGGCTGGAATTCATTTTGCTTCTCTGGAAAACCCAACCCTAGAGATTGGTGCAAGAAGCACACAACATGGGCTGAAACATATCAAACATGAAGATGGAACTGGGACAGGAAACATGGGTCACTATATGTTGAAGCCAGGTCAACTGCAACTAACAACAAAAATAAAATAATTTTACATAAACTACAATACGCCAAAATAGTATATTGATATTCACCAAAAAATGCAGTGGTATATAGCTACAAGCAAATTAACTGATAATAAAATAATAATGCATATATGGTGGCCATATATATGCAATATTCAGAGTCTTTTCTGATCCATCTTGGTCTTTTCTTCCTCCTCTGTCTTTGCAGACATTTTTTGCGTTCTTCCTGGATGATATTCTCAATATCCTCCCACAGCTAATCTAGTCTTCATGCATTGGTGTTCAATACCATAAACCTTTCAAGATCCCAGAAGACAGAACTAAAAGCTGTAGAGAATCATTCCCAGGGAGCAACATTAGGCTGTAACCAAGGAACTAGTGGCACACGCCTGTTGGAGTTCATAATTGCCATGAAACATCATCGGACTTTGAATGGAAGTGTGTATGCAGTCATTACTTCTCTCTCATCCTTGTTGGGTGTGAAAGTGATGCGTTTTGGTAACTTTCCTTTTTATATCCCTTGTCTGTTATACTCAGGAAGCTATTGCCAAGGATCTGTGCCCAAAGGTTTCATATTTACAGGACTTGATTCAGAAAATAAGATCCTGAGATCTAGCTGCTTTAGTTAATGGAATTCTGAAGGGGCTTGAAATATTTACTTTGCCTATACAATGGATATGAGTTGCTGTAGCCAGAGAACAGACTGTATTTTCCAAAGTTGGCCACATCTCCCATCCTACATGACCTTCTTCAATGTTATTTAAAAAAAAAAACACTTCTACATCAAGGGCAAGAATCTCATTCTCTTTTATTCTGGGCCAGCATAATGATTTGCCTGAAATTAACAGAATGTGACAAAAAATGATATGGCATGATTTCCAAGACTAGATGAAAAATATTCGTGTATCTTGCTCCGGTGATCTAATGCTAAGAAGCTGTACTGCAACCCCAAAGGCACACAATTGAAATCCACCAACTGCATTATAGAAGGATAAACGATCTCCTCCCATGCGATTAACTGTCTCTGAAAACCTGCGGAGGGTCAGTGTTCAAGGAAGTTAATATTACTATCATTCAAATATATGTGCCAACTACCAGGGCCAAAAAGGAGGAAATAGATTATTTCTACCAACTTTTGCAGTCGGAAATAGCTGGAACGTGCAACCAAGATACCTTGATAATAATGGGTGACTGGAATGCTACAGTTGGGAACAGGGAAGAAGAATTAGTGGTCAGAAAGCATGGACTTGGTGACAGAAATGAAGCTGGAGACAGAATGATAGAATTCTGTACAATAAATTACCTTATTCATTGCAAATATATTTTATAAGAAATATAAAAGACAATTATACACATAGATTTCACTTGATGGTGTACACAGGAATCAGATAGATTATATTTGTGGGGGGAAATCACTGTAGAAGCTCAACATCAACTGTGAAAATTAAGCCCGGTGTTGATTGTAAAAAAAGACCATCAAGCACTCATATGTAAGTTCAAACTGAAGCTAAGGAAATAAAATCAAGTCCACAAGAACCAAAGTTTGACCTCAATTATCCCACAAGAATTTAAAGACGTCTCAAGAACAGAGATGAGGGCTTGAATACTAATGAGCGAAGACCAGATGAGCTGTTGGAGGATATAAAAAATATTATCCATGAAGAATGCAAAAAGTCATTACAAAGACAGAAGAGGAAGAAAAAGATAAATGTCAGAAAATGCTCTGAATATTGCACTAGAGTTCTGAGAAGCCAAAGCAAAAGGAAGAAATTAAAAAGTTAAGGAGCAGGACAGTGGATTTCAAAGGCAGCTTGGGAAGATTACAAAAGGTATTATAATGAAATGTGAAAAAAGCTGGAGTCAGGAAATAAAAAAAGATGAACTCACTCATTATTTCTTAAGCTAAAAGAACTGAAGAACAAGTTTAAGCCTCAAGTTGCAATACTTAAGAATGCTGAGGGCAGAATGACAAATGGCCCAGGAAGCATCAAAAGAGATGGGAGGGATACACAGAATCATTAAACCAAAAAGAATTGGTTGACACAGAAAAATTTCATGAAACAACATATGATCAAGAGGCAATGGTTATGATGGAGGAAATTTAAGCTGCCCTGAAAGAATTAGAACTGATGGAATACCAACCAGTATATTTCAGCAAACAGATGCTGCCATGGACATGCTCATCAGGTTGTGCCAAGAAATCTGGAAAATAACTACCTGGCCAACTTATTGTAAAAGATGTGCATTTGTTCCCATTTCAAAAAAAGGTGACCCGACAGAGTGTGAAAATTATCGAACAATATCACTAATATTACATGCAAGCAAGAGCCTGCTGAAGAATATCCAAAAACGACTGGAATAGTGGATCATCAGAAAACTGCCATATGTGCAAGCTAGGTTTAGAGATGACTAAAGATGTCATAGCCAATGTTAGATGGATCTTGGCTGAAAGCAGAAAGTACCAGAGGGATGTTTATTTGTGTTTCATAGACTATGCAAAGGCATTTGACTATGTGCATCACAACAAATTGTGACTAACCTTGAGAAGAATGGGAATCCTAGAATACCTAATTGTGCTCATGCGAAATCTATACTTGTACCAGGATGCAGTAATCAGAACACAGCCACGATATATTCCATGGTTCAGGATCAGAAAACGTGTGCATCAGAGATGCACCCTATCTCCAAACTTTTCAATCTATATGCAGAATAGGGGAAGCAGGGCTCTATGAGGAAAAAATGTGGCATCAAAATTGGAGGAAAATTCATCAACAACCTGCATTATGCACAACCTTGCATGCTGAAACTGAGGACAACTTGGGGCATTTGCTGCAGAAGGTCAAGGACTGTAGTCTTCAGTATAGATTGAAGCTCAACATCAAGAAAACAAAGATTCCCACCACTGGGCTGATTGGCAGCTTCATGATAAACAGAGAAGAGACTGAGATTGTTAACAACTTTAGCTTGCTTGGTTTCACAATCAACACTCTTGATACCAGCAGCCAGGAAATAAAAAGATTAATTGCATTTGGAAAAGTGTGCTATCAGGGACCTCTCTAGAGTACTGAAGAGCAATGATATGTCTTGAGACTAAGGTGCTCCTGATACAGGCCATAGTCTTTGCAATTACTTGCTTTGGACAATGACTAAAGATGATAGAAAAAGAATCAATACTTTTGGATTGTGGTGCTGGAGAAGAGTGTTGAACATACCATGGCCTGCCAGGAGAACAAACAGGTCTGTCCTGGAGAAAGTGAAACTGAGTTGCTCCCTGGAGGCAAGGATTTTGAAGCTCTGTGTCACATACTTTGGACACCAGTCCTTGGAGAAGGACATCATGCCTTGAAGGATGGAGGGACAGCATGGGAGAGGAAGACTCAGGATGAGATGGATTGACTCAGTGGCTGGAGAAATGGAATTAGGTCTGTTGGAGATGGCTCAGGATAGGACAGAGTCCAGAGCTATTGTACATATAGTCGCTTTGAGCCACAGGCAACTCAATGGTACATAACAACAGCAACAACATCAACTTTATAGCCATGCAATCAAGACACATTCATAATTATTGGAGACTGGAATGCAAAAGTTGGAAACAACGAAGAAGGAATGGTCGTCGGAAAGTACAGACTTGGTGACAGAAATGAGGTTGGACAATAATGACTAAATTTGTACATTCAATGATTTACTCATTGCAAATACTTCTTAAATTTGTTTTTATTTTCTACTGATTGTCATACAAAATTAATATACATGTGTTTTACATACACTTTCCTTCATTGTCATCGTGTTTCATAAAATCAGTCCATATATTGTGTTTTATAAAATCAATCACCATTGAACTATAGCCACCATTACCCCGTCTTTTTAGGTCCCCACCAGATTTTAAAAAATACTTTTTTTAAAAAAACACAGTAGGCATCTTAACACATGGACTTCATCTGATGGACTTCACAAGAATCAGATTGACTACATATGTGAAAAGAGTCACTGGAGAAAACAGTCAAAATCAGACAAGCTTCTGACTATGGAACAGAACATTACTCATGTGTAATTTCAAACTGAAGCTGAAAGAAAATAAAAACTAGTCCACAGGAAGTAAAATACAACTTTGAGTCTATCCCACTTGAATTAAAAAATCTGGTCCAGAATAGATTTGAGGCATTGAACATTGGTCAAAGATGAGCTATAGGATGACATCAAAGATATAACCCATGAAGAGAGGAAAAGATCATTAAAAAGATAGTTGTTCAAGCTGCACTGATGGTATTGGCAAAAAATAAGGCCCTGAGATTCAGTGGAATACCAGTTGATGCATTCCAACTAATAGGTGCAGTCCTGGACATGCTCACCAGTCTATTGTTGTTAGATGCTATCTTGTATAGTAAAAAACCCATAGCGACCCTATGAACAACAGATCTTAACCCTTTGTTATTCTGTGCCATCCTCAAACTTTATTAGAGCACATTGTGGCGGTCACCATGTCAATCCACCTGGTTGAGGGTCTTCCTTTCCTTCACCAACCTTTCCAAACATCGTGTCCCTCTCCAACAAGGGAGCTCTGGAGGCCTAGTGGGGCCTCGTAAGAAGTTGTTCGGCCAATCTAAAAGCAGGAAGTTAGAATCTATCAGCTGATGAACACCCATGTTTATTGTGGCTTTGTTCACAATAACAAAGAGTTGGAAACAACCCAAGATCCCATCAACAAATGAATGGATAGAGAAGCTGTGGTATATTCACACAATTGAATACTATACTGCTTTGAAAAATAAGGAACTCATGAAATATTATACAAAATGGGTGACCCTGGAGGACATTATGCTGCTTGAAATATCTCAGTCACAAAAGGGCAAATACTGCATAGAGCCACTGTTGTTAAACGGGACTGACATTGGGATTGCGGGGAGACTGAGAAAGATGGGTTCAATAATGTATACTGCCTTGAAACAGATGAGGGAGAGAACAGTTTAAAAGGAATATATAATTAGGTATTATTTTCATGACAGGAGCTCAGAATGAAGGCTGCACAGTGGAGTGGACCTGGGGGAGGGATTGTATAACAATGAAAGAATTTTTCTTTTACTTTTCTGCCCCGACCAGCGGATTCTTCAAAGTGGACCTGAAGGAGGGAGAGTGAGGCTGAGAAGGGGACAAGTGGCTCAAAGAATGGAGACAAGATGGGATTCCCATCAAGTCTCATTTATTCAGGCTTTTTCACAGGGCTTTATAGGGAAACAGTGCAGTTGTCTTACGTAGGCTGGGTTGCTGTGGAAACCCAGCCCTAGGATATCAATCCACCAGCAGGAAGGAGGAATGCCCTAAAGCATTGAAAGACAGGAACTGAGCCAAGGAGGCAAACGTTTTTCCAGGAAGGGGTGGGGTGGCCTAGATTGAGCTCATCCTGCTGCGAGACAGGCATGAGTGTAAGAAAAGTAGTCCACAGAGAAATTGGGGTTGCTCATGCCAGAGCCAAGACCCATTGGGGATGGTTTCCCACACTTTTCAAAGAAGAGGGCCAACTGGGGGGAGGGAGTGGGCAGGGAGAAAAGTGCAACAGTGAATGAATGGAAACCCTAAGTCTTGTAAACTTTAATTAAAATTAATAAAAAACAAGCAAAAATAATCAATCAGCTGCTCCACAGGAGAAAGATGAACAATGTCCTCCCATGCTATATTATAGCCTGTGAAAAGGCACAGTGTCAGCTATGCGTCCGTTCTAACTTAATGGCAATGAACAATAGTGACTTTTTGAAAATACAAAAAAAGTCTACTTTCAAGAAGCTACAGGGGAAAAAATGATCTCTGATCTCCTTAAGCAAAAATAACTTTTCATTAGCTATTGGGTGAATTATAAGCTCCTGGTGATGTAGTCTGTAGAGAGGTGCACTTGCAGCCCAAAGGCTACTCTCTCAGTGTGAATGTAAGAGAGAAATATGTCCAGTCTCTTCTCACTGCAATTTACAGTCTTGGAAACCCAGTGAAATCACTCAACAGCAGTGAGATTTTCTGATGGAGTAAAGAGAAAAGTGTTTGACTAGAGTTAAGAGTTTGCACTATGGAGAAGACTGGGGTTTAAATCTCGGTTAAAATAGAATTCGAAGGCATCTAATGACAACATAACACTTATCAACTTATCTAGTATATAACTAGATCATTTACTTCCTTTCTGAGCCTAAATTTCCATATGATAATGGAGAATAGTAATACAATTACTGATAAGCCAAGTCTCAAAATGCCCACTTCTCAAGGGTTTTATCATGCATGTCTCATAACCAGGAATTTATCTGAATATAACTTTTCATATGAATACTGCATAACTTTGACATTGAGGTCATTCTTTTTGAACTAAATACTGTTTCTGTCTCTTGTAATGAGAAATGAGCCAAGGACAGTTGGCTCAACAATCTATTGTGATGGTCCAGTGGAACTCACAGACCATGCTCACAGTTATAGGGTTTGTTAGGAAAATAACAGGTTATATATAACTCGGGCTCAGAATCCATTTGTCATTAACAGGAACGACTCAAAAGACAGGTTCTACTCTGTCATTCAGGACAACTTCCAGCCAGGAAACAAGTCTTCCTCTTAGACTTCTTTTCTGTCACCAGGCCTCCCTGAGCCTTCCTTCACTAGTAGAAAGAACTATGCCTAAGCTCTCTCAGGCCTGTTCCACTGGGTCCCTCTGGCCGTCTTCCTTGCTTGGGTAAGCTACGCTGCTCTTTCAGTTATGATGGCAAGTACTCAGAGACACCCTGTTTGGTCAGCAAGCTTCCTGCCTGAAAGAGCTCAGCTCACACTCTCTCTGTAGACCTTCTAACATCAATCTCCTAGTTCTTGCTCCCTTTATTGTTGCCACCATTTCTCTTCAACAGGACTGTTGTGTGTACCATAATTTCTTTATCATCTCATATCTTCTTTATTGTTACAGCTTTCTTTTGTAGGTATAGGAGGTTCTCAGCACAGGCACTTCAGACCCGAAGAATGTGTTTTGTTATGACAATGAGGTCCCCCTAACCAGCTGTGGAGTTAGTCCGAGCTCTGGTAAGAAGCTGAACTACCATCTCAAAAGTATGCAGGTGGAATCCACCAACTGCTTTGCAGGAGAAAGATAGGCAAGCTCCTCCCGTGTGATTTACTGTCTCTGAAAACCTGCTGGAGAGTCAGCACACAACACACAACAACAACAATAAATCTAACAGGGTGGAAAAATAACCAATCCCCAAACAGAACCACAAATCAGCCAATCCTCTTGAGTGGCTTTTCAAGGTTCTATTTGCAAAACAATCGAGACTATGGCTCACTCAGTCTTTTTTGGTAGAAACCCAGTGCCTCTCAGCGAGCTCTTCCAACACCAGAATCCCCCTCCAACATCCAGCTGTGTTAGTGGCCAGAACATATTGAAGTTTGAGAACTGCTGACCACATGAGTCCTGGCAGGAGCACTCAGCCTGGTGGGAGCACTAACAAGTCCAAGTGGGAGGACTTGGAGCACACAGTTGCCATCCTGAGGGGTAGGAATGTGCAGTGCTTGACATTCTATGTGCAAAGTCTCCCTATCTGGGAGGCTCGAGGCCTCACTCCATGGTGTGCTCACAAACTGGACCTGCATCCCCATTTCACTTTCTGGCTGGGAGCAGGCCCCCAAGACTCCCTGTGGCTGAGGACTCCGGGCTGCCCAGCACATGCAGGCTAAGGGTAGAGCCAGCACAGCAAGTGTTCAGTGACAGGTGGCAGCATTGTTGTTATTATTATAGGCAACAGCAGCGTCCCCAGGCTGTTTCTCGGTCTCTGACGGAGGTTCAGCATGGAGTGTGCTCTTTCCTCCCTGGGTGCCTGAAATTTGCATTTTAGAAACTGTCATCGCCTAAGCACTGTCCTTGTCTGCCTCCACGTCTCATGGTCCCACCTGCTGTGGTGACCCCTTGTGGACTGAGCCTGCCTTTCTGGGACAAGAACAGAAATGAGTACACTATTCAGGAGAACAGTGCTCCCCAGAGGGGCCAACAGTGTCTGACAGAGTCATTCCAGAGACCTCCCCAGTCCCAAATACTGCATACAGATTCTTGCTGTAAGGAACCTTGAAACAGTTACAACTGATTAGGAATGCATTTGATGAGCTAGTTACAGAAAAATATTAAACAAGATACATTTGTTGTTGTTAAGATCTGTCAAGTATGACTCATAATGACCTTATGAACAAGATCTGAACCCTGTCCTATGCTGTGCCATTGCCACAATCTCTGACACACTTGAGTCCATTGCTGGAGTCATTGTGTTGATCCACCAGATTTAGGATCTTCTTTGATTTCACTGTCCCTCTACCTTTCCAAGCGTGATGTCCCTCTCTAAGCCCTTCTAGCAACATGCCCAAAGTACGTAAGATGAAGCTCTGCTTCCAAGGGGTGCTCTGGCTTCACCTCCTCCAAGATACATCTGTTTATTCTTTCATGTTCATGGGATATTCAGTAATCTTCTCCAACACCACAGCTCAAAGGCATCAATACTTCTATCATTTATATTCATTGTTTAGCTCTGAGCATCATAGCAGGTGATTGAAAGGACTATGGCACGAATTAGGCACACACTAGTCCTTAAACTAACATCATTATTTCTTAATAATTTGGAGACAGGTCTCTGACTACAGACTTTCCCAACGCAGTATGCCTCTTGATCTCCTGACTGCTGGTACCAAGGATATTGATTGTGGATTCAAATAGGATGAAGTAAACAGTTTCAGTCTTTTCTCCAGTCATCATGACATTGTCTATCCGTCCAGTGATGAGAATTTCTGTTTTCTTGACGTTGAGATGCTATCCATATTTGAAGGCTGAAGTCTTTGATCTTCTGCAACATGTGCTTCAAGCCTTCTTCATTTTCAACAAGCAAGGTTGTATCATCCACATAATGAAAGTAATTGATAGGCAAATCAAAACAACTATGAGATATCATCTCACCCCAGTCCGAATAGCAAAATTTAACAGAACAGCAAGCAACAAATGCTGGCGAGGTTGTGGAGCACCTAGAACTCTTATTCACTGTTGGTGGGAGTGTAAAATGGTGCAACCACCGTGGAAGGCGGTATAGCGCTTTCTCAAAAAGTTGCAAATAGAGATACCATTTGACCCAGGAATTCCACTACTGGAAATATACTCCAAAGAGACCATAACTGACATCCAAGCAGATATATGCACACCCATGTTTATCACGGCTTTGTTCACAATAGCAAAGAGTTGGAAACAACCTAAGTGCCCATCAACAAACAAATGGATAGAGAAGCTCTGGAATGGAATACTAGGCTGCACTGAAAAACAAGGAATTCATGCAATATTATTCAAAATGGGCGACCCTGAAGGACATTATGCTGAGTGAAATATCTCAGTCACAAAAGGAAAAATACTTCCTAGTGCCACTGTTGTTAAATGGGACTGACATCGGAGTTGGGGGGGGAGACTGAGAAAGGTGAGATGAATAATGTATACTGCATTGAAAGAGATGAGGGAGAAAACTGTTTAAAAGGGATATGTGATTAGGTATTATTGTCATGACAGAGTCCAGAACAAAGTCTGTATAGTGGAGTGGACCTGGGGAGGGGGGATTGTAGAACAATGAAAGACTTTTTTCCTTTGCTTTTCAAAGAGAAGAGTGAACGGGGGGCGGGGGAGAAGGGTGGGTAGGGAGAAAAGTGCAACAATGAATGAATAGAAATCCAAAGTCTCTAAATTTTCATTAAAATTAGTAGTAGTAGTAGTAGTGGTAGTAGTAGTGGTAGTAGTAGTAGTAATACGACATAGAGCTACATTGGCCTAGTGGACAGAAAGTTATGCTGCCAAGCTGAAGGTGGGAGATTTTAATCTGCAGCCCTCAGGCCTGGTTCAAATTGTTTTCCTGTCAAACATTCTTCTAGATTGTATAGCACTGGTCTGTGCATTTCTATACAGAGGTAACTCGTGGTTGCTGTGATGCTGAACACTGGGACCCTGATGTGCCAAACGTGGTAATGTGTTTGCTGGAGCTTCCCGACTAAAACAAGCCTGGAAGCGGGAGCAGCATCCACTTCCGAAATGGCTTGCCTCTGGAAACTCTATGTACGAACAGGGCTCAGGCCTTTCATTCATAGGGTCGCTATGAGTAGTCTACGACTCAACGTCACCAAGCAACATCAAACATCAATAATAATAAATTTTTTTTAAAAGAAAGTAATTGATAAGTAATCTTCCTCCAATCCTGATGCCACATTCTTCTTCACAGAGTCCAGTTACTCAAAATTATATGCTCAGCACACTGATTGAACATGTATGGAGAGGGGATACAACCCTGACACACACCTTTCTTAACGTATTATGGGTCTGTCCTGGAGAGTGTAAAAGCAAGTTGTTCTCTGAAGGAAAGGATTTTGAAACTCTATCTCACATCCTTGGAGAAGGATATAATGATTCTCCACAGAAAAGGACATCATGGAAGAGTGGAGGGACAACACAGAAGAGGAAAACCTTGAACGAGATGGTCTGACACAGTGACTGGGATAATGAGGGCAGGTGTGTCAGAGATAGTGAGATTGACTCAGGACGGGACAGGGTTTACAACTGTTGTACATAGGGTCACTCTGGCACATAGCAACTAACAAACGTGTTCCTTTGTTTACACAACAGCCTCTTGGCCTAGGTTTAGGTTTCAAATGAGCACAATTAAGAGTTCTGGGACTCTCATTCTTTTCAGTGTGAACCAGAATTTGTTGTAATCCACACAAATGCCTTTGCACAGTCAATAAAACACCAATAGATATTCTTCCAGTATTTTCTGCTTTCAGACAAGATCCACCTGACATCAGCAATGGTATCCCCAGTGCTAAGGCCTGTTCTAAACTCAGCTTGAATTTCTGGCAGTTCTCTGTCTATGTACTGTCCAAGCCATTTTTGAGTGGTCTTCAGCAATAACAGTTTGTTTGGATGGGATATTAATGATGTTGTTTGATAATCTCCAAATTCATAAATTCAAGACACCATTAGAAGTGTAATAAGAGAATTAGAGAGCTCTGGTGGCTTCTTGTTGTTTTGTACCATAGAGTAGGAACCAACCCATAGCTAAACCTTCAGTGAGCTTTCAGGGCCAGTAAATGGCACAAGAGTTGATTGCACATCTTTCTGCTGTAAAGCAATTGGTGGATTTGAATTGTGTGTCTTGTATTGATAGCATGCAAAGATATGCAGCTCAAATTCACTAACTGTTCTGTGAGACAAAATGGTTAGTCTCCTCCCATGCGGAGAAATGTGGGGTCAGGGTTGGTGGACGATTTATCAACAATCTGCGTTATGCGGATGACACAGCCCTGCTTGCTGAAACTGAGGAGGACCTGAAGCGCCTGCTGCAGAGTGTCAAGGACTGCAGCCTCCAATATGGATTGAGGCTCAATGTCAAGAAGACAAAGATTCTCACCACTGGACCAATTGGCAGCATCAGGATGGATAGGGAAAAGATTGAGATTGTACACAGCTTTAGTTTGCTTGGCTCCATAGTCAACAGTCTTGGCACCAGCAGCCAGGAAATTAAAAGGCGCATTGCCATGGGAAAGTCTGCTGTTAGGGACCTCTCCAAAGTGCTGAAGAGCAGTGGTGTCTCTCTGGAGACTAAGGTGCATCTGATACAGGCCATGGTCTTCGCAATCACCTGTTATGCATCAGAGAGTTGGACAATGACCAAGGAGGATAGAAGGAAAATTGATGCCTTTGAGCTGTGGTGCTGGAGAAGAGTATTGAGAATACCATGGACTGCTAGGAAAACAAATAGATTTGTCCTGGAGAGGGTTAAATCGGGTGGCTTCTTGGAGGCAAAGATTCTGAGACTTTGTCTAACATACTTTGGACATGTTGTAAGTAGGGACCAGTCCTTAGAGAGGGACATCATGCTTGGGAGGGTGGAGGGACGGCGCAGGAGAGGAAGGCCCTCTATGAGGTGGATTGATTCAGTGACTGGGATAATGGGATGGGAGTGTCAGAGACAGTGCGATTGGCACAGGACAGAGCAGAGTTTAGGGCTGTTGTACATAGGGTCGCTATGAGTCGCAGGCAACTCGACGGCACATAACAACAACAACTCCTCCCATGCAATTTACTGCTTCTGAAAACTCGTTAGAGGGACAACAATGGGTTGGTTCTGACTCTACGACATAAAATAACAATAAGAGAATTCCTTTTTATACTAGTTTATTTACAAAATCAAAATACAATGTTTTCAAGAACAGATTCTTCTAATTTCCCTCACCACCCCCTCACTCATCAAATTCCTTTTTTTTAACTTTCAACTCACTTTCAAACTATTTTTTTAATCACAAAAAATGGAGTGAAAAATCACTATTTTTCTGCAGGTAATGTTTTCTACAGCATCAACATTGTTTCAAATTAAAAACAAGATATTTAGAACTGGATGGCTTGGCCCTTTCTCTTCTCATCACCTCCAAGTTCAAAATTATTCCATCACTTAATGGCCAGTATCCACTTGCACCTGCAATTAGGCGCCACACATTCAAATCTGAGCACAATTTTATTTGTGGTTTTGTCTTTCTTCCAAAAAATTGGCTTTGTCTGCCCACCATAGCCACTCTGCTTCCAATCACAGAGCCTCTTGTCTTGTCCATGCAAGGAATCCTTGCCCTTCTTGTACTGGGTCACTTTGTGTGGTTGATGCTTGCCACACGTCATACAGAAAGTCCCTCGAGTTTTGGGGACCTTGCCCATCTTTGGAACAGAGTTGTCTATGCAGCATAAACTGGACTTCAGCATGCATATTCCTTGATTCGTTCGGCTCGTGCCTCAAGAGAATTCATTTTTAACATTTTACTAAGTTAATACACATGTTGCAAGAGTTATAGCAACAATAAATTTTATTAAGGAAGCTATTTTAAATTTTAATCTCCAGGAATGGTTTATTCTTCTTATATTTTTGTTGTTTTTATGTGCTGTTGAGTCACCTGCAACTCATAGCGACCCTGTGTACAACAGCCCTAAACCCTGCTGTATCCTGTGCTGATCTTATTGTCTCTGACATATCTACCCCCATTTCCCCAGTGACTGAACCAATCCATCTATCGAAGGTATTCCTCACTGCCTCTGACACACCCACCCCGATTACCCCAGTCCCTGAATCAATCCACCTCATAGGGGGCCTTCCCCTCCTGCTCTGTCCCTCCACCCTACCAAGCATGACACCCTTCTCCAAAGACCTGTCCCTCCTTACAACATGTCCAAAGTATGTCAGATGAAGCTTCAGAATCCTTGTCTCCAAGAAGCAGCCTAGTTTCATTGTTTCCAGGAGAAACTTGTTTGTTCTACTAGAAGTCTTTAGAATCCTTCACATGTTCATTTATGCCACCATTTTATTCATATTGCATATACCTGTGGATAAGGAGCAAATGTTAAATGCTTGACCACTAATTATAAGACTAGATGTCCGTATCCATCAAGCAACTCTATAGCAGGAAAGCCTGGTGAGCTGATTCTGTAAGAGTGTGAAACACAATGAATACGAACTTTGTAAGAAAACCAAGATAAACTAAAAATCAACAAAAAAAAAAAGATTACAGCCAAGAAAATGATACTGGGGAGTCCTAATCTGTCACCGAGTTGAATTCGAGTTGATGACACTAAATAACATCATCTGTGGCTAAATTATGAAATATGGTGCCAAACTCTATACTATCTTACACAAACTTGCTCACCAAAACTGAGAAGGACTTGTAGCATTTGCTGCAAGTGGTCAAAGATTTTGGTCTTCAATATGTTGGGATCTCAGCAACAAGAAAACAAAAATCCTCACCACCACCACCATCTGGAACCATAGGCAGCATTGTGATAGACGGAGAAGTAAGTGAGATTGTTAACAATTTTGTCTTGCTCAGCTCCACAATCAACAGCACTCTTGGCATTAGTAGCCAGAAAATCAAAAGATGAGTTGCTTTGGGAAAATCTGCTGTCTGGGACCTCTCCAGAATATTAGTGAGCAATAATAATATCAGTTTAGAGACTAAGGTGCACCTCATTCAGGCCATAGTCATCTCAATGACTTGCAATGCATTTGGGAGTTGGACAGTACCTAAGGATGACGAAGAAGGATTGATGCATACATACTATGGACTGCGAAGAGAACAAACAGATCTGTCCTGGAAAAGTTGAAACCAGGTTTGCTCCTTAGAGGCAAAAATTTTGAAGCTCCATCTCACATACTATGGGTATGATGCCAGGAAGGACCGATGGTCCCTGGAGAAGGACATCGTACGTGTAAAGGTGGATGGACATCGCAGGAGAGGAAGACCTTCATTGAGGTGGATTGACACAGTAACTGTGGCAATGACGTCAGGTGTGTCAGAGATGGTGAGGTTGGCTCAGGATAGGGCAAGGTACAGAGCACCCTATACATAGGATCCCTGAGTTGTAGTTGACTTGACAGCACATAACAACAACAACAAATTAAAGTTTGTTTTTAAAAATCAAGAGACACTATTGTTGTTGTTGTTGTTATGTGCCGTCGAGTCGCTTGCGACTCACAGCAACCCTATGTACAACAGCCCTAAAGTCTGCTCTGTCCTGTGCCAATCGCACTGTCTCAGATACACCCATCCTGATTACCCCAGTCACTGAATCAATCCACCTCTTAGAGGGCTTTCCCCTTCTGTGCCGTCCCTCCACCCTACCAAGCATGATGTCCCTCTCCAATGACCTGTCCCTCCTTACAACATGTCCAAAGTATGTTAGACAAAGTCTCAGAATCTTTGCCTCCAAGAAGCCGCCCGGTTTAACCCTCTCCAGGATGAATCTGTTTGTTTTCCTAGCAGTCCATGGTACATTCAATACTCTTCTCCAGCACCACAGCTCAAAGGCATCAATTCTCTTTCTATCCTCCCTAGTCATTGTCCAACTCTCTGATGC
>NW_006399883.1:5487344-5510154 GCF_000299155.1 Elephantulus edwardii
AATGCCTTTGCATAATCAATGAAACACACATATAGATTCTTCTGGTATTCCCTGCTTTCAGCTAAGATCCATCTAACATTAGATACAATATCCCTAGTACCATGAACCCTTCTAAACCCAGCCTGGACTTCTGGCAGTTCTCTGCTGATGTGCTGTTCCAGTCATTTTTGGATAATTTTCAGTAGAATCTTGCATGCATGTGAAATCAAGAGACACTATTACCTTGTAATAAGAAAATTATGGGGATTCTGGTAGCCTGCGTGTGTAAGGAGTTGTTCTGCCAACCCAAACACAGGCAATTTGAATTTCTCAGAGGATCTATAAGAGAAACACAGGCAATCTCCTTCTTGCGTGATTTACAGCCTCTGAAAACCTTCTGGAGGGTCAGGTTTGAAAAGCTTCCAACTCAAGGGTACACACAAGCAAAATAGAGAATAATAAAAAATAAGAACATATGAATCTGGATGTTTATAAATTTCCTTCTTGTTCTGTTCCGTCAAGTCAGAACCAACTCATTGCTGACTCTCCAGATGGGTGACCAGAGGCTGTACACTGAACAGGAGGAAACGGCTCATCTTTCTCCCACAGAGCATTTCAAACTATGTACCTCTGAACAGGCACACAACTCCTCACCACTAAGCCATCAGAGCTCCCTCTGTTGTTTGTACATTATTTATTTAAGTCTCTAAAATAAATAAATCCATTACTCCCTCCACAATCCTTGGGAAGGGTTCCGTTTCACAAAGGCATTTTTAAAGTCAAATAATAAACATAACTAGTGATGTTAACTAATTGTTAGCTAAATAATCCTAGCAATTTTCCAGGTTGATTCACTTCTTTTCCCATTTGCCTTTAATGTATGCTGTTCTCTGTCCACAAATGTCCTCATGGATAGGTCAAAGTCTTGGAAAATGTAATATTTTGATGCTGGCTACATGAAAACATTTCTATTGAGTAAATAAGCCAAATCAGCTAATTTCTTGTTATTGTTGCTGGTGCTGTTTGCTCTCAGAACAGACACATAGCTGACCCTCCAGAAGGTGTTCAGAGGCAGTAAATTGAACACGAGGAGATTGCCTTTCTTCCTCTCACAGAGCAGCCGGTGAATTCAAACTGCCACCTTTGGGATTGCAGTGCATCTCCTTACCTCTACGCCACCAGAGCTAATCAATGTAGGCATTTGGTTTGTTGTTTTTGTGGCTTGGTGTGTTGTTGCTTTGGTTTTGTTTTCTCTTTTACTGTGAATAGTTAAAGCTATTAAAACGTGTGACTGCTAATCAAAAGGTTGGAAGTCTGGGTTCCCCCACCACACATATCTTAGGAGAAAAACTAGAGATTTATTTCTAAAAACATTAGCCAGGGAAAATCCTGCAGAGCTTAGTTCTACTCTGACCCACATGGGGTCACTGTGAGTCACACTTGACAAACAACATTTGGAAGTGGTTTTTCAAAATGTTAAACCGGACATAATTGTATGGCAAATTTTCAGGAGTCATTCAAAGTCATAATTATGAAATAAATGCTTGTGGTGGAGTTCTGTGAATTCAGTAAGGGTGAAAATCGAGATCTGCAGTCCTATAGCCCTCCCTGGAATCAGTTCAGACACTGCCTCTAACATCTCACTGACACACATTTCCTGGACAGTGTTCACACACACACACACACACACACACACACACACACACACACACACACACCCCAGCGCCATGAAAAGTGGCTTTGTTTGGAGTGAGATCCCAGTGCTCCAACCTCCAGTTCCTCCTCAAATAAAAATTTTTGTAAAAAGTTTAAAAAGAGAAAATAAAAACAAAGCTCGTTACTTTGAGCCGAGCCCCCGAGGTTGCCATGGGTGCAGAGCCGAGGCTCCTGCTGCTCGCTGGCGCGTGCTCTGCTCCTAACACGGCTCAGGCTGGGCTCGCACTTCGGGACACGAGCCCCAATTCTGGAATGTCTGAATAAGCAACCAGATGGATTCATGGAATCTGATGTGGTACAAAAATAATAAAGCATGATGCCCATAAAATACAGATACTCTTTCATAAATTGCCAAATTTGGGGGCCTCCTGGATTCAAAGTATTCTGAATTTAACACTGGATTCATCTTGCATTTTCAGATTGGCCAAGGAGCCAGTTCTTGGGAAAGCTCATCACACCAGCAAAGGTGGAGGGTCAGTGCAAGAGAGGAAGACCCTCAGCGAGATGTACTGATGCAAAAATGGGCCCAAGGATGGCACAGAATGGAGTGAGGGTCAGTTCTGTTACTCAGCTGCCTGTTACAGGGCTCGGTAGGACAATAGAGCTGCCTCAGAAATCAGTCCCTGATGTATCTGACTCAGAAATCTATCTCAGTTGTTCTTTTCTTCTATATTCTTTGCTTTACTTTATCTGTATCAGTGAACTGTTCAAGTTTCTTTTTGACAGACAATAGTAATTTTGTAAAAATAATAATAACATACTTAGCTGGCATAAGAAATACCATGATCAAGGAGGTGGTTTTCTCAGAGCAAGGCTCACCCAATCACATTCTGAATGTGCTGACTTCTGCAATTTCCCCAAATGCAGGAAACTCAACTACATAACTTGTGGTGTGGAGGACTGCATGCTCGCTATCCCCTTTAAAAAAAAAAGAAAAGGACCATCAACTGGTCCTTTTCAACTGGTCGACCAGATGGATTAACATGGTGACTGCTGCAGTGGGCTCCAGTGTGTCAGGAAGTTGAGGATGGCACAGGATAGGACAGGGATCAGATCTGGTGTTCCTAGGGACACTGTGGGTCATACTCAACAGCACCTAACAACAACACAGGGACTATGTACATGCATTAAAAGTTTTCTTGTATCTTCTAACAGCTTAATGAAGAGACACTGCTTTTCTTCTCTTTCATTGAGGTGATAGTTTGTCACTGGTTGAAGGTCTCACTACAGAGGTAGAATTGGGACCTGGCCCCCAAGATTCCACAGCACAGACCCTCATGGCCTCCTGCTGGCTGTTGGGAGCTTTTTCTTTCTTTCTTTCTTTATTTTAGCATAGCAAAGGCCATTAATTCTCATTGCAGCATTGACACTTGCATTTACCATAACAGAAGCTTTCTGTCCCTTTTTCTTCGTGTCCATGATGAAAGCCACCCACATTCCTTCAGAACACAAGCCTATTTTTCTCCTTACGGACATTGATCACTGTGACCAAACCTCGTGAGCAGCTTGGTGGCGGATGGCACTGTCCTTTGTGTGAGAGAACAATGTTGCTGCCCAAGTTTTCCTTCTGGAAGATTCAAGCCAGGATGACCTCTTCCTGCTCCCTGAGCGGACCCCACTAGGCTTGGCTCTGGTTACCTAACCAACTCGTGCTCGGGGTCTAGTACTGTGAGTAGTTCTACTCTGCACCCACAGCGTTGCCACAAGTCACAAATCCTCAATCGCACTGGCAGCATCAGGAAAGGGTTTGCTAAATGGGTGATGGGTGGTCTGAAGGCGGAAGAAATGTCTAAGTGACAAAAAAACACCCCTTTCCACCAGAGTCTCCATTTACCTGAGAAACACAACTCTGCCTCCTGCTGCCAAAAAACACCCCATCTTGGGCACAGGACTTGGAGTGGAATAAACAGAAACTGGTTATTGTTATGCTGTTTGGTTTTTTTAGGTTAATCTAATAGCATATGGGAGTCAGAGGTTGTGGTCTTTCCAAATCTACCTTCCATATGTTGTTGTTGTTATGCGATTTTGAGTCACCTGCAACTCATAGTGACTCTATGTACAACAACTCTGAACCTTGCTCTATCCTGAACCAACCTCACTGTCTCTGACACACCACCCCCATTACCCTAGTCACTGAATCAATCCATCTCATCGAGCGTCTTCCTCTCTGGCACTGTCCCTCCACCCTCCTAAGCATGATGTCCCTCTCCAAGGACTGGTTCCTCCTTGAAACATGTCAAAAAATCTGTCAGACAAAGCTTCAGAATCCTTGCCTCTAAGAAGCAGCCTGGTTTCACCCTCTCTAGGGTGAAACTGTGTGTTCTCCTAGAGGTCCATGGTATATTCAATTCTCTTCTCTAGCACCACAGGTCAGAAGCATCAATTCTCCTTCCGTCATCTATAGCCATTGTCCAGCTTTCTGATACATAGCATATAATTTCAAGAACTGTGGCCTGGATCAGGCACACCTTAGTCTCTAGATTGACATCATTGCTCTTCCATGCTCTGGAGATGTTCCTGACAGCAGATTTTCCCAGTGTAATTTGGGTTTTTTTTTTAATTTACTGTCTGCTGGTACCAAGAGTGTTGAGATTGTGGAACCAAGCTGAAGCTGTTAACAATCTGTCTCTTCACCATCTATCATGGTGCTGCAAATCAGCTCAGTGTGAGAATCTTTGTTTTCTTTATGTTGAGCTTCAATCCATATTGAAGGCTGCAGATGTTCACTGTCTGCAGCAAACATCTCATGTCCTCAGTTTCAGCAAGCAGTGTTTTTCAATTTCTATTGGCAGCATCAGGATGGATGGTGAAGAGATTGAGATTGCTCACAGTTTGCTTGGCTCTACAGTCAACACTCTCGGCACCAGCAGCCAGGAAATTAGAAGACGTATTGCCATGGGAAAGTCTGCTGTTAGGGACCTCTCCAAAGTACTGAAGAGCAATAGTGTCTCTTTGGAGACCAAGGTGCGTCTGATACAGGCCATGGTCTTTGCTATCACTTGTTATGCATCAGAGAGTTGGACAATGACTAAGGAGGATAGAAGAAGAATTGATGCCTTTGAGCTTTGGTACTGGAGAAAAGTATTGAGGGTGCCATGGACTGAAAAAGATTCATCCTGGAAAGGGTCAAACCGGGCTGCTCCTTGGAGGCAAGGATTTTGAGGTTCTGTCTGACATACTTTGGACATGTTGTAAGGAGGGACGGGTCCTTGGAGAAGGACATCATGCTTGGGAGGATGGAGGGACAGCGCAGAAGGGGAAGGCCCCCTATAAGGTGGATTGATTCAGTGATTGGGGTAATTGGAATGGGTGTGTCAGAGATGGTGTGATTGGCACAGGACAGGCAGAGTTT
The DNA here is from genome assembly GCF_000299155.1 of Elephantulus edwardii. Classification (NCBI taxonomy): domain Eukaryota; kingdom Metazoa; phylum Chordata; class Mammalia; order Macroscelidea; family Macroscelididae; genus Elephantulus; species Elephantulus edwardii. Next base: position 5,492,392 of record NW_006399883.1, read on the forward strand.
AGGGATGTTGTACATAGGGTCGCTATGAGTCGCAAGTGACTCAACGGCACATAACAGCAACAAAATTAATTTTAATGAACATTTAAAGAGATTTTGGATTTCCATTCATTCATTGTTGCACTTTTCTCCCTGCCCACCCTCCCCCCCAAAAAAGCAGGATTTTGTCATCTGCTGTTGATGATTCTTCCTCCAATATGAATGTCGCACTCTTCCTCATAGAGCCCAGCCTCCCGGATGATCTGTTCTGCATAGATTAAAAAGGTATGGAGATAAGGCACATCCTTGGCATACACCTTTCCTGATTTTAAACCATGCAGAGTTTCCTTACACTGTTCTGATGACTGCCCCCGGTCCAAGCACAGATTTAGCATAAGCACAAACAAGTGTTCTGTGATTCTCATTCTTCTCAGAGTTAAACAGAATTTGTTGCGGTCCACACAGTCAAATGCTCTTTGCATAGTCAATAGAGAGACCTTCCTCTGGTACTCCTGCTTTCAGCCAAGATCCATCTAACATTAGCTACAATATCCCTAGTACCATGGCCTCTTCTAAACCCACCTGCACTTCTGGAATTTCTCTTTTGGTGTGATGTTCCAGTCATAGTTGGATAATTTTCAGAAGAATCTTGCTTCCATGTGATATTAATGATATTGTTTAATAATCTCCACACTCTGTCAGGTCACTTTTCTTTGGAATGGAAACAAATATAGATCTCTTCCAGTCAGTTGGCCAGGTAGTTGTTCTCCAGATTTCTTGGTATAACTTGGTGAGCGCATCCAAGGCAGCAACCGTTTGTTGAAATATGCCAGTTTCCATAGGTATGCTAGCATATGATTTTTAAAAACAACTTTTCCCACTTCAAACCCTGACTCCAAGATTGGTGTTTCGGCCACAGGCTGCATAATCATGTCTGTCTGGCAACAAAGACGCTCTTGCTTCGGAAGGAGAACCCCTTCCAGCAACTGAAAACATGCTGGAATCCACACTCTAGGCGCCTGAAAATCACATTACCCTCCCTCACACATGTCAATGGATCCTCACCGTGAGGACAGCAGAACTGAGCAGAGCTCACGCAGCAAACAGCTTTGGGACCAAGGGATGCTGGGGACTAGACAGATTTGAATCTCCTTCACAACTCTCTCAATTATCCCCAAAGTTTTCCAAACTCACCAGTGCAGTGACCACTGCACACATGGATGGATGGCTCTTGGTGACCCAGAAGGTAGAAGGTGAAAAGAGCAGCAGTTTCAGTAGTCCGTCACCACAGATTACTGCTTTCCCAGCCAGCACACCTAGCAGCTCCTTGGACTCACCTTCTAGGAAAACACACCATCTTCATTCCCCAAACCAGCTCTTAGTTGGATCCTTGTCTAGAAAAGCTTTATTATCAGTCGGGCAACAGCACATATTTCTTTGTATGTGTTTTCACAATGTCTTATACATCAGTTGGGGGATTTTACACATTTGAAAGAACAATCTTTAGGTATCAGTGTTCTTGGTTTTGTTCCTACACATCTTATTCATTTCTGGTAAATTTAGTCTTCCTATATGTTGTTGTTGTTGTTGTTGTTGTTGTTGTTGTTGTTGTTGTTGTGTGACATCCAATCCCTTGCAACTCATAGTGACGCTATTTACAACAGCTCTGAACCCTGCTCTATCTTGAGCCAATTTCATTGTCTCTGACTCACCTACCTCCACTTCCCCAGTCACCAAATCAATCCATCTAATCCAGGGCTTCCTCTCCTGCATTGTCCCTCCACCTTTCCAAGCATTCTGTCCTTCTCCAAGGACTTGTTCCTCGTAGCAACATGCTCAAAGTATGTCAGATGGAACTTCAAAGTATGTGAGAAAGACCAAACTGGTTTCAACCTCTTCAAGACAAACCTGTTTGTTCTCTTGGCAGTCCTTGTTATGTTCAGTAGTCTTCTCCAGCACCACAACTCAACGGCATTGATTCTCCTTCTATCATCTGTAGTCATTATCCAGCTCTCTGAATGTGTAACAAGTAATTGCAATGACCATGGATTGGATCAGGCACACCTTAATCTCCAGACTGACATCCTTGTTCTTCAGTACTCTGGGGAGGTCCCTGACAGCAGACTTCGCCAGTGTAATTCATCTTTTCATTTCCTGGCTGCTGGTACAAAGAGTGTTGATTATGGAACCAAGCAAGCCAAAGCTGTTAACAATCTCAATCTCTTCACCATCTATCATGATGCTGCCTATTGGCCCAGTGATGAGAATCTTTGTTTTCTTGATGTTGAGCTACAATCCATATCGAAGACTGCAGTCCTTGACCTTCTGTGACAAGTGCTTCAAATTCTCCTCCGTTTCAGCAAGCAAGGTTGGTCATGTGCTTAACAGATGTTGTTGATGAGTTTTTCTCTAATCCTGATGTCACATTTCTCCTCATAGAGCCCAGCCTCCCAGAGGATCTGTTCTGCGTAGAGATTGCAAAGGTATGGAGATAGGACACATCCCTGGTGTACTTTTTTCATTATTTTGAAGCTTGCAGTGTTTTCTTGCTCTGTCCTGATGACAACCTGCTGGCCCAAGTATAGGTTTTACATAAGCACAATCAGTGTTCTGGGATTCCCATTCTCCTCTAGATCAGCCTCAATTTATTGTGATCTACACAGTCAAACGCCTTTGCATATTCAATGAAACACAGATAGACATTCCTCTGGTACACTACATTTTCAGCTAAGATTATGTTTTTAAAATAAAGTTTTATTTTGGAAAAATTTAGACCAAGAGAAGAGTTATAAAAAGCTATTAAACTGATCTTTCTCTTCTGGTCTCTGGCACGCTGGGAGCTGCAGCGACGGTGCAGACATAACTAAGTCCAAGAACCACACCACACACAGCTAGTTCCAAAAATGGTATCAAGTGACCCTGATCAGAACTATATGAATCTCTTAGAGGGGTAGGCCCCAAGTTGCCGAAGAACATGTGCTTTGCCAAGAAGCACAACAAAAAGGGCCTGAAAAAGATACAGGCCGAGGATGCCAAGACCGTGGGCGAGCATGCTGAAGCTGTGAGGGCTCTTGTCAAGCCTGTGGAGGTCAAGCCCAGGACCTCAGTGGGGCCAACAGCAAGTTCAGCTGAATTGCCTACATCGCCCATCCCAGGCTTGGGAAGTGTGCTCAGGCCCACATTGCCAAGGGGCGCCGGCTGTGCTGGCCAAAATCCAAAGCTAAGGCTAGAACTCCTGCAAATTCCTCACCTCAGGCACGAGCGGATGCCTTGACCCAGGCTCTTGCTCCAAGTCAGGCTCCTAAAGGTGCCCTGGCCCCCACAAAGTCTCCACAGTTGAGGACAAAAGGGCTCTTGTGGCCTCCTGGGCTATCATCTACAGGGGGCTGGTGTCCTCCTGTGCCATTTGTACAAATAAATCTTGAGGCGGGGGGGGGGGGAAATTTATTAAACTTTTTTATTGTTATCAAGTATATTCTCTTTATATGATGTTTCAATTAGGCTTCTTCCATCAGTCAATGTTTGAAGTACTTCATCATCTTTTCTTTTCAAATGGTGGGTTGAAGAATTGTCACCTCCGTATCCTGTCTCAGTGTGAAGGGAGAGGGCTTCGTGTGTGTCACTGGCAAGTGTCCTGAGTCATAACAAGCTGAGTGAAATATCTTAGTCACAAAAGGACAAACACTGCATAGTGCCACTGTTGTAAAATGGGACTGACATCAGGGTTGGGTGGAGACTGAGAAAAGATGGGATAAATAATGTATACTGCATTGAAACAGATGAGGGAGCAAACTGTTTAAAAGGGATATATGATTAGGTATTATTGTCATGACAGGAGTCCAGAATGAAGGCTGCCAATGGAGTGGACTTGGGGGGAGAGATTATGTAACAATGAAAAAAATTTTCTTTTACTTTTTAAAAAGAAGAGTGAACTGGGAGGAAAGGGTGAGCAGAGAGAAAAGTGCAACAATGAATGAATGGAAATCCAAAGTCTTTGTAAATTTTCATTGAAATTAATAATAATTTTTTTAAAGTGTTCTTTACTAAGAACATCATGTGTCCAATATATCCTACATCTTGCTGGTGGTTCCTCCTTGCTGGTGCTGACTCTCTATACTGTTTCTCAAGTCAGCCTGATCTGTTCTGGGCAGAGAAGCTCGCCCACCTCCACTCCTCCATTCCCTTCCTTAACAAATACCAGTGACCAAAAGGCATCACATCTCCAGACCAGGGGAAGCTGACAGACAGGAGGGGCCCCCTGGCCCCCTCCACTAGAGGAAGGGATCTGAGTAAGTTTAGTCTACTCATAGGACTCAGTGATAATGAACGCAAAGTGAAATAAGAAATAAACTCTTGACTTAGTGAGTACATCCTAAGAAAACAGTTAAAAAGGACCTCTTCTCTGAGGGGCAAGGGGTGAAGAATCTATTTTGGCTTTAGCCAGAAGATCAATCTACACTGTGCAGACAAAGGATGCGTGACAGTCACTCAGCAAATGTTTATTGAGTGCTGCCTGTGTACTTAATCTCCTACATTCGGCCTGTACTTGGGAAGCTTCTTGTTCTTGGCAGGATATTTGATTTGTTTGAATCAATTAATCCATCTCTCTCTCCTCACCCCACCCTACTCCCAGCGTGCTTTTAGACGAACTTCAATATTCATGTAATAAAAAAGAAAGAAAGAAAACAGCACAAAACGCTGACTTGTGCTTCCTGCCCCACAAGGCTCCCTTTTATTCCCTGGGCCCAGCGCAGTCCTGGCTCTCCAGTGAGTCCCCAGGAGGTCAGTTGGTCAATGCGGCCCTGTGTGCAGGCCTGTCTGCCCAGCCGCCTCCCCGCCCTCAGCCCCCATTGGCTGCCTCTGCCTGCAGTGGGACTGCACCAGGACCCACACCCAGCCGCCCGCCAGGAAGGAATAAGAGCTGCCTCTGCCCACCACTCCCACCACTGGGGACTGCAGCCAGCGACCACGAAGCAGCGAGGAGGTGAGAGGACCCTCCGGGAGAAATGGCCCTGTCTTTGGAGGGATGGTGGAAAGGGATGGGGTTAGGCACTGGGTGTGGCTGAAGAACAGTGTTTCAGATAATTAGCAGCATTTCAAACACATTACATGCTTAAATCTTAACTCGATTGCCTGACTTATGACTGCTTTGTGGACTCTTGACTACATTAACATTTGACAACTGAAGGTGCATTTTTATATGACCATTTAAGTATCAGGGAAATCTCAGGTCTAACTGATTTAACGCGATAGTTGGCATTTTCCCCAAGTTACAAATGCTTCTTCTGACTCTTCTCTCCTTGCTTTCTTCTGAGGCTAACAATACAAGCGTTGGTGTGCAGTGACTTAAGCTCTAGAATACTAACTGAAAGTTGGTGGTTGGACTTCCAGACTAGAAAGATCTCTGCTTCTTTACAGAGTTGGTGGATGTGCTGCGTTCTGTCAAGTCAGAACCAACTGGTAGCTGACACTCCAACAGGTTTTCAGCGACTGTAAATCCCATGGGATCAGATGATCATTCTGTCTCCCATGGAGCAGCTAGGGGGTTCAATCCGCCACCCTTGGTAGGGCTGGCAGCTTTACCCACTGAGTTATCAGAGTCCTTGAAAGCCTGTGAGTCAGTTCTACTCTGGCCTGGATGGTCACTGTGAGTTGGGATTGCCTTTATGGCAACAGTTGAGAAGAGACAGAACAGTGTAGACCCTACTGCTACTTTAGCTCTTTATCTTCTTCCTCCTGGTTATTTCTTCCAGGGCCCAGGTTTGTAATTGCTTTTGGTTTCCCATTTACTTCTATTTGAAATGTCTGTGGCCTGGTGGATTATCTGAAATGCCATGATAGTTTAAAATGCTTTTACAAATAAATTAGAAATTGGTTCTAAGAAACTGACATTTATGGCAAGTTTTTAACTTTCCTCAGTCTTCCGATCCCTCAGGAAGGTGAAGAATCCTTTCTGAAGGGTCGACTGTCAAGTTTGTATTTGAGTGTATCTTCCCGAGGAGGGTTCAGACCTATTGTTCACAGGGTCACTATGAGTCATACGCAGCTCGATGGTACCCACCAACAACATAAAAAAAGATTCATGCAGAGCTTACATGACAAAGTGAAGTGAGAAAAAAGGTATAGTATGATGAAGGGGGAAAAGCCATATTTTATAGAGGTCTGTAATATATGAAATGTGTTTTATACTTTTCCTTTAAAAAATCAATCTCATTTGTCATTCTTCAGAGAAAAAAATCATTTCTATTTCCCTCTCATAAATCATAATGCAATTTAATTGAAAAATTGAAGACAGGTTGGGAACGTATGAAATGTTGATTATTTTATTAGGATTTAAGGAAAAAACAAAGTACACTGATTACTAACAGAGTGACTCTTGAAAAGATCAGATCAAGACATATAACTTCAATTCAGTTTCTTTTAGAGACCAGAAATGTTTAAAAATTTGACCCTTTTAAGAAAAAGAATGATTTTTCAACAGTGACACTTAATTTTAGTTATGACGTAGCAGAGGTTCTTACTTGGTTTAATGATTAGAATTCAAGATCAAAAGCTGGTAAATATCTCTGCCTGAACATCTCAGTTCTTTGAAATAGTGGACAAGATGCCCTTTGTAACATGTGCCGAATTCCCAAGAGAGAGCACGTATTTCCTCACTCTGCTGCTTTAATACACGGTGTATCATATGGGGAAGTAGGAGGCTTCTTGCTGTGGTATCGACAGAGAAGCCCTTATTCCAGTACTTCTTTCAGTCACATTCTTGAAGAACTCACCGTTTTCCCATTCACTTGAACCAGCACCTTCATGAATACTAAGTACAAGGGCTGAGTGACTCAGCGTCCAGTGTGGGACCACACCAGCTTAATCTCATAGTCTTAGAATACATTTTTGTTTCTGGAGGTCAAGGTGCCTCTTAATAGTCTTCTTTTCTAAAAACAGTATGTATCAATTCTATCATATTTATTTTCCAGAGGAATTTTATAATTTTTTTTTCATGCTCCTCACCTATGAAAATATTGCATTTAGATTTTTATTTAAAATTAGTTAAATGTATCTGCTACTTCAGAGGAAAGTAAATTCCTGTATATTATGTTCCTTAAGCTCTTTTAGGAGCACTGGTGATGTAAAACATTATGTGCTGGGCAAACATTATGTGTAAAAAATTATGTGACCAGAAAGTGAGCAACTGCCATCCTCCAGCTCCCCCGTCCTCCGTAGGATAAAGATGAGGCAGTCGGCTTCCGATACGCTTTAGTCTCAGGAACCAGGTGGGTGTTCTCCATGAGTCAGGATCGACTTCAATGGTAGCAGGTTAGGACCTTCTGGAAGGATCTGTGCTTTCCCTGCTACGTGTATTTGTAGAAAACACACGTGTTTCTGGATTGAAGTCTGTTCAGATGACACTCTAAATGTTTTCTGCAGACTTATGAAGGCATCTTTTCTTCATAGACCTTGCAGGATGTCTGAGCTAGAGAAGGCCATGGTGTCCCTCATTGATGTTTTCCATCAATATTCCGGAAAGGAAGGGGACAAGCACAAGCTAAAGAAGTCTGAACTCAAGGAGCTGATTAACAATGAGCTTTCTCATTTCTTAGAGGTAAGTGTTACACTGGTTATTTGAAAAAAAAAAAACCAAGATAGTTTATCTTACTTATAAGGTCATCTGTATACTTTTTCTTTTGAGCTGCCCTGACGGTATTTCCAAACCTGGTTCCAGATTACTGAACTACTGAGTTGCTTTTGGAAATACCATGGACACAGCCAATTCCTCATCATGGTGGACGTAGAAGGGCCTCCCTGTTTTTGTTTTCCTGTCATTTAGCTTCTGTATAACAGGCACATTAAGGAAACACTTATGTCATGAAACCAAAAGCATGTCACAAACAATGCTGACTTTTCTCTGAAAACCTAAGGATTCACAGTGATAATTGCAGCAGAATGGGATGGAAAATATGCTCATGACATAGCAAAGGGCTTAAGAAAATTGTTCAAAATGAGCCTCTGTCTTTAGGAAAAGGCTCTATCTGGCTTTAGCTAGATGGTCAATGCTCACTGTGGAGAGAAAAGATGCTTCTAATGTGCCCAGCAAACATTTGTTAAGTATTGCCCGTGTTCAGTACTATGAGCACACAGACCCAACAGACATGGCCTCTGCCTTTGGAGGAGTCCACCCAGGCCCATCCATGAAGAGCTGTGATCCCGCCTCCTGAGGCCATCAGAGAGCTCAGGGCGCAGCCTCTGGAGCGCTGGGGCCACTCAGGAGGCTCCACAGAGGCAGGGACATTGGAGAGAAAAGTGGTCCTCCATTTGGGTCTCCAACATAGGAAACTGCGTAAGAGTTCTTGATGAGCACTGCAGCCCATCCACACTCTAGCCTGAGGTGGAAGCAGGGCCAGACTCCTGCACTGACTGGCTTACTTCCCTAGTAGGCTGTCTCCATTGGCCCTGGGTCAGCCATCCACCCAGTCTCTACTACGCACCAACCTTGGGCCCTTGTGGTAATGAACTATGACCCACTTGTTACCTGATGTTCCCACAGGGCTTCAGATCAAAGATGGCTCAGGTTATAGTTGAGCCCCACTGAAATACTAGTGGCATATACATAGGAGATACATTTCCTGCCACTAAGGAGTTTCAGATCATTGAAAAGGAGACTCATCTACATCCTGGGGAAATAGCTGTATAATGAACTAATACACTAGTGTCTGTCCAAGTGTTATATGGGAAAGACACAAGCACCAGTGAGAGGCAGCCTTCCCCAAGCTGGGATGCTCGTCACAGTACAGGGAGCCCACGACACAGCAGTGCTGGTGGTGCAGTGGTTAACACTCAGATTCTAACTGGAAGAGTGAGATTTCTAAACCACACAGCAGCCCTTCAAGTCAGAATCGACCCGATGGCACACAACAACATTAAAAACAGGAACAAAACTTACACATCATTTAGGAGGTTGGCTAGGGCATTTCCTATACTGCTTTCACCCAAACATCCTATAGTTCAGCACCTGAGGCCTGTAAATTTGTGAACAGCATCCCCAAATCACAAAGTCTGGGACTCATGTTCTCAAGCATTCGAGTTCAGAGTATGCCACTGCCCCACACCATGATGCCATCCAGTTCCACCAATTTTGCTTCCAGACTTATTAGCTCTCAGTTTCCTCTGTTAAAAGAATAACATTAGAATGTGACTGTCAAGTGCTTGACATAAAATTAAAGTTCAAGTGGTGGCTCCCATTACCAATTATTGATTTTAAAACACAGGAAAGGTCAGCATCTTGGGACCAGAATTGAGAACAGATAATTAATCCACAGTCAGTGTATCAAAAGAAGCCCCGGTGGAATGGTGGAGCATGCTGTTGCTGACATAAAAGCTGCCGGTTTTAATCCACCCCGTAGCTCTGTGGAAGAAAAATCTGGTGATGTGCTCCTATCTAGATTGTTGTTGCTGTGTGCTGTCAAGGCAGAACTGACTCATTGCTAACCTCTAGGAAGTTTTCAGAGGCAGTAAATCACACAGGAGGAGACTGCCCATTCTTCTCCTGAGGGGAAGCTGATGGATTCAAACTGTGTGCCTTTTGGATTGCAGCACAGCTTCTTACCACTAGGCCACAAGAGCTGAAGCAGTTCTACTCTGTCATACGGGGATCACTAAAAATTAAATAAACTTTATGACATGTTCAAGGAGCATCCTGGTTTAACCCTCTCTAGGACTAACCTGTTCATTTTGACAGTCCATGGTATATTTAATACTCTTCTCCAACACCACAGCTCAAAGGCATCAATTCTCCGTCTATACTCCCTAGTCATTATCCAGCTCTCTGACACATAGCAAGTGATTTTAAAGACCATGGACTGTATCAGGCGCACTTTAGTCTCCATAGTGACACCATTGTTCTTCAGTACTTTGGAGAGGTGTCTAACAGCAGATTTTCCCATCTCAATGCTTGGGAGGGTGGAGGGACAGCACAGGAGAGGAAGACCCTCTATAAAATGGATTGATTCAGTGACTAGGGTAATGGGGGTAGGTGTGTCAGACACAGTGAGATTGGCACAGGATAGAGCAGGATTTAGGGCTGTTGTACATAGGGTCACAATGAGTCTCAGGTGACTCAAACAACAAACAACTATGACATCTAACAACAGCAAATATATCAAGGCATGGATTTATCCTCCTGGTTTTATGAAGATCATTTCCATTTGGAGGAAAATGGACCTTATAATTGAAACTAATGTACTTCACTTAGCAGATGTCTGCAGGTTCCGCCCAGGGCCTGATGGCATCACAGTGTTTATACATTTCAATGGTGTAGCTTTTATATGTGCATATTTTATATTCAAGGCAGTTAACACTGGCTTCCTTAGCACAAGGTCTTCACCCCTAGGGATTTGTTATTTTGAACACTTTGCATTTAAATTCTTCTCAGTATTCAGTGCCCACATTCTTTCTACTCCACATTTGTAACCAAGCACTCTAGTTGTTCTTGTGAGACCTTCACCGTCACTTTACAATCACATTATTCACTTGGCTTCAGTGTTGAGTAGAAAGACCATCAAGGAAAACTCTCATGACACCTAGAAAACTCGAGTGGGAAAAAGAACATAAGGGGTAAACAAATGTGGGCCATGTTCCTAAGAGCTATTTCAGCAACAAAGGAAACTTTCAGGGCATTAAAATCCACTCAAAGCCTTCATTTCAAGAGATTTCTACATAAGCACATGAAAAACATAAGGGTGCCAAAAGCTCGTTATTTTCCTTCAAGATATTTGCATATGGCATGCTCAGGCTGGTCTAGACTGTATTCTTTTCTGATGTTTTAAGCATAAGAGCCTTCAGTTTGTCAGATCCTGATTGTTCTATTCAGTCTATTCAGTTTTAAGCAGTCCACGTCTCATTAAACCTAAAATAAAGTGGAACAAAATAGCACAAACCTCCACAAACTTCTGCACAATCAGGGATGAAATTATTTGGGGGATTTCACATCTTGTTTTGGGTAAATTTTGATAAAAATTATTAGAACTACCTAATTTTTAATCACGGGGGTTTTTTTTTGTTTTTTGGTAAAATAATCTCATAAGGCTTAGTCCTCAATGCACTTCTGTTTTTCACATGTAGTTTTCACTTCTTACTTTACAAAAGGTGCTGCTGGTCTCATTGTCACCACTGCAATTAATTAATTAATTACTGTGATGAAAGCAAAACCTGTCTTCATTTAGCCACACTTAAAATTTTTGGACACCATGATCAGCTGTGCCTGTTTTCACAGTCTCACCATGTTTTGAAAGCCCTAAATTCCACCTTAAAGTAAGTTGGGCGACTCCTCTTATCTCTCTTAGGAAATCAAAGAGCAAGAGGTTGTGGATAAAGTCATGGAAACGCTGGACAATGATGGAGACGGAGAATGTGACTTCCAGGAATTCATGGCGTTCGTTGCCATGGTTACCACCGCCTGCCATGAGTTCTTTGAACACGAATGAAATAAAGCAAGCAGCCAACCTGTTCCTGTAACAGAGATGAAGGTCATGAAAGGAAGCAGAGAGTAAGGGCTTGCAGACTAGTAGGAACTGAGCTTTCCAGCTGTGTTGTAGCTAATTAGGAAGCTTATTTGCTTTGTGAATGAGAAAAAAACCCAAAAACAAAAACACACAACCTCTATCTAAGGGTTGTTTTTAAAGGCCCACACCATCATTCCACTGTGTTACTAGGCACACACATGCAGACTGGTCACAGGAATTTATGGCAATAATCATTGGGGAAGGCCAAGGTGCAGTGACAACACATGTGTTTTGGAGGCCGCCATGGCTGTGGAGAAACCTAATTCAGAAAAACAAACTGACTACCAAAATTACTCCCGGGCATTTGTGGCTTCTCTGGAGCCCCTGAGTTGTATAAACCATTACCGGCTGCTAACTGAAAAGTTAGAGGTCAGAGTCGATCCACAGGTATTTTGAAAGAAAGACTTACATTCAAAAGCTCCCTCACTGAAAACCACCTGGAGCACAGTTGCACCTGGACATACTTGGGGCTACCAGGAATCAGAGTGTCAACGCTACAGCAAATGGCTTGTTTCTTGTTAAGATTCCAAACATTTAAGAATACAAAGCCTTTTCCACAATCATATGAAAGTCTGCCTTTCCTTAAATCTGCTCACCACTAGTACCAGAGGAAATCTAAAACCATTTATCAGTGCTGTTGCCACTACGCAAACAGGCATGGTCACATTTAGTTCATTAGGTAAATACCTAATTCAAGTGGTTCTGCGTGGGGAATACGTTTCACAAACCAAAACATCCTGACATTTTAGCTCTAATCAGAACCAAGAATCAAAAGTTCTACTTTCAGTAGAATTCTCCTATTGATTAGATTGTGTTTGCTGACTGTGCTGCTGTTTGTTGCCTTCAAGTTGCCTTAGGAGGCTGTCATCAAGCTAAGGGGGTGAACTCTTGCCCGGTCCTGTGCCATCCTCATGACCCCGGGATGTTGTAGACAGTTGTAGCGGTGACTGCATCAATACACCTCACTGAAGGTGTTCTTTGAGTCGTCTGTTGACCCTCTACCAATATCCTTTTCTAAAGGCTGGTCTTTGTTGGTGATGTGTCCAAAGTAAGTGATCTGTAAGACAAACGTAAAGAAGGAATCTGGCCTGGGCTCAGGAACAGAGTTAAGATCTGTCTCTCTGGAGAAAGTGAGTGTGTGGCAAGTAATTTCATCTCCCTGGTTCTCTCTAGTTAGTAAAGTAACAGAATATGTGACTGTGTTAGTGCTGACTCAAAGAGCACACTTGATGTGCTTAGTTGGTGAAAGCCATTCCCATCTGTCTGTGTGGAGAAAGAACTGCTCACTTCTGTTGGTCAAATCAACTGTATGTAGGAAGTTGAAATGTATGTTTTGTAACCATAGGTTCAGATAAATCAAGTTTCTAATAATTCATATTAGTTACAAGTATTAAAAATAACTTCCAAGAGAAGCCACATTCATTAACTTTATCCCTCTCTTGATTTTTTATGAGTTTAGACTTGGACATTCATAAACCAATTGCTTGTATCTGCATTAAATAACAATAATGCTGCAATAATTTTTCTGTAGTCATTAAACATTAAATAAAAGCAAAATACTGGCACAGGAATAAAAATCCTGAAAGTGTCTGTCTTATCTATACACTTCAGAAGCTGCAAAATATAAAGCAGGGGCAAGCAGCAGCCACTAGGTGCACCTGGGGACATTCAGAACCCACTCACGTCAGGGACACAGATGACCTGGGTCTAGATGTGCTAGAATGTCTAGCCCGAGGCTACCTGACACTTGCAGGTTACTTCTGGCCGTGAGTCATGGGCCCTATGCTGGGCCAATCACCAGAGAGAGGAGTTGTGATTGGTTCTACACAGTCAGGTGCTCCCCACAGTGGAGCTGGGAGGGCTGTGGGGAATCTGAGAACCAGGAGCAGCTCAACACAGAGATGCCTGCTTTGCCCTACCTGAGGTGGTACTGGCTCCTTGAGAGCCTCCTGTGGTCACAATGGCCACATTTTAGGGCTCTGGGGATTAGCAGTAAGAATGTCAAAGGACACTCCCATGGAGACACAGGGAGAAGATGTCATGGACAAGGTACATGGGCCAAGGCCAAGGGATCTATGTACAAAGCATGGCCACAGAACCCTAGGCCATGGAACCACAGCAGAAGGCTGCCTTGGGAGTTCCTGGCCTTCATCCTTCTGCTGCTGTCTCCATCCTCTGCACTCCCTGCAGGCCCTGAGGGCCATGCTTCCTGCAACTGGCACAGCCCCAGCAGACATTCCCACTCCATCTTCTGTGCAAGAGCCTACACGAGTCATCATTCCTCTTTAATCTGCTTTATTTTTCCACATGGCTTGTAGCTTGTCCTGGGTTACTGGCCTCATAAACCTTTTCTAGGAAAAGGGTAGGGAGCGGGGTTAGGGTTTGGATTCTTTCTTTTCAGAATGTTCCTTGCATGCCCACAGTGGGACCAGAATTCAGATACCAGACCTGAGCTCTGTTTGTCAACCCAGTCATTCAACAAGTATTTTCTGAGCTTCCGGCCCATGCACTGGGGACGTTGGTGGAAAAATGGATAAAGGTCTACCCTCATCCTCCTGGACAAAGCAGTAGAAGAGCTCAAACTACTCACTTCTGAGAAATTTATCCATCTCCAGACTTCTCTCTAGAATATTTTGTGCCACAGTCAGATGGGACTGAGCCATTGGGATTCTGCCTAAAACTGTAGCACAAATCAGTACTGGAATATTGCCGAGTGGAAATTAAGAGGCCCTCGCTGATGGTGAAACCCCTTTATTTGATGCCTGTCCCTGGGGACAAGGTTTCTGTGGCTGGGAAGGATGGCAAGCTGACTGAAAGCTCCAGGGCGAAGGGAAGAGTGAGGGGGTGTGAACAGCATGCTGAAGAGCTATAGGAGCTGATTTGAGGGGTCCAAAGTCCTTATTCCCTTGGACCACGTGGTAGGAGGCCACCAGAGGGTTTCTAGCAGAGGTAGTTCATATGCTGAACGGAGCTTCCAGGAAGATGTGAATGAGATGCATGAATAGAAGGGGCAGGAGCAGGGGAAAGAATAGTGGAGGAAGGGGGCGATTGGATGGAGAGGGAGGATGGGCACAGTGGGGTTGGAGGAAGGTCAGTCTGGGAGCTTCTCAGAGGACTTGCCGTGTGAGTGGCTGGTGTCGGGCAGCAGGGACGACTGGTGGAGTCCATCTGCTGTGTCTCTTCCCTCCTCCCTGCCAAAGGTCTTATCCTTGCTTTAATGCTCTTTGTTGCTGTCTTGGCTTCTTGGTATCTTTTAGACAAGGGACTGGGCATTTTCCATTTGCTCTGGCCCCTGAAGACCAGTAGCCAGCCAGGGCAACAATGCTGACATGGAAAAATAAGAGGAGGGGCAGGCTTGAAAGAGCTTGGGAGCAAGATGGAGAATTGGCACCAGAAGGCAGAATTAGGTTGTCAATTTCACTGTGTATGCCCCTCCTGCCAGTGCGTTCAAACTACAACCGTGCCTTCCCATCAATCTAGAGGCCATTTCTGCCTGTAAATGCAGGACATCCCTTGATCCAACTGACCTGAAAATCCCTGGGTGACTCAGTCCAGAGGTCCTGACTGCTTCCAAACCAGCTAGACAAGAACCAGACTGTCGAGCCCAACAGAGCCCTAGCTCCACTGGCCAATATTCCTGTGCTGCTCTAAAGAACCCCCAAGCCTGTTTCCTGCCCCACATCTCAGCTGCTTCTCAACTGTGTCTAAACAGCCATCAGCAGAAAGCTCCTGCACACTAATTACTATGCCCATATTCACTGCCACACAGACTACCATAACGCTGTCCAGAACACTGACTGAGGAATTCCAGGTGAGCGGGAGGCAGGGATGAGGCAGGGGAGGGGATGACTCACGAGGAGACATAAGCAATGCTTTGCCATCCCCAGGGAAAAACGAGTCTTAATGTCACTCTGTTGTTGTTAGGTGCCGTTAAGTCGAGTACAATCCTATGAATAAAAGATCTGAACCCCATCGTATCCTCTACCATCCTCACATTTCCTGGCACATAGAGTCCACTGAGGCAGTCGCCTTGTCAACCTACCTGGTCGAGGATCTTGTTCTCCTTTGCCAACCCTCCACCCTTCCTTGCATCACTTCCCTCTCCAAGGAATAGCCCCTCCTAGCAACATGCCCAAAGGATGTGAGGTGAAGCATCATAATTCTTGCCTTCAAAGAGCACTCTGGCTGCACCCTCTCCAAGACGCATTTGTTTTTTTGGCCGTCCATGGGATGTTCAGTTGCTCTTCCCCAACACCACAGCTCAAAGGTATCAATTCTTCTGTCATCCTTATTCATTCAACAGCTCTCGGATGCATAACAACTAACGGAAAGACCGTGGCCTGAATCAGACAGACCTTAGTCCTCAAATTCACATCATTACTCAATAATTTGGAGACGTTCCTAACTGCAGATTTTCCCAGTGCAATGTATCTCCTTGTTTCCTGACTGCTGGTACCAAGGGTGTTAATTATGGATCCAAGCAAGATGAAGCTGTTGACAATCTCCTCTCCATCCATCATCATGTTCTCTATTGGTCCAATTGTAAGAATCTTTGTTTTCCTGACACTGAGATACAATCCATACTGAAGGCTGCCTTCCTTGATCTTCTGCAACAAGTGCTTAAAGTCCACCTCACTTTCAGCAAGAAAGGTCATGTCATCTGCATAACGTAGGTTACTGAGTCTCCCTCCAATCCTGATGCCACATTTCTCTTCATAGAGTCCATCGCCTCAAATAATTTGTTCAGTATACAGATTGACGCAGTATTTTCTTTCCATCTTTTAATACTTCCTGGATCATTTAATATTCTGCCTAAAGCATTCTTGATCATAGCAACTCAAGGTTTGAATCTGTGCTTCAGTTCCTTGAGCTTAAGAAATTCTGAACGGGTTCTGCTCTTTTGATTTTGACTCCAGC
Source organism: Elephantulus edwardii (assembly GCF_000299155.1). Classification (NCBI taxonomy): domain Eukaryota; kingdom Metazoa; phylum Chordata; class Mammalia; order Macroscelidea; family Macroscelididae; genus Elephantulus; species Elephantulus edwardii. The sequence goes on from NW_006399883.1 coordinate 5,508,837, forward strand.
TCCTTGCACATTTCATTGTAATATTTTGCTTTGTCATCCTGCGCTGCCTTTTGGAATGTTCTGTTCAGCTCTTTAGTATCTTGAATTCTTCCTTGTGCTTTGGCTTCTCTGCGCTCCAGTACAACATTCAGAGTTTCTTCTGACATCCATTTTGGTCTTTTTTATTTCTCTTCTGTCTTTGTAATGACCGTCTGCACTCTTCCTGGATGATACATTTGACATCCTCCCACAACTCATTTCGTCTTCATTCATTAGTGTTCAAGGCCTCAAACCTGTTCCTGAGATGGTTCTGAAATTCAGGTGGGATAGACTCAAGGTCATATTTTGGTCCTGTGGATTCTGTTTAATTTTCCTCAATTTCAGCTTAAAGTTGCATATGAGTGTGGTCTGTTCCACAATCAGCTCCTGGCCTAGTTTTCACAGCTGCTATTGAGCTTCTCCAGCGGTTCTTTCCGCAGATGCAATCAATATGCATACCATCCAGTGAAATCCATGTGTGTAACCTGCATTTATGTTTCTTATAAAACGTATTTGCAATGAATGTCAATAGTTGTGCAAAATTCAATCATTCTATCTCCGGCTTCATTTCTGTCACCAAGTCCATGTTTTCCAACTACTGATTCTTCTTCTCTGTTCCCAACTTTAGCATTCCAGTCACCCATTATCAATGCATCTTGACTGCATATTCGATAATCATCTATTTCCTATTCTTTGGCTCTGGTTGTTGAGGCACATATCTGAATGATAGTGGTATTCACTGGGCTTCCTTTTAAGTGTATGGATAGTACACTGTCACTCACAATGTTGTACTTCTAGACGGATCTAGAAATTACTTTTTTATCTATGAAAGCAACCCCATTTTTTTTCACCTTCTCATCTCCAGAGTAATATATCATATGACCATCTGACTCAAAATGCCTATGGTGATGAAGGAAGAATTTCAAGCTGCTTTGAAGGAAATAGCAAAGAATAAGACCCCAGGTATAGATGATATACCAATTGACATATTTCAGCTAATGGATACTGCCCTGAATGTGCTCACCAAGTTGTGCCGAGAAATCTGGAGAACAACCACTTGGCCAACTGACTGGAAGAGATCTATATTTGTTCCCATTCCAAAGAAGAGTGACCCAACAGAGTGTGGACACTATAGAACAATATCATTGATTTCACGTGCAAGCAAGATTCTACTGAAGATTACCCAAAAACAACTGGAACTGCCAAAAGTCCAGGCTGAGTTTAGAAGGAGTCATAGTACTAGGTATACTGTAGCTAATGTCAGATGGATCTTAGCTGAAAGCAGGGAATACCAGAAGAA
>NW_006399883.1:5510824-5522495 GCF_000299155.1 Elephantulus edwardii
AGGCCATGGTCTTTGCAATCACTTGTTATGCATCAGAGAGTTGGACAATGACTAGGGAGGACAGAAGGAGAATTGATGCCTTTGAGCTCTGGTGCCGGAGAAGAGTATTGAATGTACCACGGACTGCTAAGAAAACAAACAGATTCATCTTGGAGAGGGTTGAACTGGACTACTCCTTGGAGGCAAGGATTCTGGGGCTTCGTCTGACATATTTTGGACATGTTGACTGGTCCTTGGGAGGGTGGAGGGACAGTGCAGGAGGGGAAGACCCTCTATGAGGTGGATTGATTCAGTGACTGGCGTAATTGGGATGGGAGTGTCAGAGACAGTGCAGTTGACACAGGATAGAGCATGGTTTAGGGCTGTTGTACATAGGATCGCTATGAATTGCTAGCAACTTGACAACATACAGATTGAATAAGTATGGAGAGAGACTATAACTTGACACACTCCCTTCTTAATTTTAAACCATTCAGTGCTCCCTTGTTCTGTTTGCACAACAGTCTCCTGATCCAGGTATTGGTTTTGCATGAGCACAATTAAGTGCTCTGGGATTCCCATTCTTCTCAATGTCAGCCACAACTAGCTTCCTTCCTTCCTTCCTTCCTTCTTTCCTCTCTCTCTTTTTTTTTTTTACCAACGGATAGTCAATTTATTAAAATAGTTGATTTAGGCATCTGCAGTGGTGACTTCAACCTCTACTCCAGGCTCAGTGCTGATGGAGGTGATCTGCTTGACAATCTCAGAAGGACTATGCAAGTCAATGAGTGGCTTGTGGATCCTCATCTGGAAACGATCCCAGGTCTTGGAACCTTCCCCACAAGGAGTCTTCCTTGTAGTGATTCTCAGAGTCTTGGTAGGCATCCTGACCGGTCCCTTCACCTTCAGGTTCTTCTCCTTTGCGCCTCTGATCAAGTCGGCACACACCTTCTCCAGGGATTTTACACTGCGGCTGGTTAGGGTAATCCTAATTCGGTGAATGGCCACCTCCGGTTCCACAGGCGTCTTTCCGGTGTCCTTAGAAGCCATGGCTGTGGTGCGGCTTCCTGACCGACTTGTTCCCCGGAGAGCGAACAGCGGTGAGTCAGGAGCAGGAGCGGGAGAACACCGCATGCCTGCAGGAGCAACCGCGTCTTCCTCAGAGAGCCAGCCACAACTTCTTATGATCCACACAGTCAAATGCCTTCGCATAGTCAATAAAGCATAAACAGACATTCTTCTGGTATTCTTTCAAAGAGGATCCATGTGACATCAGCAATGATATCCCTGGTGCCACAGTCTCTTCTAAATCCTGCTTGAACTTCTCTGGCAGTTCTTTAGCGATGTACTGTTCCAGCTTCTTTTGATCTTCAGCAGTATTTTGCTCGCATGTGATATCCAAGATATTGTTTGATACTTTTCACTGATTCTGTTGGATCACCTTTCTTAGGAGTGGGAACAAATATGGACCTCTTCTAATTCATTGGCCAGAAAGCCATCCTCCAAATTTCCTGGCATGGACTGGTGAGTGCATCCAAGGCTGCATCTGTTCATTGAAACAAGTCAATTGGTGTCCCATTGATTCCTGGAGCCTTCAACACAGCTTCCACTTCCTCCATCATTACCATTGGCTCCTGCTCACATGGTACTTCCTGAAATTTTTCAGGGTCAATCAGTTCTTTTTGGCATCTACATATTAGGCATTAATGAGATGAGGTGGGATGGACCAGCTTTGACCACTTTGAATCAGATAATCATATTGTGTACTATTCTAGGAATGAAAAACAGAAGAAAAATGGTGTTGTGTTCATAATAAAAAAGTCAATTTTAAGTTCTATCCTGAAACACAATGTTGTGAGTGATAGGATAACATCCATAAGCATATAAGGAAGACTCGATAACATGACTATTACTCAAATTTATGCTCCTACATCTAGAGCCAACGAAGAAGAAACTGAGAATTTTTATCAAATCTTGCAGTCTAAAGTTGACCGAACATGCAGTCAAGATGCATTAAAGATAATTGGTGATTGGAATGCAAAAGTTGGAAACAGTGAAGAAGGAATAGTAGTTGGAATATATGGGACTGGTAATAGAAATGAGGCTGAAAATAGAATGGTCAAATTTTGTATTTACAATGATTTATTATTCACTGCAAATACCTTTTTTAAAAGATACAAATGACAGCTTTACACATGGATCTCACCTGATGGGCTGCCCAGGAATCATATTGACTACATTTGTGGAAGAAATCACTAGAGAAGCTCAGTATTGGCAGCCAAAACAAGGCCAGGGTCAACTATGTCCAATAGTCTCGCTAGGAAAAACTCTAGAAGTGCCAATCCGCAGCATGAACAGTCTTCCAAGCAAAATGAAAAACATAACAACCAGGAGAGAATAAAATATATGAATGGGACTTTGTAGGAATCAAATCCCTATACACATCAAAAACCTCTCCAACAGGGTAAGAAGGAAACCCACACACTGGAAAAAAATATTTTGTAATGACATATCTGATAAGAGTCTTATATCTAAAATTCACAGAATACTCCAACACCTCAACAAGAAAAACTTAAACAATCTAATCACAAAATGGGCACAGTGTGAATAAACACTTCACCAAAGAGGACATTCAGATGGTAAACAAACACATGAAGAAATGTTAAACATCCTTTACTATCAGAGAGATGCAAATAAAAACAACTATGAAATAACATCTCACCCCAGCAGCAACAGGAAAGTTCAACAGGACAGCAAACAAATGCTTGTGAAGTTGTGGAGAGATTAGAACACTTATTCACTGCTGGTGGGAAGGTAAAAGGGTACAACCACTATGTAAAGCGATCTGGCGCTTTCTCAGAAAGTTGGAAATAGAAATAATATTTGACTCAGCAATTCCATTGCTGGGAATATACCCTACAGAAACCAGAGCCATAACTCAAACAGATAGATGCACACCCATGGTTATTGTTGCTGAATTCACAATAGTAAAGAGATGGAAACAAGCCAAGTACTCATCAATTCCACACAATGGAATACTATGCAGCATTGAAAAACAATAAAATATTACAATGTTACACAACATGGGGGAGCCTTAAGGACATTATGGTTAAGTGAAATATTTCCGTCACAAAAGGATAAATACTGTATAATGCCACTGTTATAAAATAGGACAGACAAGGTGGCGTTGGAGGGTTTGGGGAAGAGTGGATAGATAATGAAAACTGCATTAGAACAGATGAGGGAAGAACTGTTTGAAAGTAATATATGACTATGGATTATATGTAACAGAAAAATCTGAAATAAGGGGGGCATTGCAGGGTGGGCTGGGGGAGGCAAAGAGGAAGAAAATGTGCAATAATGAATAAATTTTTTTTTAAAAAAAGGAAAAACAGAAATTTTTTAAAAGCACAGAAAATTAGGCCAGGATGGACTGTGGGTCAGGCCATCAGTTACTCACATGCAAGTTCAAATTGAGGCCAAAGAAAACTAAAATAAGTCCACAGGAGCCAAGATATGATCTTGAATCAATTCCATCTGAATTTCAAGAATAGGAAGAGGTTTGAGGCACTAAACACCAATGATCGAAGACTGGGTTAAGTTGTGGGGTGATATAAAATTTATCATCCATGAAACATGTCAGCCTAGAGCAGGTGAAATTACAGGGGACTACAGGATGGGAATTGAGTGGAAGATGACGAGAGCACGGCTGTCTCATTTACATTTAATCTGGTGGTCTCAGCTGACATTTCCATGGCCAAGTTTGAGCATAAAGAATTCGTTGGATACCCGTAAGCTTGTTGGTGTTATCAAAAGGACGCCCAGCCACAGTCATTCCATGAATGGATATCGTATAGCACAGACTTCTTTTTTGCCTCTTACCCAGGTAACAGGTCACCTTCCTAGTTGAGCAGAAACATTGTTCCTCCCTTTGTGGGGCATTTCTCCCATGAGCGTGACTGCATTGAGCACAGGGTTGAGGAGTGAAGAGCAAAAGCTGAACAAGCCCTTTTCACATTCTCCCCTTAGATCCTAACCCAGTGTGTGTGAAAATACCACACAGCAATGGACCCTGGACAAAAGTATGGCATAGTGGGGCAAAGCTGTGTTGTTGTATGCCAACCCAGTGATCTTACAGGGAAAAGTAGATCAAATTGCTCCACAGAGTTTACCTGGGAGGAATCTTTATGGAGTCAGATTGCCCAGTGGTTCCTTCCCCCGGCCCGACCCATCCACGGAGCAGGTAGTGGGTTTGAGACATCACTATTTCCGTTAGCACTCAGGTGTTTAACCATTGTGCCACCATCACTCTTTCTGGGCAAACCTATGCTCCTTTTGTTGTTGTTGTTGTTGTGATATGCCATTGAGTCACTTGTGACTCAGCGACCCTAGACACAATAGCTCTGAATGCTGTCCAATCCTGAGTCTCATCATCTCTGACACACTAGTCCCACTGTCTGTCACTGTGCCAATCCATCTCATCAAAGATCTTTCCCTGCATTGAACACCTACCTACCTTTCCAAGCATGATGTGCTTCTTCAAGGACTGGTCCATCCGGGAAACATACCCCAAAAGGTGAGACGGTATTTCAAAATCCTTGCCTCCCAGGAGCAAACCTAAGTTTAACCATCTCCAGGGCAGACCTGTTTGTTCTCTTGGCAGTCCATGGTATGCTCAATACTCTTCTTGACCACCACAACTCAAAGGCATCAATTTTTCTTCTGCCGTCCTTATTCATTGTCCAGCTCTCTGTTGCATAGCAAGTTAACTCTGAAGTCCATGGCCTGGATCAGGCGCATCATAGACTCCAGACTGACATCCTTGCTCTTCAGCACTCTGGAGATGTTCCTGACAGCAGATTTCCCCAATGCAATTCATCTATGATTTCTTGATTGCTGGTGCCAAGAGTGTTGACTGTGGAACCAAGCAAGTTTAAACTGTTAACAATCTCAATCTCCTCTCCATCTACTATGTAGCTGCCAATTGGCCCAGTGATAAGAATCTTTATTTTCTGGATGTTGAGCTTCAATCCATATTGAAGGCTGCAGTCCTTGACTTTCTGTAGCAAATGCTTCAGGTTTTTCTCAGTCTTGGCAAGCAATGCTGTGTCACCCACATAATGCAGGTTGTTGATAAGTTTTCCTCTAATTCTGATGCCACACCCTTCCTCCCAACATCCAGTTTCCCGAAAGACCTATTCCGCATATAGATGAAAAGGTAAAGAGACAGGCTGCATCCCTCACATACTCCTTTCCTGATTTTGAACCATGCAGTGTTTCTTTGCTGTTTTGATGCCTCCTAGTCCAAGTATAGGTTTCACACAGCATAATCAAGTGTTCTGGGATCCCCATTCTTCTCAGATCCAGCCACAGTTTGCTGTGATCCACACAATCAAATGCCTTTGCATAGTCAATGAAACACAGACATTCCTCTGCTACTCTCTGCTTTCAGGCAAGATCCATCTGACGTTGGCTGTGATGTCCCTAGTGTCGTGGCCTTTTTCTAAACCCAGCTTGTATTTCTAGTATTTGTCAATGTACTGTACATTTTTGGATAATCTTCAGCAAGATCTTGCCTGCGTGTTTTTGGTAATATTGTTCGATAGTTTCCATATTCTGTTGGCTCATCTCTTTTTGGAATGGGAATATGGATCTCTTTCAGTCAGTTGGCCAGGAAGCTGTCTTCAAGATTTCCTAGCACAACCTGGTGAGCACATCCAAGGCAGGATCTGTTTGTTGAAATATGTCAATCAGTATGCCATAAATTTCTGGGGCCTTGTTTTTCGCCAATTCCTTCAGAACAGCTTGAACTTTCTCTTTCATAACTATTGACTCTTGGTCATATGTTGTTTCATCAAATTCTTCTGTATCATCTAATTCTTTCTGGTACAGTTACTCTGTCTACACTTTCCAACTTCTTTTGATGCATCCTGGATCACTCAATGTTCTTCCCATGCCATCTTTAAGTAGTGCAACTCACAGCTTGAATTTGTTCCCTTTACACAAGAGTAATTGTTTTCAGCTGGAGTTGCAACCATTTAAGCTTGCATTACTGTATGAGGTCAGTTATGAGGGGGTGATATAATAAGTACATTGGAAGGAGGAGTGACATCCACTTCCATAATAGCTTGCCTCCGGAAACCCTATGAACCTGGAAAGAGAATGAAAGGCATCCAAGCGTCGAGGACTCTCCTTCATAGTGTCGCTATGAGTCGCCTGCGACTCAAGGGCACTTAACAACATAGTAAGTACATGGTTAGTGAATAGTGTGGAAAAATCTGACAAACATTGGCCAGAAACAAGGAATGCAATACCAAGACTATGATTTAGGAGTTCCACATTCTATGTATGGATGGCCAACATTTATCCATCAGTTTTCCAGACTGTTCTGGTTTGTGTGTCGCTAATGGTGGACAGGTTTCAGTGGAACTTCTAGATGAAGATAAAAAACAGGCCTGGCCGGTCACTTCTGAAATAACAGGCACTCAAAAACCTTATGAATAGTAGTCAAACATTGTCCAGTATAGTTCCAGAAAATGAGTCCCTCAGGTGAGAAAGAATTAAAAATGCAACTAAGAACAAGAGATCAGTACCTTGGGTTAACCTGTACCATTTTCACCAACTCCACGGCACTGGAGCCTCCTGTTACTACAGACACTATGTCACATAAAGCATTGGTGGCCTAGTGATAAGAAGCTGCACTGCAATCCTGAAGGTATGCAGTTCGAATCCCACAATCAGCTCCATGGGAGAAGGATAAACGATCTCCTGTGTGATTAACTGTCTCTGAAAACTTGCTGGAGGGTCAGCTATGGGTCAGTTCTGCCTCAACAGTATACAACAACATCATGTCAAGCTAACTTTTTAAGGGCCTTCCTCACTTTCCCTGGCCCTCTTCCTTTCCCAGCATGATGTCTTTTTTCAACATCTATCCCATCCCAAAACATGCCCAATGTATGTGAGATGAATTTTCACCATTCTTACCTGAGTGCAGCTCCTCTAAGACATAGATCTTTGTTCTTTTGGCAGTCCGTGGGTATCCAGTACTCTCTGATGACACCTGAAGCTCAAAGGCTTCAGTTTTCCTTTGGCTTTCCTTATTCATTGACCATCTTCCATATGCATAGAAAGCAAGTGAAAATGGCTTGGATGAGGCTCACCTTAGTTTTTAAAGAGGTCTATGGAGACAAGGATTCTGAAGCTGTCTGACATACTTTGGGCATGTTGCAAGGAGTCCTTGGAGGTGGACATGCTTGGGAGGGTGGAGGGACAGCACAAGAGAGGAAGACCCTCGATGAGATGGATCGATTCAGTGACTAGGGAAATCGGGATGGGTGTGTCAGAGACAGTGAGGTTGGCACAGGATAGAGCAGGGTTTAGGGCTGTTGTACATACGGTTGCTACAAGTCACAGCAACTCAACATGCATATAATGACAGCAGACTTCACCAATGTAATAAGTCTCTTGATTTTTTTTTTTAACTATTGCTCCCATGGGTGTGGACTGTGGATCTAAGTCAAAGAAAATCCTTGACAATTTCAATCTTTCCTCCATCAATCATGTTGTTACCTATTGGCCCAGTGGTGAGGAATTTTGTTTTCTTCATGTTGAGATGTAATCTATATTGACTGTGGTCTCTGAACTTTTTCAGTAAGTGTTTCAAGCCTTCACTTTCTACAAACAAGGTTGTGTCAATTGCATAATACAAACTGCCAATTTGTCTTCCTCCAATCCTGATGTCACATTCTTCTTCAGAGTCATTCCAGCTTCTTGAATTATTTGCTCAGTATGCAGACTCAATAGGTGTGGAGGCTGGACACAACCCTGACAACCTTTCCTGATTTCAAAATCATGCACTGAATTTTGTCTGTTCTGATAACTGCTTTTTGGTCTATGGGCACGATTTTCCAAGATTACCATTTTTCTCAATGTTATCCTTAATTTGATATGATTCAGAGTCAAATCCCTTTGCACAATGAATAAAACACAAGTAAACATTTTTCTGGTACTCTCTGCTTTCAGTCAAGATCTGACATCAGCTATCTCCCATGTTCCTTGGCTTCTGAATCTCGCTTGAATTTCTGGCAGTCCCAACCATTTTGAATAGTCTCCAGATTTTATTTGTATGTGATATTAATGATATTGTTTGATAATTTCTACATTCTTCTGGATCATCCCTTTTTTTCTGGAATGGGAATATGAATCTCTTCCAGTCAGCTGGCTAATTCCCAGTTCTGAAGATGGGTAGGAAGAAAGCAGAAGTTCCAGCTCCCAACTAGCCCTAAGCAGTCTGTTTCATCTTGATGTGGCCCATCAAGCATGTGTCAAAGCTCTGCTCAGTGTTTATCACAAAAACTCCCCCAGCAAACATGCTGTTATTTCGGGTCTTGCCCTGCATGATGAAAGCACATGTACCTTCCCTGTCCCCTGGGCCTCAGACCTCCCCTCCTACATAATCATCTCTCTTCCTGGAATAGATACGAATATGCATGACTTTGTAAAAAGTCTTCCTGTAAACTTCCTAATTCTCAGTGCTTAGGATCTTGGAGGTGGCCAATAGCCTATTTTTTAAAAAACCATGGACCCTATTTACTTGAGGCTAATCAGTAAGCTTAAAGCAGTCACTGCAACCATTAAAGAGTTGTAAAGGAAACAGTGGTGGGGCAGTTATCTTGAGCCAGCTAGTTCAAGTTGATACTGCTCATTCAGGCTTCACTGTTTTGGAACAAAGAGGAATTCACTCACTATTACAAAGCAGAATGACTGAATCAGGGCACTCTGGTGGCCCAGGACACAGGAAGTTGTACTGCAAACCCAAAGGTGACACATTTCTAGCAGCTTATAGCCACTAGCAGCTCTGCAGGAGAAAGATGGAGAGTCATCTTCTGTGACATGTGTAACCTCCAGAAATCTGCTCGAGAGTCACCTATGAGTCAGTTCTGACTCGACATCAGTGAGTCAGAGGGAATCAATGTCCAGCTCTACCCTGCCATTGCCTTAACCCTGTTGCCAGAGAAGCATGGTTTCAGCTGCAGACAGCCAGAAAAAGTAATCTTTGAGATGGACTGGAGTGGAAAAGGCAGTTACATGCCTGCATATGAGAGAGAGGGACCATGAGCTTTCCAAGTCTGCTTGTTCTTTGCTGGAGGTTCTGCGGGTGTATACTGAGTGGACACAGGCCGTGAGGAAGGCTCCTCACAGTGTCCATTTTGTCCACCTGTATGCGTCTGTTGATGGACCCAGTCCTGCCAAGGACCTGAGACAGCAGGATCGATCCAATGTTTTATGACAAAAGGGGAGGAGCCTACAGGAGTACATCTCAGTGTGGACTGACTGCTCAGTAGGCCTGCGACTATCTCCAATCAGTGGATTCTTTTTAAATTGTTAAGCAATTTAAATGGGCAAAAAATATTGAAATGACAGTCAATTACTTCTGCAAGGCTAAGAGAAAAAGAGAGAAGAAAAAATTTTATTCCTTTTAAAAAGCTAAAGAGGTATTTAGTTTTACTTCTAGGTTAGCGTATTGTGAAAAGTTGGTATCTATTAACTAGAGAATTTGTTGTTGCTTTGCACAATCACGTAGACTAACTCATAATGACCCCATGAACAGCAGATCTAAACCTTGTCCTGTCCTGCACCATCTGCACAAACCCAGAAATGCTCAAGCCCATTGTTTTTTGGTGGGTTTTTTTTTTTGAGAAAAATTGCTATTTAGAACTAGCCAGCTTGACTCAGTTTAGATGATTCCAATTTAGCTGGCAACATCCAAAGCATCATAGGAGCAAGTCAAACCTAGGCCTTCTCCCATCAGGCCTAATCAAGGTGTTGACCTTGGCCACATCAATGTCACAGAGCTTCTTTACAGATGGTTTGATTTGGTGTTTGTTGGCCTTGACATCACAATGAACACAAGTGTGTTGTTATCGTCTGTCTTTCTCATGGCTGACTCAGTGGACAGAGGAAACTTGATGATGGCATAGTGGTCAAGCTTGTTTCTCCTGGGGTGCTCTTCTGCCTCTGGGCTACCTTTGGTGTCTTAGACCACCAAGAGGTGGGTGAGGCACAGATCCTTTTTTTTTGTGGTTGTTGTTGTGGATGCCCTTCAAGACTGCCTTCTTGGCCTTTATCACCTTTGCTTTGGCTTCAGTTGTAGGAGAGGCGGGGACTCCGAAGGCATGGAGCTTCAGCATGTGGATAAGTTCCTGGAGGAAGGAGCCATCTGGGTCTCCCTGGTAGACTGGGCACCCACCCCCCTAGAAGCCCACAAGCAGGGCAGACAAGGTGTAAGCAAGCCTCAAAGGGCCCAAAGACAAGTCTGCTCAAGCCCATTGTTACTGTCTCTGTGTCAGTCCATCTCCTTGAGGGTCTTCCTCTCTTTCTCTATTGTTGTTATTAGGTGCCATCAAGTCAACAACCACTCATGGTGACCATGGACAAGAGGTCTGAACTTTGCCCTCCTCTGTGCCATCCTCATAATTTGTCAGCATGCTCAGCATTTCTAAAGTTGAAAGAACAAATTCAAGCCTTGAGTCGCAATACTGAAGGGATTCTACAGACAAAATAGTGAATGATGCAGGAAATATTAAAAGAAGAGGGAAAGAACACACAGAATTACTGTACCAAAAGAAGTGGGTGACACTGCACTGTGTCAGGACAGCGTGTGATCAAGAACTCACAGTGCTGAAGGAAGAAAGTGAATATGTACTGATGACATAGCCAAAAATAAGGCTCCAGGAACTGACCAGCTGAGGTTTTGCAGGAAACAGACACACCCTGGACATGCTCCTTAGTCTCTGCCAAAAAATATGAAAGACAGCTACATGGCCAACAGACTGAAGAGAATCATATATGTTCCCATTCCCAAATAGGATGACTGAACAGAATGTGGAAATTATCAAACAATATCTTTGATATCACATGCAAGTAAAATCTTGCTGAATCATATTTAAAAATGGCTAGAAAAGTACATCTACAGGATTCATAAAAGGCCATGGCACCAGGATATCATTGTAGATGTCAGATGGATCTTGGTGGAAAGCAGAAACTATCAGAAGAATGTCTAGTTGTGCCTTATTGACTATACAAAGGCATGTGACTGTGTGGACCATAACAAATTGTGGCTAGCAATGAGAATAGTTATCCCAGAACACTTAATTGTGCTCATATGAAACCTAGACCTAGACCAAGAAGCTGAACAGACCAAAAGAACACTGTGCCTTACAACTAAGGAAAATATACATGTCAGGGTTGAAACCTTTCTCAATACCTACTCAATCTGTAGGCTGTATTCTCTTGACAAGACTGGCTTGTTACCCCTATCAAAGGCCACTCACACCAAAGAAAACCTTTAAGCAAACATGTGAGCATCCCCTCTTTGCACAATTATGCAAAATGAAACCTAATTTTCATCCAATTTGTATACATTTTTAAAAAATATACATAGTTGTTTTGGTCTTGGGAAGAACTGTGTGGTTTGCGGTCCCTGGGTCCATATCTTTACCTTTCTTTTTTTCTTTCCTAAATGTGCCAAAATGAATTTTTTTTTTCTTTCTTTGGTAAAGTAGTGGTTATGGATTTGGTTTTTTGCCCCTCCAATAGTTGTTGTTGTTGTTATGTGCCATTGAGTCGCTTGTGACTCACAGCGACCCTATGTACAAGAGCCCTAAATGCTGTTCTATCCTGCGCCAACCTC
>NW_006399883.1:5524735-5593146 GCF_000299155.1 Elephantulus edwardii
TGGCAGCATCAGGATGAATGGTGAAGAGATTGAGATTGTACACAGCTTTAGTCTGCTTGGCTCCTCAGTAGTAACCTAAAAAAAAAAAATCTTGTTCAAGTTGCCATTGCTTAAAATGTCAACATATGAAGGAGGGTAACTGTCCTATCCAGTGTTACAGTACTCACACTGTCTCCAAATTTTATTTTTTCGTTGTTGTTTTTTTTAATTTTTTTTTCTCCAAATTTTTAAAAAAGTGATTCTTAATCTTTTAAGATCCAAAAATTATATAAAACTTTCTCACAGAAAATATAGTTTCTTTTCTTTTTTTTTCTTTTTTTTTGCTGTGCATAACAGATATACATGATACCCTGACAATGTTACTAATAGCAAGCAGGCCTTCTTGCTTTTTTAAAAGGTCTAGAACACTTGCTCTGTGTCAAGAACTGAGAAAACAGATACGTTATTTCTCTACCAGGTTGGGTTTAGTAAAACAAATATGATACACATCAGCTGTATTCATAATCTGAAATTAAGTACAAGTAACCACGGTTTGCTTAAAATAATTAAACATTTAAAAAACAACTTGAATTAAAATGAATCAAGATACAACTGGAATACTAGAAATAGTACAGGCTATTTAAAAAAATGTTATGATTCCTAATGTAAAATGGCTCCTATAAATTAAGAAGTAAAAATTCTAGCAGTATAATGACTGCTCAGTCTGACTTCTTGTTGTTGTTATGTGCCGTTGAATCACCTGAGACTCATAGCAACCTTATGTAAAACAGCTCCGAAGCCTGCCCTGTCCTGTGCCAGTCTCACTAACTCTGACACATCAACCCTATTTGCCCCAGTTACTGTACCAATCCATCTTATCCGGGTTCCTCTCCTATGCTGTCTCCCCGCCCTTTCAAGCATGATGTCCTTCTCCAAGGACAGGTCCCTCCTGACCACAAACCCAAAGCATGTGAGATAAAGCTTCAAAATCATCCAAGGAAAAACTTGGTTTCACCCTCTCCAAGACAGACAAACCTATTTATTTTCTTTGCAGTCTGTGGCATGTAAAAGACTCTTCTCTAGCACCACAACTCAAAGGCATCAGTTCTTCTTCTGTCATCCTTAGTAATTATTCAGCTCTGTGATGTACCGCAAGCAACTGTGAAGACCATGGCCTAGATCAGGTGCACCATAGTCTCTAGACTAACACTGTTGCTCTTCAGCATCCTGGGAAGTTCTCTGGCAGCAGATTTACCTAATGCAATTCGTCTTTTGTGCCAAGAGTGTTGACTGTGGAGCCGAGCAACCCGACTAGAAAAGTTCAAATGAGAAACAGAAATGCCCACTGTTTGTTGTTATGTACTGTCAAGTCAGAAATGATGCACAGCTGACCCTCCAATGGGTTTTCAGAGGCAGTAAACCACATGAGAGCAGATGGCCCTTCTTTCTCTTGCAGAGCAGCCTGGGAATTTGAATCATATGCCTTTGGGTTGACAGTGCAATTACTTACCACTAAGCCACCAGAGCTGATAAAATGATCATATGTCCACTGAAATACTTTCAACTTGACTAGAAATGAAACACTTACTTGCTTATCAAAATGGCATTCTCCTTGCAATCTTGAGTGAACGTCCATTTCCTCCTTGCTAGGCCTGTTAGGGGATAGGTCTCTCTGACACTTCCAGGCTTCTCTTTGTGAGGGCAGTGATTATCAACGGCTTCAAGCATGGCATAAACTTTGACACATTCATTTCACCTGAGGAAACTAAGCCCAAAGCAGCAGTCAAGGAAGTGTGAACACCTATCTGAGGTGGTTCCCCACAGCACTGCTGAGAACACTGACGTTACCAAAGCAGAGTGAGCACAGTCACAAGACACCTGTAAGATGGAATACTATACAACCGTTAAAATGATATGTAGAAGAATATATGTAATAGAGTAAAAAATTTTGTAATTTATTAAGTACAAAAACATTATAAAATAAGTATATGATTCTAATTTTATAAAAATGTTTATGATATTCAACATAAGCAAAGGATTTATGTTGAATAGTAATGGTGCTATTGCTTAGAGGTAGGATTATAGGGCATTTTAAGTTTGTTTATACTTCAATGTGTTTTCTAGAGTTTATGCCATAAGCAGTATTGTTTTTATAGTCAGAAAAAAGTGCATAATAATATACATCCTATTTAGGATATTTTTAAAATCTTTTCACAAATTTAAAAATATAGAATTACAAATAGTCAATAACTTTATTAACATATGATATAAAAAATTTTAGTGTGATATATGGAATTCCCAGAGAGTAATTTTAAACATTTTAATGCACTTATTAAAATCCTAATTTACAAGACACTTTGTCTTACCGCCACCAATCTTTCAATACAAAAATCTTACAATATTGTACTTCCTATAAAACTACAACATTAAAATTGTGGTTAGGTAGTTCCTTTTCCTTCCTGACCATTCTAATATAAGAAATGTCCATCAGTCCACTGCTAAAGCTTCTGTATATCAAACAATAAGTTACATAGCTTCTGTACATAATTACAACAGGATTATTAGAGTTCCGGGATGTGGTAACATACTACACTGCAGTCTAACACCACAGGCAAAGAGCTACTATGCATGATGCCACTTGTAGCCAAGGAAAAATAAGATGGAAGCGTCTGTCCACTCAGACGCCTTTGGTGGAGACTTGAAAATGGTAGAGAATTAGCAACAGTTGTGTTAGGCACGCATCCAGAGCAATTCCAGGACTAATTCTGGAAAAGCCTGGTTGTTTCCGTGAAACATGCAAGATCCTAAACTCTCCCACTCTTAATCCCCATAAAACTCAACACTTTCATAATGTACTCTTTATTAGCGATATAAAAATAATCTATGTCTTAGATTCATACTTGACTTCAAATTCTTAAAAGTATCTGAAGATTTTTACATTTTCTTCTTTGAGGTTCACTATAATATTGTATCATTCAGCTTAGTCAAGTTTGAATAAAATAACTGAAAATGATTTTGGCCAAATTTTATAGGCATACGACTCAACATGTGAAAGCAGCTAACGAATGTTAAGATCATCTCCACCTTGAACATCCGACAAAGCTCTCAGCACTAATGCTTGTCCATTATTACAGAATAGTCACAAAACATCATTGAAAATGTGAAATCTCAGATTTTTTTACCATCAACACTTCAGAATCCAGTAACTTGGAATACAAATAGTGCATTACATTCTGCTGTATTGAGAAGACTTAATATTGCAATGTTATGAAAACAAGCAATTTAACTGCACTGCATGAAGTTTACAAACCTAGGAAAGTGGCTTAAAACTAAATGCTGATTATCTTTCTGAAGCAGAGCATATATCTAACTCGACAGTCCAGCATGGCACTGACCACATATTAGTAACTGTATGCAGGGAGTCAGGCATGACTGTCTCAATAAAGACACAGGAAAGGGGAGACACTGTCGGCCAGGGGACAGCGCTGTGCGGCCGGGATTCACTCCCTTCCTGTCAGCTTTTCTGGACTCAGCTGCATCCTGGTGAGATGGAAGTGAGGCAGCTGTACTAAGGGCCTCAGTATCTTTTTTTCCTCCAGCATAAACTCTATAAACAAATTTCTCATTTGGTATGGGAATAAATAATTCAATTTTAAAAATCAGGAACTATATTTTCAGCTTAAAGAAAGTGCAAACTCGTAATACAGTAGAGAACAACTGCCTGCCCACAGTCCCTCGAGATGCCTGGCGGGGATTTTCCTTTTCCAGTCACCACTTGTTACAACACTGACATTCCTGTTTTGTAAATGTCCTTGGAAAACTAAAGACATTTTGTTAAGTAAGTTCAAGATATGCTTTCCAGGATGAGATTTTGGGATCGGTGGGGACAGACCTGTAAGAGCAAAGGGAACGACAGCATTCTGTGAACTCTCGCCCCCTCCCCTGGTGGCAGGAGACACAGCGGCATGTCCATCTGTTACTATTCGCGGCTGCTTTCATTGCTCCAAAGTGTGGCTTCCGGTAGCTGTGACGTTTCGCATTCTGGCGCCCTCTTCTTGGATGTGTGCTGTCTCACATGTTGTAGGCCACGTAGATGGGGTCCAGCTGGTCAGCCAGGAAGCCATCCCTCAGGTGCATGCGCTGCTTCTCACCCCTTGAGTTGATGGGGATCACTCCCGGGTCCACGATGACCACCACACCCACGACCAGGTAGTGCTCCTCCAGCACCACGTTGGTCACCAGGGCCACCAGATCCAGCGCGTCCTGCTCCAGGCCCTCCAGCTCCACCACCACCACCAGCAGGTTGGTCCATGTGAAGACGGCGCTGCGGGTGAAGACACAGATGCCATCAGAGGGGGCAGCACGGCTGCGCGGGACCATGGACACACAGGATTGGGTACCAAATGACAGAGCGGTGAAAAGACAGGATGATCATTAACATTATACTCCTCCCTAGCAACTTACTACTTAAAAGTTAGATTAAATGTGTTCTATAGGATATAGGGAGCTCTGGTAGCCTAGTGGCAAGAAGCTGTACTGCAATCCCAAAGGCCCAAGGTTCGAGGCCACCAACTGCTCTGTGGGGGAAGGATGGACAATCTCCTCTTATGCAAATAACTGCCTCTGAAAACCTGCTGGAGGGTCAACTGTGCATCAGTTCTGATTCAATGGTACACAACAAGAACAACAACAACATAAAAGTATTTATTTTATTAAAGTTCTCCCTAGGAATCTAAGAGTATGACTTAATGTGATAGCTGTTTATGCCCTGAATCACAATCATTTAAACCTAGAAATTCACAATGGAAGCAGACACATTTCAGGATTAGAAATACAGCTACCTTACATTTTGCCTGTACATCTGGAGACAGTTTCTGGTTTTAACACTAATTAAGGAAAAAGATGCAGCTCTAACCATCAGAGGCAGTGTGCTTTGCAGCCTGTGTTGGGGCTGTTGTCATGGCCCTGGGGCGTCAGGCCCCAGTGTTGAGTGTGGGCCTGAGCACTGGTGCCCCTCCCAGAGCGTACTGCCCAGCACCACCCCAGAGCCCTGCGCCCTCACCACTCGGCGATGCTTCTGTGCGCCCGGATCACGGAGGTCTCAATGTCAATGGGGTGGTAGCGCATGCCTCTCAGCTCAAGTGTCTCGTCCAAGGATCCGACAACATAGAGTGCATCATGCCGCTCTGCGAGAGCACACAGTCAGACGTGCGGAAGTCAGGGGGACCCGCCACCTAACCTTCCCAGCGCTCTGTGCTAGCCACCCCTCACACTCCCTCAAGCCAAGAGCTGGCCGGCTGAGAATCACCGGACTCCACATCATGGGATGATTTCACTGTGGTGCTGTCCTTAACTCTGTAGTCATTAATGCTTTACTCCATTATCTCCACAGGCAACCACCACAGTAATAAGCTCTGGCCACATATGAATGCATATTTACTTTTTAAAATATATTATTTTTTATATAATGTTTTCTGCCCAGGAATAATTCTTCTTATCCTGGGTAGAAACTGTATTTGCAGGGGCTGAAAGTCCTGATTGGATCCAGTTAGCTGCCAACGCCACCCAGGTCCCTCAGACATGAACTAAACATCTGAGTTGATCATGGAGAGAGTGATCACACTAGTTAAATAAATACAGCCGTTTTGGTGGATATCAAGTCAGCAAAATGCACTTCTAGGATGGGTGGCGTCCACTGGGAAACCATGTTAACCTATCTCAAAGAACAACCAGGAAAAGCCACAGAGGGAGGTATTAGAGTCTGTCAACCCTGCACACCCAAAGACATGGACCACGAAAGCAAACAGCAAGGTGAGCCCACAGGTAACAGCAAGCCCTCCACAGGGCTGTGGGCAGCGTGTCTCTCTACTCTGGACACATCCATGCACCACAGAGCAGTCACCAAGTCACTCACCTCCACTGGCATCTGTGAGCTCCGTCCTCCGGAGGAAGCCAAGGTATCCGGTCCTGGCCCAGATGGTCTGGGTGTCTCCAAAGCTCAGGCGGGCACTGAAGTGGTCTGCATGCAGGGCCTCTTCCCCATAGACTGTGTAGTACCCAGTGGCATTGTGGGGACTGCTCACCCAGATCTGGGGCCAAGGGGACAGGACATCATGTGTCATGAACATGCCACTTTCTGGCAGTTTGAGGCCCTACTGAAGAACAACTCTCAGGAAACCTGCTATGAACAATTCCATTCTGAGAGCAGGAGTGCAGCATGGGGATTATTTTCAGCATCTCTTCTCTGGGAAGCTATTTTACAGGTTAAAGAAATAACTTTCATTTCCTTAAGTTCTCCGTCCTTTAGCGGAGGACTGACCACTTGTAGGTCTCTGTCATACATCCAGTTGGTCATAATTAAGAAAAAGTAGGGAACCAACTAGATGCTCACTCATTACACTAATGGGATCCCTTGAAGAATGGGTAGCCATGTAGAGTCATGTCATGACAAGGACATCAGGACACCAGCCTGCATCTGTGGAGCACACAGGTGTGAGCATGCAGACCACAGGACCATGACCACACACCGACAGATGTGCCCCTGGAAATTTTAAGAACGATTTAGACTGGTCCTCAGCTACAGCTCTGCAGAGGTAAGAGTCCCAGGATCCTCTTGAGTATCTTTAAAAAGCATAGCCCAAAACAACTATATCATCTCACCCCAGTAAGAATAGCAAAATTAAACAGAACAGCAAGCAACATATGCTGACAAGGTTGTGGAGAAACTGGAACCTTTATTCACTGTTGGTGGGAGTGTAAAATGGTGCAACCACTGTGGAAGGTGGTATGGCGCTTTCTCAAAAAGTTGCAAATAGAGATACCATTTGACCCAGCAATTCCACTACTGGGAATATACCCCAAAGAGACCACAACTGACATCCAAGCAGATATATGCACACCCATGTTTATCGCAGCTTTGTTCACAATAGTAAGGAGTTGGAAACAACCTAAGTGCCCGTCAACAAACGAATGGATAGAGAACTGTGGTATATCATTCACACAATGGAATACTACGCTGCACTGAAAAAACAAGGAACTCATGCAATATTATTCAAAATGGGACCCTGGAGGACATTATGCTGAATGAAGTATCTTAGTCACAAAAGGACAAATACTGCATAGTGCCACTGTTGTAAAACAGGACTGACCTTGGGGTTGGGGGGAGACTGAGAAAGATGGGATAAATAATGTATACTTCATTGAAACAGATGAGGGAGAAAACTGCTTAAAAGGGATATGGGATTAGGTAATTTTGTCATGACGGGAGTCCAGAGCCAAGGCTGCATAGTGGAGTGAACCTGGGGGGAGGGATTGTAAAACAATGAAAGAATTTTTTTTTTACTTTTCAAAGAGGGGAGTGTACTGGTGGGGAAGGTTGGGAGTGGAGAAAAGTGCAACAATGAATGAATGGAAATCCAAAGTCTCTGTAAATTTTCATTGAAATTAATGATAAAGTTTTTTTAAATAGCTCATTATGCTAAGTGAAGTATCTCCATCCCATAAGGACAAATACCTTATAAGATTATTATAGAATGGGTATGAGGATTCAAGGTGGGGAGGGTGGGAGCAGAGGGCTGAGGATGGGCAGGGGGTGGGGGTTGTAATGATAGGGTCGCATAATATTATGGGTGGAGGGAGGGGTGATTAAAGGAAATGGGAAAGATCTGCAGTGAAAAACAATGTATATGAACTTTGTAACGAAACCAGTATAAAATAAATTTTTTAAATAGATTTTTTAAAAATGAGGCTCAGATTAAAAAAAACCAAACAAGAAACACCACAAAGAGATAGCCCAAGGCAGAGAATGGCATCTGCTACCCTAAAGCCTAGGCCCTCACAAGGGCAGTCTCTCCTAAAAGACAAGATCATGATAGACTAGGGACGGTCTCCTCTTCTGCTCAAACACCAGGACCATCTCCCAGACAGCACTTGTCTGGACAATGCTGGCTGACTATATGAGGGGCCCTCACACCAGCACTCACGTCCCACACTCTCTGCCCTTCCTGTCAAGTACTGGCCCTTCCCCACAGCCTGCTCGGGGTAGGTGCCTGGCTTGGCTAGGAACTGCTCTTTTAGAACAGCCAGAGGTGTGTGGCCATTCCCTCCTTGATCTCCCTGTCACCTGTTCCTGATCGGCATCTCTAGACCCAGAGACCTAACAGCCTGGGGTTCTCAGTTGGCAACGAAGGCACAGGCTATGGAGATACACAGGATTCCTTGAGGGAGGGGCGGGAGGAAAAGGTCCTAAAATAATATGGTAGTAGGTGCGCATGTTAGCAAAAGGGAAAATCAGCTTCTAGCAGATTTCCAAATGGCCAAGAAATCCTATATCTGTGCAGAAAGGTGAAGATGAAAAGTAGAGGTACATGACCCCTTGTGTTGTGAAGAGTATTTAGTGTTCAAAACGACTTTGCTAGCCATTGAATTTTACTTTCCCATGTGCATGGGCGGGAATATGTGAGGGCCTGTCAGACTATCTGCAAGGGGACTGGATAGTCTTGCCATTAAAGTGAATGGTTCCAGCAGCAGAAAGAGAAATCTCATCACCAGCAAAGCAGCAGCAACAGCAATAGGAGAATGTAATGTGCCTTTCAGGACTTGTGTCAGTCTGCTAGGGTCGATGGGAGTTGTAGCAGCCCAGCAGAGAACCAGTGACCTGAGGTGAGAAAGGGCGCACCATGGGACTGCTATGCCACTGAACCAGAGCTAAGAGCCTTTGTTCAAGTTTGCTGGAGGACCAGGGCAGAGGAAGGACAGCCAATATTGGCAGGATTGAGAACTCTGTAACAGCCTGAAGCCACAAGGCTCAAGGCTGAGATGTGCATGAGCACATTTCAGAAGTGATATTCTGTTACTAACCTGAATGAAAGCATTTTTACTTCTCCAATATGGTTCTGTGTATTCTGTGAGCTATCACATTGGATTTTGGACCCAGCAAAGCAGTAAGACTGGATGAGTAGAAAGAGGTATGGGAGTGTGGGGACATGTCTGACCTCATGGGAATTGGTTTGTTGTTTTTTTTTAATTTTTGTGTGCGTGTACCATCAAATCAGATCTGACTGGTACAGGAGAAGATTGTCCCTCCTTCCCCAGCAGAGCATGGGAATTGGTTTTGTCGTGTTAATGCTGTTGAGAGAGAGAGATCCCCTTTGTGAAGTTGGTAAAGGTCAGATACAGCCATCCCCAGGTGGCCCTTGCTCTTTTTACACCTTCCCTTACTAACAGCCTCCCCAACCCTCCACCCTCGCCTGAACCCCAGCAGTACTCACCTCTCCCAGGTGTGAGTCTCCGAGAGGCCCTTTGGTTTCAGTATGTGCAATAATGACCTTCACTCCTGGGAGGATCTGCCAAGAAAATTGAGTCCCATATTAAAGAAAACACAGTGTGCACTTCTGATTACTTTTTTTTAAATTTTACTTAATTTTTGAAGAAACAGGAGACATTAAATTAAAAAAGAAAGCAGAACCAGAGGAAAACCACTGCAGTTTCTAAGAATTGACCCTATCATTTCACACAGGTGTATGAAAGGGTCTACATTAAGCTCTTACTGTCTCCAGAATACACTGCAATCTGCTCACCACTCCATGTGAGGACTCCACGTTCAGGGCTGCTGAGAGCAGAGACCCTGCTGCAGGCTCTCAGTCGGCCCTGTGACTCCACTGAGCCTCACTCTAGTCATCCTTGGCAGCGAGAAGACCAGCCTGCTGGCAGCCTAGCCCGTGCTGATTCCAAGGGACAGAAGTCACCATTTTCTGCCCTGTGCCTTGCACTTGTCCAGTGTCACAGAGAACACTCGAGGAAAAACGCCTCAGTTCCTGTAGAGCTTGTTATCAGATCCCCTGAGCTACACTGAGCCTGATTGCCTGTGCATTGTTTGCAGGTGTGAGGACAGATCAGGAGTCACAGGAGGGTGGAAGGAGGGCAGAAGGCTGCTCTTAGGGCAACACATGGGTCTGTGCCAGACCCTTTTCCATCCGCTGCTATGTCCTCTCTGTGCCCTGTCCTGCTGGCACTACCCTACCTTCGTGGACACCGGTGCAGCCTCTGTGACCTTCTCCCCATGTGCCCCACTAAAGCCAAAGTTCTCTCTCCGGAAGAAAAATCAAGCCCAAGTTATCTGTAATAGCACACTGTGGAAAGGGAAAAGTCTAAGACATGGGACAATTAAAAGATGATTGAATATTATGGTTAGCACAGGAGTCCAGAAAAGGTTGCATAGAGAAGTGTACTTGGTGCAGGGGCGGCGAGGTGGGGTGGTGGGAATGGTATACCAATGAAGGAATTTTTTTCTTTACAAAGAGAGGAGCCAACTTGGGGGGGGGGAGCAGGGAAAAAAGTGCAGCAATGAATGAATGGAAATCCAAAATCTCTGCAAATTTTTATTAAAGTTAATAAAAATGAAAAAAAATAATGGTACAATCAGACATGAGAGAAGACTTGCTTGAGGCTTAAGGATACAGGGGAAATGAGTTTAAGTTTACAAAAAAAGTAATGCAAAACTTTGTGGAGTGTGAGCTCTACAAACAACAAAACAATAATAGAAGTCTGTTAGCACTGGGTTGTTTAGGGACCATGTCTGTTCTTGATTCATTCATAATTCCTGTCTCAGCTGATTTCTTAGATTGACTTTCAGAGAAAGGGCATATGGTTGGTGAACTTGCCAACACCTTCTTGCACAGCTAAGATCTCTGTTGTACCAATGTGTCCACACAATCTTTCACTCACTTATCCCCTTAATCATTTATTCACTCATTCACGTGTTCTTGCATTTGGAAAATGTTTGCTGAGTCCCTACTCTGCCAGGCACTGTTGGGACAGGTGGTGGGAACAAGCAGTGAGTGATGTAGACGGTCCCTGTCCTGAGAGTCTTTAATGGGACTGGCACCGACAAATGACTGCTCAAGCCGAGCTACCACTGTCTTCAACCCTCTGTGCTGAGCCAAGTGCCTCCTCCTTGGCCCCGAGCTTGTGCAGCCTGTTGCACCTTCACCACATACCACTTCTGGTAGTAAGTGTCCTCTGGTTTCCAGAGTTTACTTGGTCATTTTGGTGAGGATATGGCAAATATTTATGCATTCCGTTTCTTGTTCAACAATCTCCAATTTTCCTACATTCATACTTCTCACGTTCCACGTTCCAATTGTTAGTGTCTGCTTGCAATTATTTCTCCTCCTTTGTGTATTTCCCAATTCAAGGGCTCAGCCTTAGGTGCCGTATCTGCTAGTCTAACCTAAGCGTGCTCTGTTGTACATAGACGAAGAAGAGACTTGCTTGGCTACACAATCAACTCTTCACACCAGTAGTCAGGTAATCAAAAGACAAATCGTATTAGGAAAATCTGCTGTCACAGACCTCTCCAGAGTGCTAAAGAGCAATGAAGTCCTTATAAAGACTAAGGTGCGCCTGCTCTTCACAATTACTTGCTACGCATCAGAGAGCTGGACAATGACTAAGGATGACAAAAGAAGGATTGATGCCTTTGAGTTATGGGGGTGTGAAACTCAGACTGCTATACTGAGGTAGATGTAGCAGTTGGTATCATACAATGCCTTTACTCTATCCACTTAACTTGTGCAAACTATGTCCTTGTAGTATGACAAAAATGTGGTGCACACTCACCAGACCCCTCTTAAATGTTTCTAACAGATGTGTGGCGATGTGCACAGGCGCTGCTCAGGGCACAGTGCACCCCACACCCTCCACCTCTCTGTCTGTCTTCAATACTGTGAATTCTCAACTTACTTCTGCCCAAACTTCTCTCTCATCTCCCTTGTGAATTCCTGCTGGGTTTATACAAAACTTCACATTCTATCATCCTCCTTTGCCTTGTTTTCTCCCTTGCTTGGTTCTGAGCTCTGGTATGGACACACAGACTTAGCTGTCATTTCTATGTTTCTGAAGGGAGAGGGAAAGGAGGCTATGCTTGTGCCCAGTCTATTCCAGCTACATGTCACTAATGTATGTGAGAGCACCTGTGGCCCCCGCACTTTCCACAGCTGATGTTAGAGACAAAAAGGAGTGAAAAACAATGCGGAATGCAGGTCTGAGCTTCTCCTACCTTTCCAGACTCCATCAGTGGCAGGCTGTGTGGAGAGCCCCGTTCTACCAAACGCACCCTGGAATTAAGAAAGGAAAAAATGGCCAAGTAAGCACATCACACAGAGGGTCATTCCTGACAGACCATGCAACAACTAGAACTGATGATCACGTCTGCCTGTCTGCCGACAGTGGAAGGACAACAGCTGGTCAAATGACTCACCATGACTACTGTGGGCACCTGCTATGGGCGTCATGCAGAACAGGCCACAGCCTGCAGATCACTGGTCACTACTGGCATCTGCTGCACACCGCCAGTGTTCCCTACTCAGCTGACCTAGCCCAAGGCTGTGGAGGGAGATGAGTTTTGTGCCCTCTGGTTCCTCTATGCACCTAATACTTGCTGCCCCACCAGCCCATTCATAGTTAGGTTGAGCTGCAGTGAGGCCACATCTGAGACTTCAAAGTTGGAATCTGAGCCTCAAAGCTGCGGTGCCCTGAGTAACATCTGAACACAATCATACTGGTCCATCAAGCTGCACGGTCCCTGTTCAGAGATAAGGCCAATCCATACGGGACTGCCTTGGTATTCACTGGCTTACTTGTCTTCCACCGTTTCCCATGGAAAGCTGTGTGTCCAATGATTTACCACTGCTACTCCTTGGTTATGGGGACATGCATGGAGTCATGGGGACACAGGCTCTTCCACTTCTCCTTATGGTGGTCTCTCCACTCTGGGTCAGCATCCTGCCCACAGGGCCCAGGCAGTACAGACCACGTGATAAGAAGGGGGCTCACCCAGGGGGGTGTGGATACCTGTCATGACGCAGTGCCCTCATGTCCACGTAGACTGTGGTCGGGTCTGGGCCAGCTGTGCCCTGGGAGGAAAGAACAGAGTGAGTTCCACTAGGGGCTTGCCCATCAACCCTGAACCACAGCCTCTAGGCTCACAGTCTAGCTGTCCTGAGACCTGCAGCTACGGTGGGCTCTGCCCCAAAGGGTTCATGGTCAGGGAATAGTGCATGATGACAACGGATGAACGCATCAACAGTACAAGAGGAAAAGTTCCCCTCTAGTGGCATTCTAGCCCCACTGAGCTCTAGACTATGAGGAAAAGGACTTGTGCTGGGTTCTAGGAAGTATTTTCACCCGCTGTCTAAGGTCAGATGGTTTGGTACCACCCACCCTGGTTCTGTAAGGACTAAGGATGGCTGAGAGGTTCTCAGAGATGAAGAAAAACAGCTCTCAATTCCTAATTTATAGTTCTTTACAAAGAGCACCAGGTTCCATATTACTAAGTAAGGAATATTTAAACAAAAAGACATTGACATCCTTTTATAAAACCTCATTCAGCATAACTGTGCCTCCTGTGAATTAAGACAAACCCCACTTCCTACACTGAAGTTAAACAGAGCCTTTCTTCTCAAGGTAAAGCAGCAGACATTATGTTCTTGAAAGTTTTACTCTTAAATGTGGCTGAAAGGAGCTACTACAACATTTAAATAACATTGACTATAAGCAAAGTAAGACAGCAAAAGCGGCACTGGATTATCCGGAGCGGGGGTGGGAGGCGGGCACACGTGAGGTCCTACCTGCTCAGCCAGCTTCCCCAGCCTGTTTGGCTGACAGAGGTAAGGGAGGTCAGCAGAGTGGGGACAGAGAGGAGACAGCCACGAGGAGACACAGACAGAAGGCAGCAGGAACACGAGAAACACAGTGAGAGAGAACAAAATGCATCACTTCTCTGAAAGAACAAACGCGGTCCAGCTATACTCTTGCAACCCTGCCTCTAACTCCGTATGCCCCGCCTATGGTGCTCACATGACAAACAAAACAGACTGAAGCACAGCACAAGCTTTCGGCTGGCACTGTGGTGGGTGAGGGGCACATGGCAGCTCCTGGGGCCCAGTCACACCGTCTCGGCCTGGAAGGGACATTCTAGGATTCAGTAAGAGGCCTTGCCCAGTGCAGAAACAGGTTCTCTTTAAGTCAAAGGGCATCACAGCAATGACAGGGACACAGGATGCTGCTGCTCTAAAAAATACAGTTTCTGTGGTCAGGACCTGCCTCGTGCCCCAGCCTGTCACATGATGGTCAGGGGCAGCAGGGCCTCTAGGGAAAAATGAAGCTGGTCAGACACTGAACCTGAGAAACTGCCCCAGCCCTGAGCTCTGCCCTGCATGGTGCTGGCTCCATACGCCTTCTCCCCAATGACTCTTAGTTGGTAAAAGGCATTCAATGGGGAATTCTCTAACAAGCCAATGGGTTTTGGGGTGGTTTTTTAACTGTTACAAATACTCATTAACAGTTGGAAAATGGGATATATAAATTACGAATCTAGGAAAATAAGAAGTTATAAAAAATTAAATGGAAATATAAAGATCAACATCCTACGCATTGTTGTTACGTGTCAGTGAATCAATTATGACCCAAATTCACGCAGCAGATCTATGCCCTGACCTGTGCCATCCTCTTCATTTCTTTTTTTGGTTTGTTTTGGGGTGGGCTGTTTTGGGTTGTTTTTTTTTTATTTTCTACAAGTTTATTTACAAAATTTGAATACAAATTTGAACAAATTCAATTTCCCTCACCCAAGCCATTTGGCTTTAGGAAGGTAAGAATTAAGATACCCATACAAAATCCGAAAAGCAGGCCAGGAACCTGGCCACTAAAACTCAGCTTCCTGTCAGTAAGTAAAATCCTTCAAGGCTTCAAAAGACAATTTGTAGCAATAAAAATCATCACATTTATTGACGTGTCTAATGGAAATTTCTGGAGGTGTACACAGAATAGTAAAATAGACTTTTCTTGCTTTTAAAAATTAGCTGTCTAAAAGTATTATATTTTAGGGCATTATTTTTATCGTAGGAGTATGCAATGAGGGTTGCAGAGTGGATTATATTTAGGGGTAGGGGGTGGGGTTTGGGGAGGTGCGGGGCGGGGAGTGTGTACCAATGAGGGAGTTTTTCTTTTGCTTTTCAAGGAGAGGAGCAAATGGGGGGGAGGGGGAAGGGGTTTGTGCGGGGAGAAGGGTGCAACAATGAATGAATGGAATCCCAAAATCTCTGTAGATGTTCATTGAAATGAAAAATAAACAACCTAAATTTAAAAAAAAAATTAGCTGCATATTATAGCCAACTCAAGTATTTTTATAAAAAGCTAAGAGTCAATATTCAAAAGCAATTCCTTTTTCTCCAAATAAGCCTTTGTTCAGCTGTAAGAATACTTTTCAAAACAAAGCCCTTACTGTGCTCAGTTGTAATGTCATTTGTAGATGTATCGTCAAAAGCTCATGAGAAGAATCAGACGGGGCAGTACTAAGGAGCACGGTCCACACTTCTTGCCGGGTTATGAGAAAACCGTCCATTAACCACACGGACGTGGTGCCCCACCGTTCAAAGCTGGCAGACCCTCACCTGTAAGCAGATGGCCACGTTGACCCTGCACCCAAACGTGGTGCTCACGGCGCGCGCCGACAAGCCCAGGTCTTTGAACAGCTTGGAGAAGGACTGAGTCAGGGTGATGCGAGGTCGCTCCTCTGCCACCACCATGCAGGTCCGTACGCAGGACAGGTTCACCCCCCGCATCTGTGGAGAGGCAGCAGTCAGATCCATGTGGGGTGAAGGCAGCAGGGACCCAGCTGGGAGCTTCTGGATGGAATTTCACATGTGGTCCAGGTCAGGCCTCGCTCGAAACAAAGCTCTCTCCTCTCTTGGCCCCTGTGGTTTCAGGTGAATTCTAAGGGTCACTAACTCTGCCCTCTTCCATGTCGGACGCCTCTCGATGCTCTTGTCTGTTCGATCCTAGACCCTTAGAGACCCAGGAGAGTGCCTGGAGGGGCGAGGTCCCTGCTGCTCCCTCTGTGTGGGGCCCTACAGGGACCTCACTATTGGCTGAGAGATTTCAGGAGGATCTCTGGATCTTCTGTGTCCCGTCTCACACGCGTAAAAAAGGGCAGAGATAAGGACAACATCCTCCCAGAGGCTGCTGGCCAGTTGACACAGCGACTCTCTTCAGTCTCTCAAGCTGTAGTCTCCTGGTTCCACCTTCCCCATCTCCTCTCCAACACTTCTCTGTGGCTCCCACTTTCAGTGATTCCCTCTGAGGTAAACACTCCATGGCCCCTCTGGGACCCAATAACGCCCACCAGTCTACCCGTCTACCTTCCACTGTAGCCTGTATGTCTCCACCACCGTCATCTTCATGGAATCCCTGGATTGTTCATCGAGACGTGTTACCACTGACCATGCTGCCTCCGGCCCTTCAAGCCAAAGGCCTGTGTCTCGTACTTGCTTCCTTCCCCTCAGTTGGTGTAGGAGCCCCACCCCATGGCTGTCCCACAGGCTGTCCATAATGAGCCCCCCTTCCCCTTCCTTCACTTTCTCTCCCTGGGTCCTGCACAATCTGGGAAGGATGTAAATACAGCCCACCCTTAGCAGAGGCACGAGTGGGCACAACAGGGTCTGGAGGAGGAAGCTCAGAACAGGAAAAGTGGCTCCTCTAATTATAACAAAACCCAGGGAAGAGCTTTGGCAGTCAATTCTTTTAAAGCTTCTCAGGGTCCAGGCGTGGGGCCTATTAAGAGCTCCTGCAGAACCTCTTCCCGAAAAGGAGGGGAAGAGACACAAGGCGTTGCAGGGAGGCATCAGGATGCACAAAGCCACGAGGCCCCCAGATGTGCACTAACCCCAAGGCCTAATATAGGGATGTGCATCATAGTCACCGCATGATCCCACCGTCACTTTACAGAGCCGTCAAGTCACCACGCCCCCATAGCCCGTGTCCACTCTATGACCTCTCAACTCCCAGCCTCCATAGCCAGGAGCAGTCACTCCATCACCCCTCACCCTGTGGCTGTGCACTGGCACCCTGGGACCCTCACCGCTCCCCTCGTTCCCACTCACCCTGAGGGCACCTGTCTGTGTACCCAGGCCCTTGGTGCACATCTCCATCACCGAGTATGAACAGAAGGTGACTCGGGCCTTGTACTGGCTGACTGCCGACAGCCAGAGTGACACGTTGCTCTCCAGCTCAAGGGGAGGCACCAGGACAGACTGGTGTCCTGAGTAGACACTACAATAAACAGACAAAGGAGCTGGATCAGACACACGGCACTCCCACACGCCCCAGTCACAACATGGGCACAGGGACGCTGCCCATTATGTGGGGACAAAGGATGTCCACCCTGAAAGATGCACCTCCACTTCTTAATTCTCACAATGGCTATCTCACTCAATTTCATTTCTTATTCAGAATCCTAGGCTTTACCTACCTCAAAGACGTGCCCGCATCATCAGTGTCCTCTACCCATACAGTGCCCACTATGCGACCGATTGCACGGGAGTGTCCACTTGGCACAGACACCAAGGTGGAGGCCACCATGGGGTGTGCCCACCTGCACAGGTGTTTTCACACACAGCGACACCACACGGGGGAGGCCACTGCAGGGCGATGCCCACTTTCACAGGAATACCCACCTGCACAGGCACCACAGGGCGAGCCCATCACAGGGTGCCACCCACCTGCACGGACGCACGCACCTACAGAGGGGCGCTCACCTGCACAGGCACCACAAGGCGAAGCCCAGGCCACAGTAGGGGTCAAGGCAAATGGCGATCTGGCGCGAGGGGTACAGCTCACATTGCAGCTTTATGGAGCGGCACAAAGCACTGGTGGCTGCGTGTGACATCTCAGGACAGAACAAAAGGCCCACTTAATGCAGCATACAAACTCCACCACAAACCAGACAGGAGGGAAGCTCCGAACATCCCACAGAACACTGACGGCTCAGCACACTTAGCTCTGACTTTGAGAATTGCTCAAATCCCTTACGACTTATTGTCAACACCCAGATCTTGACATGCTAAAAACTTCAAAATCAAATTTCAGGGTATTAAGTTTTTCACTGAGCACTGGGCTCTGAGTAAGAAAATGGCTTCATGAAAGACAGCCTCTCTCCTTGAGGCCAGTAGCCTTAAATCAGAAATTTTAGACACTAATGCAAGACACAGCACATGCACCTTTATCAGGCTCACCTCCCACAAAACCTAGTGTTATTTAACACAAACTACGAGGCAGTACTATCGTTCCATCTACTTCCCAGCAACCACAGCTAGAGAAACCCACCTTTACACCTGCTAGGATCCCTGTGGTGGACACACTGAAGTCCAAGTAAGCAAGCACGTCCGGGGACGGAGGCCTGAAGATACTGGCTACCTTCTTTTTTGGAATGTCATCTGTCAGGAAAGAGCATGAAGACATGTATTATGACGCATAAAACTTTCGGCTTTCAAAGGCAGAAGATAAAGCATGCCTGGGCCCAACAGGACCATGCAAGGGACCACAATGGCAGACGGCGGTCGGTGAGGGGGGTTAGAAGGTCTGGGCAGGGATGCCTTGGCTTCCAACTGAGAGAATGAGAGGCGTGCCCAAATTCACAGAGCCATGGTTGACCCAGGATCCCCAACCACATCAAGAATGGCCAGTATAGGGTTCTCAGGGCAGCGTCTCATAAAAACCCCCAGGATATGGTTCTCCTATGAGCTCTAAGGCAACAGACTGCCATTCCAGGAACTAACGAATTGAAGACATCAAGGTTTGGTGGGGGCAAGCATCATTCCCTACACAGGAACAGCAAGAAAACCTCCTGGGAATCGTTTCCAGTTGGCCAACTTTGCCCTACAACAGCAGCCAGTGTCAGCGCTGGGCCTGGTAGCAGCATTAGGGCTCAGCCTCAGTGTGTCAGAGGTGCCCTATGGTGCCAGGACATTGGCCTGCTGGGCACAGTGAGGAGAGAGAGCCTGTCTACTTGCTAGATGCTTGTATGGTGAGTGTAGTTGGGCGGCCAAGGAGTGATGTTGGGCTGGATGCCTTAACGACTGGGGGCTAAACCATGCTTTTCTCATTCAGAGTCAGGACAAGCAAGGGCATGGCAGCATTAGCCAATGACAGGGAATGATATTGTGGAGGATATAGAGGCGACTGTGTCCTCAAGAAGGCAGGAGGGGGAATAAGAGGAGCAGAGCTGGTACGGCCACCACAGGAGCACAGGTGAAATGGGTTCAGGTGCACCCCAGTGACGCAGGGACACTGGGAAACCCTGCTGTCATGTGGACATCACTCAACTAAACACCACACCATGATGCCATCTGGTTCCAAGGAGGCTCCAGTCACAGGAGGCCAAATATTAGCAGCATTCTTCCCATTCACTTAACATTCACTGTTCGGTGGCAACACTGCAATCCTTACAACCAAGAAGAAAATCAGGCCATGCTAGCAGGTGCAGGCTGGTTTGTACCTGTGTCTAAAATGGTCGGCCAGGTCCTGATGTCCACGGCGGCGGCGGCCTCCTTGGACTTGAGCAGCCGCATGATGGCCTGCGTGGTGAGGACGCATGCAGACTTGCTGACCTGCAGGGAGCACAGCAGTGTCAGGCCGAGTGAAACCAGAGGTCTGGGGAAGGGAGGAGGTCAGCGCACCCTCCTGGACACCCTGCCATCCCTGCGCCCCACTGCAGGAGTCCCGCCACGCTTTAGGTACCTCCACAATCATCTTGACAGTGGGCAGAGTGGTGGCCAGGTTCTGAGGATGTGGGGGTCGTACAGTGACGGGCACACAGCCACAGTACAGACAGCCGTAGAAAGTAGCGATGAGGTCCACCCCTGGGGAAACAACAGTAATGCATCAACAAACTAGGGTTCTCTGGCACTGAGGAGCTTGTAAAGTCACCGAGGACATTTTTGTGAGGAGAAATGTGTAAACATAAAAAGACAAAAAGAAAGCCAGTCATGGTTAAACATGTGAGTTAAAGAAGTCATAGTAATGATAATAAGAAGTCATGGTTAAATAATGTGAGCGATGACTCTCGATGTTACACCACAGCAATAACATCTCAATTTAAAAGGGAACTAGATAATACCAACAGCAGCCAAAAGATATATGTGTGGTCACATAAAATTAAGTGTATGGATAGGTAGTCAGAGGTGAGTAGATGTGTGGGCACAGAATAGAAATGTCTCTATACATATGTACACATACAGTAAATGTGTGCACAAATATATACTTACAGAGAACATAGGTAACAGATACTTCTTAGGATCTGCTGCTAAAATTCAGTGATTGCTGTTCTATAACTAAACAGTTCAGTGAACTGGCATCACAATGAGCACGTTCATAAGCCACAGCTCCATCTATCCTGAGGCCAGAAGAACTAGCTGGTGCCTGTCACTACCAACTGCTCTGATCAGAGCCACAATACACAGACCCAGACAGATGAGGAGCGAGCAGAGAATGCAACTCAAATTCTTAAAAACATAGCTCAAACTTACTGAAGGCTAGAAGACTCCTGTGCTGTGGTGAGTTACTCGGTGTGGCTTTTCTAGCCACTGGCTTGGTTTTCATCACACGGCTAGGTTGTTGTGAGGTGCTGTCCAGCCAATAAGAACGTACAGTCACCCTGAGCCTTCCCCTGTCCTGTGCCTTCCTCACGGCCTCTGACATTCTCAAGCCCACTGTGAGTGTCACATCTTCCTCTCTTTCGCTGACCTTTACAAGAATGATCTTTTCCCAAAGACTGGTTCCTCCTGGCAGTATGTCCAAAGTATGTGAGGTGAAGTGGCACCATTCTTATGCAGCTGTTTAACAATGGCTGGGTAGCTGTTGTTGTTGTTAGGTGCCATCAAGTACGACTCACAGCAACCCTCTGAACGACAGATCTGAATCCTGTCCTATCCTGCACAATCCTCGCCGTCTCTGGCACACTTGGGCCTGCTGCAGCTGTCATGTGTCACTATACACATGTGGAGTATTCATGGTCCCCACAGAGTGACTGGACAGCTTGCCAGTAATATAACTAAGGTAAACAGCACCTTTGGGGTAGGGATATGCACGTAGGTATACAGGGTACTAATGAGAGGATTTTTTTGCCATTCTCCCAGGCTTAAACTGAGCACATTCAGAGGCAGAAAAGAAAAGTGTGGTACTATTGAGAAAGAAGAAGCAAAGAGTGTAGTGAATTGTTCTGGGCCAGTTATGCCTCTGAGAGATGCAGTGAAAAAGAGACACAGCTGCAAATGTAGTAGAGAGAGGGCAGAGAACGTAGGCTGGTGTGAGACAGAGCTGAACAACTCCCTCTCCCGGAGATGACCCCCCTGACATGCTATTTAAATCCTGACCCAAAACTATCCTCTGAGGTCACCCTCAGTGTAATGACAAATTGGCAAACGTGCCATCGAGTCAGCGACGACTCCTAGTGACCTGTGAGCCATGCCCTATCCCGAGGCAATCTCACCATCTCTAACACACTGACCTCACTGCCAGTCACTGCGCTCCGTTAAAACATCACCCAAGCCCCACTGAACCTTCCCTGTACTTCACCCCGCCTCCTTCCCCCTATTTCTGGCCCTTCCTCTCCTTTCTCTTCGGAACATTCATACGTACCTTACTCAGTTACATGAATGACTACATGAAAACCAATAAAAACAACTTATAAAAAATTTTAAAACAGGGAGGAAAAAGGGCAAATGAAAAAGTGGGCAATTTAGAAACCTGCAATTACTTCCTTTTTGCCTAAAGAAAATATAACTTCTCAAAAAGCTTTTTTTTACAAAAAATCATCTGAATGTCACCAAAAGTCTAAACATTTTTCTAAAGTAAATATAAGCCTCAGAGGCAGGAAAACTAGAAAACTGGAAACAGGGCAATCAGAGTGTAGCTAAAGGGTTTTCTCCTCCCCCGTTGATGGAAAGTTAAAGTGCATCATCAGTCCCTTTGGAAAACAATGTGACACTATTTATTAGAATAAGAGAGTGTGCACATAACCCACCCATGGCCACTTCTCACAGAAGTCCTATCACAGGACAGCCATACATGGAGGAGATGCTGGCCAGCACAGCTCCAGGGACTGGAGCACCGGTCAGTGTACACTCACTGCGCCCTTTAGCAACATAAGGCAAGCTGGAAGAGTATCAGGTGGATGTGAAACAGAAAAGGGATTCAAGAAAGTATATATGAGACATCCTCAATTTCATAGCACATTGACCAACTGTGTGTGCACATTCATGTGTATGTGAGGCACACCTGGGTGTAGAGAATGACTTACATGAGACAGTGAAGAAGGGCTGTCAGGGGAAGGGGCTGTGCACTTGATGCATGTGTAGAGAGGAGGGAAAAGGAAAAACAGAGCCGGATGAAAAAAAGAAAAGAAAGTCTGCACTAAAAAAAAAAATCATGCATGTAATCACAAGTGGACATTATTTCAGATCACATACATGGGTCAGTGTCTATGGGTAAAAGTTAAATGAAACATTAAAATATAGCTTAAAATTGCAGAAGACTAGTTATATTAGCACAGGGTAGCAGGACGCAGTGTGCAAGCCCAGTGGGGTTCCTGGCAGTAAACCACAGGCAAAGCAAAGAATCCACAGAGAAAGTGAAGGTGCACAGGGAAGGGAGGCCAAGCAAAGAGGAGGAGATGGTGTGGAGGGGCGGGGCAGTGGGGGTCACTGTTGAAGGGAACCACAGGGGACACTTGAAGGGACTTACCTGGGGGATAGACCAGGGCCACGTGGTCCCCAATGCTGAGTCTCCCCCTTTCCATCAAGGCGGCAGCCACGCGCTCAGCCTTCTTGTGCAGCTGGACACAAGTCGCGGTGCTGGTCACGGTGCCCTGGGAGCACACAGATGTGTACAAAATCTCACCTTCTCCTCTGAGTCCACATACGTACTCTGTGCACACCATGTACTCTGAGCTCCGAGGAGCAGGACCTGGATGGTACAGTGCTCACAGGAACATGCCTGGCAGTTTTCTAAGTATGTATTTTCTAATGCAATTCCCAAGAGGGAATTCTTTCACATCTGCCAAGGATGACAATGCATTTCCTGAGGCGCACCCTCAGGGCCCTAGGAGCGTCAGTCACAAGTACCAAGGGGACCGTTGTGGTTTTTAATAAATGAATTCACATATAAAGGCATTATAAAGACACATAATAAACATCCAGGTTCTCATTACCTTTGTTCATACTGTTTCATCTTTTTTTTTTTTTTTTTAAAAAGATTCAGAAGCCAACTGTAGACCACCTCCATGCCATCTCCTCCCTCCCCAACAGGGATCCCTGTCCTCAAACCACACTTGCACGAATAACAAGTGACACATGGAACAGCATCTTTCAAGTTTCCGTAAATAGATGCTCAGTACAGAGAAGCCCGTGTTTCAAGCCTTACCTGCTTCTCCATATGGTTTTGTTTAGATTTTTTTCCTGGTGTTTACAGATCTGTGAATGGTGTAAATGATCTGTTGTATCTGCTAAGTGTATGCTCCAGGGCAGAAGAATCCTCTTATTCAGATAAGGACTGTACACTCAGCAGTCTTACTCATTCCAATCACTTAGCAGTAGTTATCTTCAGAATTGTAGGGAAATAATCCTGTTTGTGGCTTTTGGCCTGGGATTTCATTCTCGCGCTCCTCAGTACTCAGTGATAGGGAATCTGTCCACTCAGCCATGTCTGGATGCAAGCCTGTACCCTGCATCCAAGGTGTCATCACGTCCCGTAGGTGCTGCCTCTGCACATCACAGCACCACTGTCCTGTCACCACACATGTTCCAACACTGTCAGTGCCTCCCACCTCCACCTCCTTCCCACCTCCACCTCCTACAGCCTCTCGTGCTCCACTTCACTGCCTGCTCTTCTGCAGCTCAGACATCACCTGTAGTCAGAAACCATGTGTACCCTCTCTGTTCAGCACCACCCAGGAGTGCCAGGGGTACCATTCAGAGTCACAGCTTCCCTGCTCACTGGCGCCAGTCACGCAGCCCCTTGGTTACATGAGTGGGGCTGCGCTGGAGCCTCTCTACCCAATGAGGCTTTTGCTCAACCAGAGCAGCTTCTGTGTGGTACACCCATTCTCAACGTGCAGACTTTAGGCTGCTGGTTCATGTCACTGTTGCAACATCTGCTTTATTGATCTAATGATCTCATTTGGCCACTTACTAAGTACTGGCTGTCTCCATGCTTTAGAATTCAGCCCATTTAAAGCAAATGCTCACCACTGAGTGTTCCTGGGCTGCAGGTACAGGAGGGAACCAGATGGACAAGCATTTGCTTCTACAGAACTTGCTTTCTTGGCCACAAGATCGAGGCCGTCCTACCTTGTTATCGTTGTTCATCATGCACATACTCAATAACTGTATCTGTGGGAAGACATGCTGGCCAGGAATGGACAGCACTGGGGGCTGGACTAGCACTTTCCAAGGGAGATGTGACCTTCATTGTACCAGCCACGGGGCATATCTGATTTGTGATTTCTACTGTCACTGAATTTTTTATGCTTCTAGTCTATCATCTTGCCATAACTTGGATAGGAGGATCACAACTTACTCTCTTTATCTCTTTAAGGGCACCTAGCACAGTATTATACTCAGTACCCTGTACTCAAAACCCATAAAAGAGGGGTCTTCTAAATCTGCAGCAGAATGTGCAACAAGGACTTGTCCCTTTAAGCCTATAAACAAATACAGAAAGTCCAACTGCCTAATTTTTGCAAAATAAACCTACTTCTCACTTACCAACTATCTTAATATCCAACATTTTTAATTTATAACCATAGTTTTAAAAGAAACTATTAACTGACTATTTTGCACATTAACTACGCATATGTGGGTAAGAGCTGAGGGGTGAAGTGGAAAGTAACACTGTCTAAGATGATTTAAGACCTTGTGTAAACTTGACTGAGCCATAATTTTGTGATGTCAGTTTTTGTAAGATAATTTGGTAGTTATGGAATGATAAAATCTGACCTAGTCGTCCTCCATTGTGATGCACATGGCTATCCTTCATTTTTGCATACCATTTGGTCTCTAAACCCTTAACTATGTCAATGGGTATAAACATCTTTTAGTTAAAAAAATTTTAGAGTATCTCTATATATATTAGGGACACTCTGATGGCTCAGATAGTGAGTTGTGAATCTCCTGGGGTTTGAATTACCAATAGCTCTACGACAGAAAGACAGGTAGTCTCTTCTCATTTCAATCTACAGCCTCAGAAACACAGTGGAAGATTGCAATGAGTCAGAACGAACTTGACGGCAGCTGAGTTTGTTGCGTACCATCAAGTCGGAATCAACCCACAGTTACCTTCCAGCGGTTCTTTAGAAGCACTTACTTGCATGGGAAAAGAGTGCCCATCTTTCTCCTGGAGTGCAACTGGTGAATTCAAACTGCGAACTTTTGGGTTCACAGTGAAACTTGTTAGCACTAGGCCACGAGGGCTTCTTTGCTACGTTAATGTTGAGATTATGCATACTGAGGAGCCCTAGTGTGTAGTGTGCTGCACTGCTAACCCAGAAGGCTGCTGTCTCTGTTGGTTTGAATCCGCTAGCGGCTATGCGGGAGAAAGATGGTCAGTCTCCTCCTGTTAAGATTTACAGCTTCAGAATTCCCATAAAAGGTCATTATGAGTCAGAATCCATTCCACAGCAGGGAGTTTTCTCAAATATATATTTCTGAAATGAAAACTTCTTAGGTGAGATTTTCCTGTTAAAAAGCAGTATCATTGAAGTCCAGTTGTGTGAATCATATGAAACTCAAAATGTCTACTGAGAAAAGGTGGGCAGAGAAAACAAGGTCAGAAAGGAGAGTCACAGCCCAAAAGGCTGATGAGGCCTCAAATGTGACATGAATGCAGATCCTGGAGTGGCCCGAGTTGGAGGATAGCTGCTCACCTTGGCATTCAGCAGCAGGAAGAGTGGGTGGTCAGGGGTGGTGTGGGCGCGCCACTGCAGCACATCCGCCAGGAACAGGAACTGCAGAGAGAGGATATGTGAGCGGCCACGCCTGCCTGAGGGGCCGGGCATGTGCTGAGCTCAGGCACCTTACCTTCCTCGCCTGGTCACTGTCTTCTAGGTGGGCGAGCTCCCGCCCTGAGGCCTGAGCAAGCCTCTTTCCAGCAACCAAGTTCCCCACGATCATAGAGGCCGGGCCAACTTCTGGAAATGGAGACATTTTCCATGAAAACCAAGTGGATTCTCATGTCTAATCATCACATGACTTTCCTTCCCTCAACTTTTACCTAGGGGAGTATGAACTGACTTCAGCCACATCAGATTCCTGACAGACATCACTGTTCTATTACTGTATCTTACATATAAATGATGAAATCAAATCTTCCTGATTAAATGCATTTTATTTAGTGAAGCTATGTATTCAATAGTCAACAAAATTAGTATGCACTAAGGACCAGCAGCTAGGAAATAAAAAAACTTTTGCAATGGGGAAGTCTGCTGTTAGGGACCTCTCCAGGGTACTAAAGAGCAATGGTGTCACTCTGGAAACTAAGGTGCGTCTGATACAGGCCATGGTCTTTGCTATCACTTGTTATGCATCACAGAGTTGGAAAATGACTAGGGAGGATAGGAGAATTGATGCCTTTGAGCTGTGGTGCTGGAGAACAGTATTGAATGTACCATGGACTGCCATGAAAACAGATTCATCCTGGAGAGGGTTAAACCAGGCTGCTCCTTGGAGGCAAGGATTCTGAGGCTTCGTCTAACATACTTTGGACATGTTGTAAGGAGGGACAGGTCCTTGGAGAGGGACATCATGCTTGGGAGGGTGGAGGGACAGCGCAGGAGAGGAAGGCCCTCTATGAGGTGGATTGATTCAGTGACTGGGATAATTGGGATGGGAGTGTCAGAGACAGTGTGATTGGCACAGGACAGAGCAGAGTTTAGGACTGTTGTACATAGGGTCGCTATGAGTCACAAGTGAATCGACAGCACGTAACAACAACAAAGATTAATGTAACTAAAGAAATGAATAATTGCATATTATAGTCAAACCTAATTCTTAAATGTGAAAACTCAAGGATGGAATAAGTGTTGAAACGTCTCGACTCATATCCACCTTGCCCTCCACGGCTATGGGACAGGCATAATGCGTCTCCTCCATGGCCTCAGTGCCAACGTGCCTCCTCAACACGGGCCAAGTTAGCGGCCCACAGAGTAGTGTGGCCAACAGATTTCAATTCTGGAAGCCCATGTCTAATTCTGGCCATAGTTTCTACCCTAAAAGAAGCTATGTGCTAGCCTCTTGAGCTATATATTGTGCTGGGATTTCATTATTACATTTGGTTTATAATAAATAGTAGAAACTACCAAAGAAAGAAAGAAAGGGATTAGGTACTCCTGGTGTGGATTAGAATGGTAGGTGGTGGCAAGTCTAGTGAGGACATACCTGTACTAGTTCTTGATTCTCAACCTCAAAGACATAGGCTGTCCTGCTAGTGGTCTGATGCTACATCCCTATCTAATTACAACAGAGCCTACTGTCAGCTCGGCGAACAGACGTATGGACATGCTGTAAGGCAATGCTTACCTGGCTGTTTCTGACGAGGTTTGGGAAGGTTTGTAACACAGGTGTGTGGGCACATGAGCACATTACACGGGTGCAGAGTTCCTTCCAGGAAGCGTTGTTTGGTTTCAGAAATGTGAATTCCACCAAGAGGAGCCTTGGGCAAGGTGTTGGCAGGAACCAGAGCCAGGCAGTACACCCCAACCTGGTGGATGCTGTCAATGGCCTGGTGGGCAGAACACAGGAGACAAGCTGATTTTCTATTTGAAGACCAAGCTGAGGACTTGCTGGCAAACTCAAAATGGTAAGAAGCTATGGAGGGTGTGGTACCTACATGGAGAGAAACATCACAGTTTAAAAGCTCCAGAGGACAATCAGTTCTGGGCTATTGTATTTAAGCAAGGATGGTGAAACTCTGCCACACATACTTCAGGCATGTTGTCAGGAGGGCTGGTCCTTGGAAAAGCCATCATGCTGGGAAAGGCAGAGGATCAAAGAGAGGACCATCAATGAGCTGGACTTACACCATGACTACAACGGGCCAGCACAGGGCAGAGGCTGTTGGGATAGTGTGGGACAGGGCAAGGTTCCCACCTGTGGTTCCCAGGTTTACCCCAGAGAAGAGGAGCCAACTAAAGGGTACCTAACAACAATAACAAACTGCAAAGACACAAAAGCCAGTCAGGGGTTCTCAGAGGGGGTGGAGGGAAGAAGGACTGGGTCAGGGTGAGTGTCGAGCTGGGAAGTGACTATAAAGTGTCAGGGCAAAATGTCAGAATAATGAAAATATCCTAGGGTTTCATTATCATGGTAATGGCAGTGGCTACCCAGGTGCTCTATCTGTCAAAATTCACCAAAACATACACTTAAAAAATGACTTCATTTTACTTGTTATTTATATTAAGATTTTTAAAAACATAATCTTACTGAATGGTACATTAAAGGTTTGTTCACATCACTGCAAGTTTTACACTCTTCAACGCTTCGTAGTTACATGCTATGCATCAGAAAGATGTACACTGACTACAGATGAGAGGAGTGTTGACGCCTTTGAGCTGTGCTGGTGGAGAAGAGTGTTGACTATACCATGCACTGCTAAGAGAACAAACAGGTCTGTCCTGCAGAGGGTGAAGCCAGGCTGCTTCTTGGAGGCAAGGATTCTGAAGCTCAGTCTGACATATTCTGGGCATGTTACAAGGAGGGACCAGTCCTTGGAGAGTAACAGCACAAGAGAGGAAGACCCTCAGTGAGAAGAACTGATTCAGTAACTGGGGTAATGGAGTTAGAAGTGTCAGTAAGGTTGGCTCAGGATAAAGCAGGGTTCAGAGATATTGTACACAGGGTCACTATGAGTCACAAGCACCTGAACACATTCCCACACAAATGACAGTAATACATTGAAAAAAATGTGTTTCTAAGCACTGTCGTCAATTTAAAAGTGTGCAGCAATGTGTTAAAAGCACATAACAACAACAACAATAAAGCAAAGAACCTAGTGTACACTAGTTCAACACTTGGTGAAAGACATAAAACTTAGGTACAGAGGTGACGGTTAGTCTGTAAGGCATGCCTGAATTGGATGCCTGAAGGAGTATGAGATGGAGAGGTGTGTGATTAGTAAATACAACAGCATCAGCCTAGAACTGAGTAATTTGGGGTTTGCAGTGCTATTCTTGAGAGTGCTGGTGGTCTAGTGGCAAGAAGCTGCACTGCAATCGAAAGGCACGTAGTTCAAGGCCACCAACTGCTCTGTGGGATAAGGATGGGCAATCTCCTCCCGTGAAATTTACTGCTTCTGAAAACCTGCTGGAAGGTCAGCTGTGGGTTAGTTCCCACTCAACAGTAGTCAACAACAACATTCTTTCAAATGTTAGAAAAACAACCTGCATAAAAGTGTACAAGTTAGGAAATCACTAGGATAACAGAGTGTGGTGGGCAGAGGGATTTGTGTGAAGAAACCGGGAAAGATCCAATCAGGATCTGAAAAGATGGTGTAATAGGCATAGATCAGTGGAAATTAATGTTCTAAAACACAATGTATATGAGTGATTGTTTGAAACACAATGAATGATGGAATGTGTGAAATGCCATGAACATGAATGATACACAATGTATATGAATTTTCTATGCAAACCAACATAAAACAAAAATAAAGTGCAGAGAGGAAAAAAGATTCTGCAAGAGAAGTTCTCTTTGAGAGAATGACATTTAACCTAAGGCAGTAAAGATAGGGGGGAAAGCCTAAAACTAAAACTTATACTCACACAAATAAAAAAAACCTAAAAATGTGTACAAGTTCTCATTTCTCCTCAGTGTAGCCCTGAGGGGTTGGTCTACTCAGACTCTATTACAATTTCATTTTAAGTCATTCTAAAGGTGTGACATCTAAGGTTGTGAGTTAACTTGGTTGCTTATACACCTTTATTCATTTTATGAGCTCAGGATGAAACACTGTAATTCCCTGGATGAGAACTGCTATGAGCAGCCAATTAGCTGAAAGGTAGTTCATCATGGTATGACCTACATCAAATTTATACAGACGTCTGCTCTTTTACTCAGTTGGGATTTTCCATCTGGCTTATCATCTCTGGTTCTTTGAACTTGAACTAGCAGATCACCTGATCTGTCAACCTTGGATTCATCAGCTTGGCATGCCATCTGTCCTGCTGGTGTTGGGTCTGTCAAACCCGACAGTTCCATGAGAAACCTCTAGCATGACGCCTGACCCTTGGACTTGGGATTTACTACCTTCTACCAATGCACAGCCCGTTTCCTTCAGATAAACTGATCCTTCTCTCTTTCTAGATATGTATATAAAGTTTCATTGGTTTTTCTTCTCTTGAGAACCTAGTCTAAGGTAAATGGAGAACACCTTTTTGGGCCTATTTTTTTTTTTTTAATTTTTTTATTATTTTGTGTGCGTGTACCGTCAAATCAGATCTGACTGGTACAGGAGGATATTGCGCCTCCTTCTCAGGCAGAGCATCTGGTGGATTCGAACCGTGTTCCTCTGGGATTGCAGTGCAGCTTCTTGCCACTAGGCCACCAGAGCTCCCCCATGGGCCTATTATACAGTTAACAAATAATGACATATTATTTACATACAAAATGACCAGCATACAAAATGCTGGTCATTTAAGCCTAACAGAACACACATTTATATAATGTCAGTTCTGTACAGGCAAAGGAGGACAGAGTTGAACTCCTACTGCTGCTGTTAGTTTCTGTGGAGTTTATTCTGACTCCTGGGGACCTCATGTGTGCAGAATATCACTGCTCCCTAGGGTTTCCGAGACTCTATCTAATCAAAAGTCCTTCATCAGATGTGTCTTTTAAGGTGCCTGTGGCGGGCTCCAATAGCCAACCTCTTAGCAAGTAGTTGAGCTCTTAACCATCTATGCTTACCAGGAAGTCACCAGGATCCTTAGTGCCAACAGGCTAGAAGGTCTCATCTAGTCAAACTCACCAATCACACACAGGACAATGGGGATCTGGCCTGCCCAGTAAAATTATAAAAGGTGGGATATGTTCAAAAGCCTACCTAGAGAAAGGAAAGAACTTGTGGCAAGGAGGGCAGAACACAAACTCTACATGCAGGAATGAAATGGGGAATATTACATGCAATTTGAAAAATTGAAAACAGAGCCATGAGAGATACATTTGAACCTCACATAGCTCAACAGGCCAAGAAAGGTTGCTGAGATTGAGGGAGGACAGACAGGTCAGGAGAGAGAGCAGCAGGAAGGAAGAGAGGTGAGGAAAGAGGACACAGGTGAGGAGGGAGGGCAGCCAGAGGACTCAGACAGAGGCCAGGAGGCGAGCAGAGACGAGGAACGGCCGCCCACCTGCAGCACCCGGCTCATCCACTGAAAGCTGTCCTCCTCCGAGGCATCAGGCCGCTGCTCTGCCACCAGGACGATGCGGTCATCATGCAGCACTGTCACAGAGAACACGGCTATCCTACAGCAGAAGACGCGCGTGTGAATGCGTGGCGGAAGGGGAGAAGGAAGCACAGAAACAACTGGATTCAGAAACTCACAAAGTATGAGCTGCTCACTAAGAAGTTGTGAAGTCATTTGCTATGTCAATCTTTTGTATTATGGTTGGAGAAAGTCTCAATTCACAGAAAAGGGACCTCAGGGAAAAACAAATAACGAGGCACACATTTTTAAAAGAAAATTATCCTTGATTCTAATGTTCATACATGTAATAATTTTTTCTGTGCAAAAATTTTTTGTCTAAAACTTCTAAACAG
The DNA here is from genome assembly GCF_000299155.1 of Elephantulus edwardii. Classification (NCBI taxonomy): domain Eukaryota; kingdom Metazoa; phylum Chordata; class Mammalia; order Macroscelidea; family Macroscelididae; genus Elephantulus; species Elephantulus edwardii. The sequence goes on from NW_006399883.1 coordinate 5,556,353, forward strand.
AAATGAATTCCATTTTTAATGTAATGAGTTAAATCTCAACAGGAAGACTGACACAGTGACTGTAACAACAGGCTGGAGCACATCAGATACAGTAAGGAAGGCGCAGGTCAGGGCAACGTTCCAATCTGCTGTACACAGGGTGGCCGGGAGCTGTAGTCACCGCGACAACACCCAACAGTGTCAGTTAACTGTTTTTAACCAACGGGCTAACCTTTTCATTTTATGTTACTATTGGTGTATTGTTTCCTTCTGTTGCTTTAAAGGCATTCTGATGACAGAGTTCACAGAGAGCTGGGCAGCTATAGCTGCAAGACTATGCCTCTCGGGCGGTTCAAATCCACCAGCAGCTCCTCAGGAGAGAGGCGGGCAATCTCCTCTGTGTCATTTACTGCCTTGGAATCCCAATGGAGGGTCAGCTATGACTCAGTTCCAATCTGATAGCAATGAATGCTTGTTTTAAGAATTTCTTTGCTCCTCCCATGTTCCTGCACTGCCTCTTTCTTCTGGTAAGCTTGCTGTTGATCTCCCTCTTTTTCTTTATAAGACCTAATGTCCCAATCAAACCACTATGTTAATATCGTCAGAATTAAGTCTTTCTCTGGCTGGCACACAGTTTCATGTGACAAAGCTTACCAAGTATTTGATTTTCTTACTTCCAAACACCTTTCGGGCACTTTGTAATTTATTCCTCATCTGAAAATATTTTATGTGCCTTTTTTCTAACAAAATTCTTGAAACCTGCATACCCAAGACTGTTCTCAATTTACACACACATTTTCATGACAACTCTGATGGCCACTCAGGTTAAAAAATGTGAACACACCACCCACTGTCCGTAGCTGGTGCATTTGTCCACTGCAGAGTATCAAGAGCACACAGCCGCTGCATGGCCACTGTCCCTTCACAGCACTAGATGCCACTGTGCTGCTGGGTCTCTGTGGACCCTCTCAGTCCTACAGAAACCCCCACCATACTCACAGAATCTCCCCACTTTCTTTCTCCCTCTATTTCTAAGCTCACCCCACATGCCTTTTTAAACTGTGATTTGAGGGGAAGTTTACAGAACAAATTACCTTTTTTTTTCTGTCTGATTATTACTCTTTATTCTAATTTTTTTATTATTATTAAATTTTATTAGTTTTAATGAACATTTACAGGGATTTTGGGTTTTCATTCCTTCATTGCTGCACCATTCTCTCTACCCTCCTCCCCAGTTCATTCTTTTTCCCCCCCCATGTCTGTTTTAATTGTCCAACAAATTACCTTTCTGTTCCATAATTTATGCACACTTTGACATTAGTTGCAATCATATCAATGTAGCAGTACTCTTTCCCATTTCTTCCCTGAGTTCTCCACTTCCATGTGTTCTTCTTTTCCACCCCTTCCTGCTTCTTCTGGGCAGTTTTTAGGGTAAACACCACCCTTTTGGCCTCGTACAGCTAAATGTTTGAGAAGCGTGATCCTCCTGAGTGAGAATCGCTTTGTAGGCCTGTCTACTGTTTGGCTGGAAGGGGACCTCTGGGAGTGGGCTCAGTTCCAGATTTGAAGGGTGCTGTATGGCTTGTGGGTTCCACCAGTCTCTACTAGGTCAGCACATATAGTCTTCTTTATGAGTTTTCATTTTGCTCTCGATGTTTTTCTCCCTCTCTGTCCAGGCCTTCCTACTGTGATCCTTATCAGCGTGGTCAGGGTTGTGACCAGGCACCATCTAGTTTTTCTAGCTCCAAGCCACTCAAAGCTGTAATCTGTGTGGTCCAGTAAGTCCTTTGGATTAACTGAGTCTTTGGTTTTCTTTACTGTTCTTCACTCTGGACAGAGAGACTAATGATTGCATCTTACAGAGCCATGTGCCAGTTTTTAAGATCCTGGTCACTACTCACCACAGTACAATAGAGAGCTCTGTCCATGTGAACTATTTTATGCCAACTGACATGGTTGGCTTTCAAGAGTAATCTTTCTTTTGAAGCTTTCTAGTTAATTACTTTTAGAGCTCTGCCTTAATCAGGATTCCCAATTTATTAATTCACTCTCCTCTTTCCACCCTATTTATCCCATCCATTGTGCTCCTTGTCTAAACAACTATTCTGCTGTGGTTTCTTGTTCTTATGTCATATTGTTACTATTTCTAGGGAGCCCAGGTGGCATAGCAGTAGCACACTGTGCTGCTTATCAAGAGGCTGGTAGTTCAAATTCACCAGCCACTCCTCAGGAGAAAGATGGACAGGGCTGTGTGAATTCCAGTCCCTTTGCCCTTGATCAAACAGGCCTAGTTCCAGAGTTTTAGATCTACTAAACAGAAAAACCCCAAAACTCCTCAAGGTACATGCTCAATACTCACAGAAAGATGGTATAAGTTCTACCTGTGGGAGCAACCTAGGATCCTGTTTGTCTCACTACACCTGTGGCAACCAGAATTAGTTGTGGTGATTTTACAGACAACATGATACTTTACGGTTTTAATATGCGTTTTCATTGGCTCTTACTCTTGTCTTCCTTTGAGACTGACCATTCTCCCTGTTCCTCTGCCCAATTGCAGATTCAGATTCAGTTATTTTAAGGAACTATTAAATAAACTGTGGGAGGGGAGAGGAGTTATTCTGGCAGTCTTTCCATAATTACATGGCTTTTCTTTTTATCTTATTATGATATTTCCTGATGTATATAAATACCAGGTTTTGTATGTTCAACTGTAAAGGCCTCTCTATGCCCTCCAGACACTCTTCTGAAACCTTAGCCAGGGGGGACTGAAGCACACACATGGGGCCCGCCAGCATCACCTGCCTCTGTAGACAAACTTCATGGGCTCCACGGCCAGCGCAGTGGCCACCACGTCATCTGCGCTGTGTCTGCGCACGCCAACCGCCATCAGCCCATCCAGCTTGCCCACGACGAAGACCAGGTTGTCCTGGGAGTGAGGACGCCAGTCAGCACAGCACGGACAGGCAGTGCTGTGGCACTGTGGGGTTAAGGGCGCCTATAGCCTGGGTGGGACCTGCACACAGCTCAAGTGCAGCAGAGGACTAGGCAGAAGGAAAGGCTCACAGAAGAGGATGTGGGGGGCTGGGGCGAAAGTCTGGGTGAAGAACGACAGACACTGCTGTACAAGGGGAGGTCCCCACATTGCTCCAGTGATACTCAGGACCACGGGACTCCAGGCAGTTATCCTGTATCTTGTAGGTGTCCAGCAGCACCCTGGTGTCCAGTTAGCCTAAAGTGTCAGGAAAGCCACCACCCTTACTATGACAATCAAAAAATCTCCAGGGGCTGTTTAATGTCTCAGAGGGAAAATCACCCTGGATGAGCACCCATGGGCTAAAGTGCTACAGAGAGAGGTATTCGAAAGTATTTCTGACAGCTATGGAGAAAGATGACAAAATAAATGCCCATGTGCCTACCACCCCATCCATTACAAACTCAACAAAATCTACAGCCCTCTGTCCTCAACACCAGGGCTTCTGTCCCAAGTAAGTCCATCTATGACCACGTGTAGCTCCACAGAAATGCTGGCACAATTCCTCACTGACAAAGCTATAGGCAAGGGAAACCAGAAGGAGCTGACCACTGTCTATGGTCAGCCCTCGTCCCTCGTTGATGAAGTAATGACAGGGGAGGCTGAAGGAACTGACCAAGGTGCCACAGCCAGCCCTGACCCACGTCCAGCTGCTCTAATGAGAAAGTCCACCTCCCTGCTTGAGGGTCTTGGTGTCCAGAGATGCACTCACCGGTCCAATGAAGCCCAGCAGCCCAGTTCTGGTGAATGGCCTGTCAGAGACAGGAGCACCTCCTGCCGTGAGCGGGACAGTCTGCAGAGAACACAGAGAGGGTGTCAGACTGAAAGCAAGTTCCTGTAGACGCACGTCATGCTTCAGGTGGCCGGGAAGTGCCTAGAACGTGACGTAACAAAACCCAGGAAAGGCACAGACCTCAAAGACATTCTTCGTGATCCCAATCAACCCGTAGTAAGCTGTGCCTGTGGCGCAGGAGCTGACACAGATTTCTCCAACTTCATCCGTTTTACAGAGATAAGGGGTGCCTTCAACCTTCACCACACATACGTTAGCTGAGAGAGAAAAGACTCAAAATCATAAACAAAGAACACATCAAATGGATCCTTCACCAAGACTGACTTTCTCTGCATCTGCAGGTGTGAAAGTATTTTGGATACAGCATGTGGTTCAAGACCACCAGCTGCTCCGTGGGAGAAGGATAGGCACTCTCATCCTGTGCAATTAACCCCCTCTGAAAACCTACAGGGGGGTCAGCAATGGGTCAGTTCCAACTCAATGGTGAACAACAGAACATGCTCCCATAAGAACAGTCTTCAGGATGTGCATGGCATACATTTTTTCTAGCTGATTTCCCATTTGCATTGAGAAGCATGTTTCAAATCCTCCACTTTGAGCTTCTAAACAGCACAGTGTCCACTCCGGGAGGCCTGGCTCCTTTGAGAGCCATATGAGAACGTGCAGAACCAGATGTTCCTCGGAGGCACTCTTACCTCCCGGCATCACCTGGCCGACATCCTGCACAGTCAGCACCGCCAGCTTCTCCTCGGTGTCAACTCGGATCACCCCGTAACTGAGACCACTCATTGACAGGACAGCTTTTCTTGGAGGAGGCCCCCCCAGATCAGGTGGCCTGGAAAACAGAACCATCACCTGTCACTGCAGGGGTGAAGAGAAACTCCAAAAGAAATAGGCAGAACTTCCTTTGCCTAAGAGTCATAGTACTGACGTTCCTGGGTGCCCATCCACGAGTTGTGGAGAAACAGCATGGTGGACAGTGTGCTAGGTCAGGGGAGGGGGTATCTGCCTTCTCCCCAGATGAAGAGGGCCCATGACCACAGGAGAAGTGGTGCTGTGTGGCCTCCAGGGCCAGGGCACCAAGGCCAACCAAGTCTCCTCTTTGTTTTGGGACACTGTCTGGACCTGTGTGGCAGGTGAGAGGAGCAGCCAGCCAGGCAGTGCAGCTGTGCTGTGGCTGCCTCGTGTGAGGACCAGGGAGGTTAGGGAGAGCTGCGACCACGTGGGGAGAAGTTGGGCAGCCCCACAGAGGATGTCAATCACTCAGGTGGTTCCAACCCTAAAGGTGGACTGCGCGGCAGGGTCCTCCCATCTCCTGACCCACACAGGACCTGAGTCTGAGCACAGTGGGGCCGTGGCTTCACCACCACATCTGAGTCACAGGCTGCTCATGCAGCTACGGTAACCAGGACACTGGAAAACAAAAGCCCTTACCTCCTCCTCGGTTAAAAGAGAAAATCTATAACACTACACAAAGAAGCCTCCTACAGTCAAAGGGATGAAGAAAAGTTTACAGTTGTGATTAAAGGGTGTCATCATGATGCTAAGTTGGGGCTTAAAAAATTTAAGACTACTTAGTATCATCTGCATATGTGTCAGCACAAACTACTTTCTGTATAAATATGATAAAAGACTGTAAGATAAATGCTGAGTTGGGTACGAAGAACCAACACAGAAGACACATTTGACTGTGAGCACACTGGCCCAGGTCCACAGGCACGAGGAGGGCTGGCCCAGGGTGGGCTGCAGGAGAGTACTCCAGGGCAGAGGGGAACAACTGGGCTATAAAAACTCTCATGAGGACGAGGTCCAAGGACTGGTGTGGTGGCAAAGGCATGTTCATGTCACTATCGGTCTCTGGCGGGCTCTGAGGTGCCACAAGGGTAGCAGGTCCCTTTTAGGGCAGGGCTAGTGCTCAGGACACCAGGTAGGGGCTTCCTAAGAGATTCGAACCTCAGGCCTTTGGGACTGATGGAGACTGACCCTAGAAATGCTGACATCTCATTCAAAACAAGGAAGTCCTGGTGGCTTAAGGAGTAAGGAGCTGGGATGCCAATGCAAAGGTATGAGTTTCAAATTCACCAGCTGCTCCACAGGAGAAAAATGGGCAATCTCCTCCTGTGCGATTTACTGCCTCCGAAACCCACCACCAGAGGGTCAGAAATCAGTCAGCGGTAACTCAACAGCACACAACAATAACATTCAAAACAAAGCTTTTCTGAATTCTTGGTTTGAGGCTGACTCTTGTAGGGATAGGGTGACAACCTGCTGGCTGCCCCGACCATGCTGCCTATAGTATGTGCTACACAGGAGTCTGAGAACAAGCATGCAGGTAACAGGTCTGCCCCGTCTACTGTCCAGTTGGCAAATCAACACCTGGACCTGGAAGGGGACGAGGGTCTGTGTGGACAGGTGTCCAAGAACAGCCTACCTTCGCACAGCCACTGTGAGGGCCTCGGGGGAGCTGGCACAGGGGCAGATGACCTCCGGCTTCAGGCCCCTGGACTGGAAGACGTTGAGGAAGGCATCACAGGAGGAGATGGACCCTGGAAGTGACAAAGAGGACAGGTCACAGGGAGGTGGCAAGGGGAGAGGTCATCTTGCCCAAGTCACATGTTACCCTGTGTTTGGACTTGATGCTGACGCATGGCGACAATACAGGACAGCAATCGCTATGGGGCAAGCTCTCAGTGAACAGTGGGAGATGGACACTGCTCATCACAGCCCACTTCTGAAAATGTCTCACATACGCGGCTCAATCCTTCCTTCCACGTAGTCAAGACCCTATCGGCCCAGCACAAGCACGATGCACAGGTCTACACGGAGACACCGGTGAGCCTGGCGTGGAGAGGAATACTCATGCATTCTCCAGATGGAGTACCTCTTCCAGAACGATGCACCTCTCCGAAGTCATGGCTGGAGGTCTGCCCTCAGCACCAGGTAGCTCCCCTCACATACAGCACAAGCACATGCTCAGCCTTGAGAGGCTGGTGATGCAAACCTATGCGAGCCTCAGGGCTCCGTCGGGGGCTGCCGGTCCCTTCCCCCACACAACAGGCAGGGCACAAATCAACAATAAGGCCTGGTTGCAGGCATGAGCACTGTGCTGGTCCTGGGGAAGGACAACGACTGTCCAAGGAACCCCATCAGTCAGCATAATGTGTGTGCCCAGACAGGGTCCCAGAAAGAGGGGCCTGGTCTCAAGGTCAGACTTATAGCCAATGACCACATCGCTCAGACTACGACTCTAAATCCATATCAAGTGCTGGAGAGCTCAGGGCGGCACAGCTTTGCTCTGGGGGGCACAGGGAAGCGGGAAAACAAAGGTGCACTTGCACAGAGCTGTCTACACGGACAGCCTGCGGGAGGAAGAAGTCAGGCTTGGGAGCCAGAGGAGCTGGGGTGCAGGGAGGAGCATGGTACCCAGATGAGGCTCACAGGAGAGCTTTATGAAGGGAGTATTTTAAGAAAAATCACCTTTCTATTAGGCAAATGCCTATCATTAATATAGCTGGCTGCTTTTGGATTAAACTCCAAATTCAAACTCATTGTTGACAAGTAGCAAAAACACCTTATGATTTGCCAAAAAGAGACTCCTGGGTCAAAGTACCGCGGACCATTTCTATTCTGTGTGACACTGCTGCAGAGCATTCTCTCTCTTTTTTTTAATGGTGTGTGTGTGTGTTTGTTTAGCCCAGGAGAGTCTATAAGCATGACATTGGTCCATCTGGACATTACGTGATGAGGATGAAAGAGAGGACTGTGGACGTGGTCACGTACTCACATGGGTTGGCGCCGTCTGCCACAATCAGCATGCGCAGAGAGCTGAGGCTGACGTCCCTTTGGCCTCGCTGGGCTAGGAGAGACCAGTGCATGTCTCGGGACTTCACCAGGGCTGTTCGAGCTGCAGAGGAGACAGGTGTCCGTGTCACACAGACATCCCTGAACATCATGGACACACACACACAGCACTGTGTACCCACAGACGGGGGAAGAAGTGAATCATCTTCCACTCTCATGCCCTCTCCCCAGTGTCAAGAATGCAGACTAACCTATGCTAGGCCCTTCTTACTTAAAATTAAACTGTGGAGTTTCAGATACAATGAAATCAAACTCATTTTCAACTTTCATTTTGTCAGAGCTTCATTTTGCTCTTTTTACATCTTGTGTCATGCTGTTATTCTGCAGTTACTAAGTCTGTGTTAAGGGCCCTTTATTGTACTCAGGGGTGCAGCCAACTGTGTCATCTGCTCACATCTGGAAGCTTGGGAAGTCTCCACAGAGATGGGAGGAAGCAGAAAATACAGGAGGACTTGAACAGCCTGGGCCTTGATCTCTGCTATACGACCTAACAAGTCCCTCATCTCCCTCTATCCCCATCTTTGTATTTCCTCCATAAAGTGGGACCAAAGAGCAGCTGCTCTGCAGACCACAAGTCACACCTGGAAATGCACCTGAAGAGCATACACTGTGGCCAGGGTGCTAAATTACAATTAGCAAAGGCAAAACGGACAAGCAGGAAGGCCTAGGATCAGCTAAGGTAAAGAGGGAAAAGCCTGGCTACATCATGGAGTGCTCGGCCCATGGGGCAGAGGGCGAGCCTCCCACTGCACTGACATGCAAGGCACTCCTGCTCGCTCCTCCAAGGGCGTGGAACTGTCCTGCTAGGAAGGGTGGGCTGGGAACTTTTCGGAGTTACTAGAGATACAGACTGACTGTTGAAAGCAACATTCTTTTGTATAAGTAAGTAGCTTTGCCACCAATGGCCAAGAGAATATACTGACTTCATATTAAAATTATTTCAAAACTTGGTGAAAAAAGAGAGAACTGAATGCGACTTATAGTAATTCTTGAAAAAGAGTGCAGTCAAGAGTCTGGACCACACCACAGTACATTGCTGAGCACTTCCCTGGGACAAGCAGTCAGGGCTCACGGCCAGCTACACAACAGGGTTCAAAAGGCAGGATCATGACAGCCTGGACAAATGCAAGCCACACAGGCTTCTCCCACCACAGCTCTGGGTTTCAGCGCTGGTTATATTTTTTTCCTTAATCATTATATGTAATTCAGAGAGATTTCCTTATCACAAGAGTGACTCATGCAGCCATGCCACATTACCTTTGTACGCAGACACTTTCTGAATCCAGGAGAGTGGGTTGACTTTCATCAGAGCGTAAGGAATACTGATGACGTGCATCCTGTTCATGACGCTCTGGAGAAGAAATGAATTTGTTCAAGGGATAAACTGAGCCTTCCCTCAACCTCCAGAAAAGTGAAGTAGTAAGCTAAACCAGAAAAGGCAGAAGTCAATTAAGTAGATACATTTCTAACATAACATTGCAAGCATATCACTTAGTACACACTTAAAGATTAATTACATTATCTGAGAGGGTTAGCACCGAATATTGATATGAAAATGTTAGAATCTCTTCTTCTGACACTTAGATCATTCAACATACAACACTCACCGTTAACACTCCATGCCACAGACCAGCATCCCTTTTAAAATCCAGCACATTTGTTAATGTTTCAGCTGAAAGTGGACAGAGATGGTTAAACTACTGGACAACTCCCTTCAAAAGCTCTGTGCATCTTGAAATTCTGACAAATTCTTAGACAAGCACATCATTGATGAAAGTTTTAAAAGACGTGCATTATTTCCAAATATCATGCACTAGTCAATTAATTTTTGGTTATCCATTCAAATTACTGAAAAAACATAAAAGCAGAAGGTCACACAATTTTGGATTGAAATATAGTACTACACTGCTCACTAATCTTTTAATTTAAGCAATCTTTTATTCCAAGGAAACTATAGGAAGTATCATTACACATTTTCATCATATATTTTGGGTAAATATTCTTTTCAGCATGAAGATGTGGGGATGAGGTATTAACATGGATATTTAGTTAACTCTTGTTCTCAATAGGAGGAAGCTCTGGTGGGCCAGTAAGTAAGAAGGTGTGCTTCCAACCTAAAGGCAAACAGTTTGAGTGAACCCATGGCTCCATGGGCAAAAGATGGGCAATCGGCTCAAGTGCCGTTTACAGCTTCTAAACACCCGCGGGAAGAAGGTAAATGGTTCAAATCCCCCAGGTGCTTCGTGAGAGAAGGATGGACAACCATGCCCCATGAAATTAAATTGAGAATAACCGCTGGAAGTTCAGTTACAAGTTGGTTCTGACTCAGTGGTACACAACAACAGCAACAACAAACACCCACTGGAGGGTCATGTGTGAGTTGGTCGAGAGCAGACAGCAATGTGCAACAACCCACAACTCTACACCCAGATTGCTTTTTGGCTCACATCACACCCCCAGAGGCCAGTATCCTGTCTTAGAGCCTTAGGTGCTAACTTTCTTCAATAAGTTCCAGCAGTTTATGCCACTATCTTCAGAATTTTGCCTTTTCTTGTTTCCATATTCTTACCCAGAAGGGATAAGCACTGAGTACATGTCAGAAAGCTGCAGTAGGCGCAGACATCAATGGTTCCTTGTGCACCTTTCTGGTTGGCGCCCCCAGCTTTGTCCTCTATATGGATCCAGCTCTGGACTGCTTGTTTGTTTTTGTGTTGTTGTTTTTATAAAATTCTTATTTTGTTTTTATTTTATACTGGCTTATTTACAAAGTTCATATTCATGTTTTATTGATGAACAAAAAGGGGTGTGAGCACCTTCAAAGAGCCCAGGGCTATAAGCAGCGGTGGTTCCTAAGCAAAGGCCACAGCAACTAGGAGATGTAGCTCACAGACGAAAAAGCTATCTATTGCCAGATTAATACACCAGAGAAGCTAATGGGCACCAAAGCTTCTCTTTGCGTGGCACAACTGGGTTAAAGGGCAAAAGTGCAACCCAGTGATGGATTCTGACCACAACAGTTCCTGGTGAAGGACCTCAGGACGTTCAGCTGGAGAAGCCCACCCACGCTGTCACCAAGCAAGCCCTTACCTTCAGAGTACCCACACGTCTGGGTCAAAGCACGGCACTGTGCTAGCAGGGACGAGTGAGACACCGTGATCCCCACAGTACTTCCTTCCTTGCTGGTTTTATACTTTAAAAGAATTAACAAAGAATCTGTTATGTAATGATTTTTGAGACAACAGGAGACAGAAGGTGTGATAGGGAGCCCTGGCAGACTAGTGGCAAGAAGTAGCAGGGCAATCCCAAACGCGGGCAATCTCCTCCCTCGTGATTAACTGCCTCTGAAAACCCACCGGAGGGTCAGCTATGTGTCGGTTCTGACTCGATGGTGCACACTGACAACAAGGACACAGAATGGAGAGAAGATGATCTATTCCACAGATTGTCTTAGAAGATCAGAGTGCATTTTTATGCCCTCATCCATGAGAAGACTTCTTTCAGATTACAGTCCCCATGCTTTATTCCAGGGAAGGTGCCTCTAGAAATGATGTAGGAAGGCTTCCTCAGAGAAAATTTGCTCAATGCATACTTTCCTCACAGACTCTGTCACAAAAAGAAACAAAAACCCCTTCCTCCTAAAACACTTGCTCCTTGAGCACCTCTTCAAGAACTATTTTCTCAAAGAAATTTCCTCATAGAACATATAAAATACTGCCTCAGGGAAGCCAGTTAGGGACAAATTAGCTAAGCAAAGACTAAAATAAATGCAATAGTATTGCAGAAACTGAGGCAGACCTGAAGCACTTGCTGCAGAAGGTCAAGGACCACAGCCTTCAATATGGATTGAAGCTCAACATCAAGAAAACAAAGATTCTCACCCCTGCGCTGATTGGCAGCATCATGATGGATGGTGAAGAGATTGAGACTGTCAACAGTTTCCGTTTGCCTGGCTCTACAATCAACACTCTTGGTACCAGCAGCCAGGAAATTAAAAGACAAATTGCACTGGGAAAGTCTGCTGTCAGAGACCTTTCCAAAGTACTAAAGAGCAATGATGTCAGACCAGAGACTAAGGTGTGCCTGATACAGGCCATGGTCTTTGCAATTACTTGTTATGCATCAGAAAGCTAGACAATGACTAGGTATGATAGAAGGAGAATTGATGCCTTTGAGCTATGGTGCTGGAGAAGAATATTGAATGTACCACAGACTGCTAAGAAAACAAACAGATTTATCCTGGAAAGGATTAAACCGGGCTGCTCCTTGGAGGAAAGGATTCTGAGGCTTTATCTGACATACTGTGGACATGTTATAAGGCGGGACCAGTCCTTGGAGAGGGACATCATGCTTGGGAGGATGGAGGGACAGTGCAGGAGGGGAAGACCCTCGATGAGGTGGATTGATTCAGTGACTGGGATCATGGGGATAGGTGTGTAGGAGACACTAAGATTGGCACGGGATAGAGCAGGGCTTAGGGTTGCTGTGCATAGGGTCACTATGAGCCGCAGATGACTCGATGGCACATAACAATACTGAACAACATTTTATATTGCTGGAGGAAAGGTAAAACAAACATAAGGAGAAAGCTTAATATATATACATAACTGCTTATACTCTTATGAAGAATAGAACCTGATCACTAGAGATCCGCCTCAGGACACTTCTGACATAAAGAGTTGCATTACCTCTATATAGGCAGTCCCGTCCCCTGTGTCCTGGACTGCCGGATGCCAGTCCTTAGGAGGCTTTGCCAGATGCTTCCCATCAACCACCAGCCAGGCCAGGGGTGGCCAACCTGCCAATAGTGAACACGATATAACACTGCACAAGTAAGCATCAAAAGCTCTTTGCTCCCCTATTCCAAATCCCTACTGGCAATTTACTAATGATTAAGTACTTCAAATGTGGAGAAATTAACAAATTGGACTTTTTTTTTAAAAAAAAGTGCTTTGAGAATTTACTGTACAGCTGTTGTTTTACGAATTGGACTTTTTGTCCTATTTAATTTTAATAGCTATACATGGTCATTGGCTACCATATAGCACTGATCTAGATACCTGAAACCAGCTGGGCTTACAAGTCATCTGCTAAAAATGGACATTCACAAAGTGGTCAACATTTTCATTATAAAGACCTGTAGGACTCAATAATGTCTAATTCTTGGAGAAGTATGCCTAAGAGACAGAGTTTAACAAAGAACATAACTACAACACTGACTTCCTTCTGCCTTGGAGCCTCACCTTTGAAGGTCACCACTTCTCCAGTCTGCGCTTTGGGGAGGCCTTTCTGGCAAGCATCAGTGGTGAGAGCCAGGGCAACTCCACAGCTGCCCAGCAGAAACCCAACCTGCTGGCTACCGGCGTCCTGCAGAAAACAAAGACAACTCGTTGGGGCCACAATGCCAAACAATGGACTGTGGCAGGCCCAGGCACAGGAACAGAGTTCTTTATAGATTCCAAGCAAAACTCAATCTTACTGTTTGTATATATGATTGTATTTTCATAAAAATAAAAATGTATTTTAAAATATTTAAATAGTTTTGGGGAAAAACAATTAATTTGTTTTTATTTATGCAATTATATAGAAAGATCAGGATAGGCTAGTTCTGGAAGTTTATTTTTGTAAATTATACTAAGAAGCATTTTATCAGCACAAAAATAGCAGCACTGAACTTTCTATTTGGAATTAGGTTTGAAATTCATAGATGAGTCTGTGCAGGCCTGGTCTTTCACAATATTAACTATTTCACTTAGAAATAAGGTATAAATCTCCATTAGTCAGACTTTGCTTTATCTATGTCCCTCAGCACAGTCTCAGTTTTCTTTTTACAAAACTAAAAAAAACCCAAATTTGTTGCCAGCAAGTGGATTCCGATTCATGGTGACATAAATGGGTTTCCCAGGCTGTAGAGCTCTGTGGACGTAGCCTGTCACATTGTTCTCCCAGAGAGTAGCTGGTGGACTCCCATAGCCAGGCTTCTAGTTATCAGCTGACCACTCTAACCACTACACCAGAGTTCCTTTCATCATAGAAATTTTGACATGTCTAATTTCTCCCTAAGAATCAATATATTCTAGTAACTGTTTACCAGGTATCATAATGAATGGAGAGGAGACTGAAACTGTCAACAGCTTTATTTTACTTGGATCCACAATTAACACCTTTGGTACTGGCAGTCAGGAAATAAGGAGACACACTGCACTGGGAAAATCTGCAGTTAGGGACCTCTCCAAATTATTGATTAACAATGTCAGTTTGAGGACTTAGGTGCATCTGATTCAGGCCAAGTCTTTCTGATCACTTGCTGTTGATCTGAGAGCTGGACAATGAATAAGGCTGACAGAAGAAAAATCGATGCCTTTGAGCTGTGGTGTTGGAGAAGAGCACTGACATCCCATAGACGACCAAAAGAATGTCTTGGAGAAGTTGCAGCCAGAGTGCTCTTTTAAGGCAAAAATGATGAGGCCCTGCATCACATACTTTGGGCATGTTGCTAGGAGGGGCTACTCCTTGGAGAGAGACATGATACTGGGACAGGTAGAGGGGCAAAGGAGAGGAAGACCCCCAACCAGATGGACTGATGCTGTGACTGCCACAATGGGTTCCTCCTATGTTTCAGGAAGTGTGAGGATGGTGCAGGATAGAATAGGGTTCAGATCTTTTGTTCATAGGGTTGCTATTGTATGTATGGGTCATACTCAACTTGGTGGCATTTAACAACAACAACCCTTTTTAAATATGCTGCTGGGGTTTGTTGTTATTACGTACAGTGAAGTTAGTATCAAGTTAGTATCAACTTAGTGGTCCAGCGGATTTTCAGAGGCAGCAAATTGCGTGGAAGGTGATGGTTCGTCTTTATCTCAGGAAACCTGTCATGGGGATTGCAGTGCAGCTTCTTACCACGAGGCCATGAGGGTACACAACCCTGGTGGCCTAGTCCATAGGCAGTTACACTCTAAGTCAAAGGTCACACTTCTCTGGTTATTTTAATTCACCAGTTGATCTACAGGAGAAAGATGGACAATCTCTTCCCACACATGTAATTTATACCCTGAGAAACCCAGTGGAAGGTCAGCTACGAGTCAGTTCTGACTCAACAGCAAAAACAAGTGTAATTTGCAGACTTTACTTCCAGAAATTGTGAATATTTGTTTTAAGCTTACAATAATCATCACCTCACCCTGGGGCAGAATTATAGAAAACTTAATTAATTATGTTATTTTTTCCCCAAAAGTCAGATTATTGATATTTATATCTATTAGGAACTGAATTGTGTCCCCTCAAAACATGTGTTAGGAATGCTAGCTTCTATGTCTGTGGCTAATAACCCCATTTGGAAATTGGTTATCTTTGTAGGAGTATGAGGATTAGCATAGGTTATGTCTTAAATCAATCCTTTTTGATATATAAAAGGGATTCCCCAGTCCACTTTGCTATGCACAAGTAAATGAAAGAGGCAAAGATGGGAGAAGAGAAATTTTCATCTGAAGATCAAAAGAGACAAAAACCTTTCTTCAGATCCACGTACACAGGCTTTCCCTAGAGCTATTGCCCTGAATTTACACTTTTAGTCTCTAAAACTGTTAGAAAATAATTTTATTTTTATTAAATTCACCCACCTGTGGTATTTCCATTATACCAGCACTAGATAACTAAGACAATATCTAAATTATATCTATCAGCAAGCATTTCCATGAATCAATTATCAGTAAAATAAACTATCATGTAAGAAAACAAGGTAAGAACATACACAGCATTTTCCAAGCCTCAAGATGCAACACTTACGCATTCAATCAGGAAAATAATGAGGAAATACACAGAATATCTGTGCCAAAAAGAAGTGGTTGACAAGGAACCACTACAGGAATCAGCAAATGATCAAGACCTAATGAAACTTAAGGAAGAAGTCAAAGCTGTGCTGAAGGCATTGGTGAAAAAAGACTCTCAGAACTGACAGAATATCAACTGAGCTCTTTAAGAGAATGGGAATCTCCTAAGACTTAATTGTTCCTGTGAGAAACCTATGCATAATTCAAGAAATAGTTTGAAATCAGAAAAGGTGTATTGCCACGGTTGTATCTTTTCCTCACACCTATTTAATTTGTATGCTGAGTAAGTAATTGGAGAAACTCAATATATAAAGAAAAATATGGCATCAGGCTTGATGGAAGTCACTCAACTACAACCTATATTATGCAAATGACACAAATTTGCTGAAAGTGAAGATAATTTATATATATAAATATTTTTTGTGATTTTAATGAAAGTTTACAGAAAACTTAGACTTCCATTCATTCAGTTTTGCATGTTTTCCTCCCTACCCACCCCAGTTTGCCTTTCTCTTAAAAAAAAATTAATCATTCAATGTTGTACAATTTCTTCCCTCCCCTCCTCAATCCAGTTCACTTTGCTATGCAGCTCTTATTCTGAACTGTTGTCATGCAAATATATTCCTTTAAACAGTTCTTTCCCTCATTTGTTCCAAAGCAGTGTTCATTATTTATTCCCTCTTTTCTCCATTTCTCCCCAATTCCCACTCTATTATGCAGTATTTGTCCTTTTGTGACTGGGATATTTGAAAGTGAAAAGAATTTGAAGCATTCCTTTAAGAAGATCAGGACTACAAGGGAGAGCTCATGGCCTAGTGGCAAGAGGCTGCACTACAATCCCAGAGGTGTACAGTTCAAATCCACCAGATGCTTTGCTGGAGAAGGAGGGACAGTCTCCTCCTGTACTAGTCAGATCCAATTTGATGGTACACACACAAAAACTAATAATTTAAAAAGAAGATGGATTCGGTGTAGATTCTCATTCAAAAATACACTGCTTTGAATCCACCAGATGTTCTGCTGGAGAAGGAGAGGCAATCTCCTGTGCCAGTCGGATCCGACTCGATGGTACACACACACACAAAAAAAGACAAAAATAAACTGCTATTGAGTTGGAACAGACTCACAGCCGAGGCTCCACTGGGTCTCCCAAGCTGAAAATCACACAGGAAGGGAATGTCCACCTTTTCCCTTTTTCCCCGAGAGCCACTGGCGGGGGCACAATCTCTGGGTTACCAGCACAACTTTCTATGGACTACACAAGAGCGTAGGGATTACACCAGAGCATGCAGATTACATTTCAACCTAAAGAAAACACACATCCTCACAACTGGAACAACAGGCAAGATCATGAAAGACAGAGAAAAGATTGAAACTGTCAAAAATTTCATTTTACTTGAACTCACAATCAACACTCATTCAAGCATCAGCCAAGAAATTAAACGATGTTGGGAGGAAGGAGAAGGGGAGGAAATGAATAAAAAGGAAAGGTGAGTGAAGAGAAGAGCAATATACACTAAGGGTTTGCTTAGCTATTGTAGTTAAGTTCAATGCAACAATCAATGGTAATCAATGCCTCTGAATGACTGCCTGAAAAAAAATCAATGTGATTTGTAAACTTTAACTCAAATAAATAGATTTATAAAGGAAAAAAAAACAACAACAAATAAATCAAGTGATGTACTGAATTGAGCAAATATGCTGTCAAGGACTTTAGGGCAAGGATGTCAGTTTAAAGACTAACATGTATCTGATCCAAGCCATGGTATTTTCAATTGCATTTTCATTTCAACTGGTATTTTCATAGGCATTTCAAAGTTGGACAACAAAGAAGTAAGACTGAAGCAGAAATGATGCCTTTGAATTGTGGTGCTGGCAAAAAGTATGGACTATTCTATGGACTGCCGTAAGAACAAACAAATCTATGCTAAAGAAGTGAAGAGTGTTCCATAGAAGGAAAAGTCATGAGACTTCTTCTCACATCCTTTGGGTAAGCTGTCAGACCTGGGCCAGTCTCTGGACAAGGACATTACGCTTGGAAAAAAGGATCTTCAAAAGAGGAAGAGCTTCAATGAGACAGAATGATACAATGACTGCAGAAATAGACCTAAGCACAATAGCACTGTGAGGCCGGAGTGGAATCAGGCAAGGTTTTGATCATAAGGTCACTAAGAGTGACTAAGAGAATCTACCTGATGACACTCAACAACAGCAAGTACAAAGAAATATGGGAATTTGTACTTTGTGTATTCAAAATCTTATACATTAAAGATTAACTCTACTACATCACTGTGGTGATATATTCGTGTTCTCCACTCATGCTAGCAAGTTCCAACAGATGAAATATATGACAATTACCTTTAGCAAGTTTAGGAATCACTATTATCCTGTTTTAAGTATTCTCATTAACAACATATGGACAAAACGACATGTAATTTATCACCAGGTCTGACTTTCTCCCACTGAAATCATCTAACAAAGTGGACTCTTCCCTTCCACCACACCACATCCCTGACTCCTTGCCCTAATACCACTGAGCTCTTGTGTCAATTTCAAAATAAAATCTTATGGAACCTGAATCCTGTGAACTGGACCGACTTTGCTACCTTCCTTGTTAACGGCACTTCTATGGGGACAGGAATCAGCTCTGCCAGGAGACACCCATAAAACGCAACCATGAACATCACTGGATCACTGTTTGGAAACACGAGCGCCACCTAGAAAAATGCAAAGACAAAACATGAAATATATTTGCAAATTACTCTAGTTGTATCAACTTTTAGAATCCTATTGATTACTCAGAATTTAGAAATTTTAGATTTTCTTACAATTTTCCATATTTAGTTCAGAAAAAAAATTCATTTGGGAGTTTATTCATAGTCTTTAAGTTTCCTCATTCCTGTAACTTTTAATAAAAAGTTTAAGACTACGGTCATTATTCTACATGCCAGAAAGAGTTACAGACCCAGTTCCTGTCCACTCTGAAAAATCAGACAGCAGCACACTGGGAAGTGAGTGAGATCAGCGCCCACTAACATGTACAAAGAGAACCAAACTGTATTTAAAAGTATCTTCAAAAAGGAAAAATCCTAATAATCATGTTTTAAATGAGTAACCTTTTCATTCAAGACATAAGCATATTAACAGGAAGTGTGACAGGCAAGAACATGTCAGCTGCTACACCCACGCAACCACTTTCCTTAAGTACTGTGGGCTCTGTTCTCAATTGATTATCACTGTTTAATACCAAGTGATATTTTATTAATCTCACTTTTATTTTATGTTAAAATATACATACACAGAAATCTTAAAATGTGAAAAATATTAATGAAAAACAAGTCTCATGCTTGACCCTTCCCTATCCTCCCAAAGCAACACTTTTTTAAGTGCTTTAAATTTTATGTTGCTATTTACTCTCATGTTGTCAACTACTAAGCTTATATTACTATATTTTATTTTTTTTAATTCAGATACCCGTTTTACTTTCTATTATTATAGGTCATTCATTATTTATCTCTTGCATACCTCCCCTTTTCCCCTCTCTGATAATTCTAACTTTTACAATAGAATTTTTAATACAAAAGTCAGTAGTCTTCAACTTACACTTATTATAATAAACCATATTAAGCTTCTTTTTATACATTTTGTCACAAGTACTATATACACAATGCTACAGTTTTGCTGATGTTACTGTTTATAAACATTCAATGCTGTGATTTTTATACTCATAATTAAAGGCAGTAACAATGGAAAAAAATTTTTTTAAATGTTCAACTTACATCAAAACCAATGTATGACAGGGCTGCCAGAACTTAACCTTGTCAGAAGTTAGAGGCTAACCATACCTGGTTACATGAAAAACTATTTCTGGAATTCAACTTTTTTAAGTCCAAGATACCATGATAAGTATACTCAAAGCAACAGTCATAAATCACAATAATTGAACAGACTGTTAAGACTTTGAGGATGCAAAATAATAAATAACCCATGAGTAACTAATAGCACTTTATTTTACAAAAATAATTTACACTACCATTATATTTAACCTGTATTTAAGATCCGGAAATGAAGTGTCTAACAAGTTTGCTTTTTGAAAAGGGCAAAGCTTTCCTGAAAAAGTTGATTCATTTTTATTACAATGTCTAATCAAACTCTTATTTATTGCCTTTCCTTTCACTCAAATTATCTATTTATTAACTTGTACTCCAATCTTCCTCTTGTCTCATTCCTGTTGACCCTCCAACATAGTTTCCTGTGTAAATCTTTCCTTAGCTTTTTATATTGGAGTTTTTATACAATAACTGTCCTTCTGTGACTGACTTAAGTCACTCAGTATTATTTATCTAGATTTATCCATGTTGTTGCAGTAATCAATTCCTGATTGTTTTTTAGTGATGCATTATACTCCACTGTGTAAATGTACCACAGTTTCTTTAGCCAAAAGTCTGCTTCAGAACTATAAGCTACAATAACCTTGAGA
This sequence comes from Elephantulus edwardii, assembly GCF_000299155.1. Lineage (NCBI taxonomy): Eukaryota > Metazoa > Chordata > Mammalia > Macroscelidea > Macroscelididae > Elephantulus > Elephantulus edwardii. Next base: position 5,576,326 of record NW_006399883.1, read on the forward strand.
TCAAGTTTGGTTTAGGAAACACATTTTAATAAAGCTGTTACGAGAGAATTGTATTTATTCACAGAAGGTTAGTTTTGTTACCAAACTCTGATAATTAGCTCACTCACTATGACCTCCTTGATCTTTTTATAATTAACCTAACTAGGTAAATTCTCTTGCAAGACAAGAAAGTGTCTTTTAGTTTTAAGCGTTTTATAAGAATCTCCCCCTACTTCCCAAGAAAAAGAAATTCGTGTTTCTTACAGGTTCATTCTAAACACACATAAATTAGTGATTCTTACAGATTCATTTTATTGCACAACACAAAATTTCATTCCTTAAGCATAATGAATCACAAAGCATCATTCTCATATTGTTTTCCATTTTTACAGTCAAGTACACATTTCCTTTCTGACAGTAAAAGCCACCGTAATGTTTTACTTTCTAGCTAATTTGTTCTAAAATATATTCTACCAGATATGTCAAATAACCATCTACTCAGGTAAATCTGTACGCTTTTCCTGCTGCCCATCTCCCTTCCACGAGGCCTCCCCTCTGTCAGTCCTACTGAGGTCCTCCTTGGCCTATGTCCAGGATCATCCTGGGACCTCCCACTGGGGCTCTCTTGTCTGGGCTCACTTTCTCTTACTTTCTGAAACACATCCTCGAGGAATTTCCCAAGAGTTTTATGAGGTAACCTTTTTTGAACCTTCTATGTCTGAAAATGGTTATGGCATCTCCACATCTGCTAAATGACTAAACTTGTAGGTTAAAATCTTTATTTCCCTGTATTTTTGAAGGGATCACTTCATTCTTCCAGTACTGCCACTCAGAAGTAGCAATCATTATGACTACTGATCCTATGTTACATATTCATTCTCCTTCTTTCTCTTTGGAAGCCTTAGGACCCTTTTGTGTATCCCTGATTTTGTACCTTCATGATTCCATGGTCTGGTATGGAATCGCTATATATTTATCATACAGATGGTGATATACTCAACTTTAGGCCATTTCACTTTGAATACTCATGCTCTCAAGGTCTAGGAAATTACATTGTTTCATTTAAAAATTATTACCTTCTATTATCCTTTCTTTTTTCTAGAACTCCTAATAGTCAAATGTTGAGATTTCTTGATCAAGTCTTTACTTTTACACTCGTATTTTTCCCCATTTTCCCTCTCTGTCTTTTCTGCTTACAATCATTATCCTGATTTATGGAAAAATACACTTACCTCAATTCTCCATGGATACTGATTTTTTTAAACAATTGTTTTCTATATCTTTCATGATTTATTTTTCCTGTCAGAGTGCCATTTCTCTTCCCCTTTGGTCAGTTTCAGTTACACTAGAAACATCTTTTTCAAATATCATATTAAAGCGTGAGATACTATGTCTATGTCAATCTCAAACAGTATGTCCATTACTGGGCCATTTTTTTATTATGGTTGTGGGACTGTCATCACTTTTCTATCCTGGGAGTTCAGGACCTAGAACGGTCCTGCTCAATATAGCCTTTTGCAATGACAGATGCATGCTATCTCATGCTACCCAACGTGGCTGTCACTAGCCACACGTGGCGACTGTCGGCTCTCCTGGGTAGTGCAGGACAAGAGAATAAATCTCTGGTTTCTGTTGCAATTTGTGTGGTGGGTAGGTAAAAAGGGATTGCTTGGCTGCAAAGGATAGGTAAGGAGATAATTATAAAGCATAAGAACCTCAGGATCAAAGTTAACATATAAAATTTATGCTTTAAGGAAGTTAATATTAATCTCTATTAATTTTATTTAAATCTACGATTTGCTATTAATGTATATATATAAACTCAAATAGGAGCTGATGAATTAGTAGATGGATAATGAGAATGATTAAGAAGAATTTTTTAAAAATGGTCACTTTACACTCTATCACCACGAACTTTTCTCATTTTTAAAATCATTTTATGGCTAAGTTAAAAAATCCATGTGTGAGTAAGTCTCATAAACTGACAGAATGCTGGTTTCAATAAAGCAGATTTGTAAAGCCTCTTGTTTCGCTCACTCCAATAAAGGTGCACTCTAGTTACTTACTCTGTCTCCAGGCTTAAGTAGTGGTTCATTCTTACTAGTCAGTTTATTAAGTAGAGTGTAAGCTAGTTTTAAACTCCGACTCCAAAGTTTGCCTAAAATAAAATAAAAATACTAAGCAAAGTAAAAGTCAAGAACCTAATAATTAACATTTTAATGTAGCAATCATCGCACCCCATAACGAACCATTAACTTGATTACTAGAATTTCAGGTAGTTTCCAACTGAAAACTATTCTGCACAATACTGTAATGAACATTGTGGTGCCCTTTAAAAAAAAGTGTTTATTTCTTAAAAGAAAAATGAAACAGACTTCACTCTAGGAGAGTCAGTACTCTTTCTGTGTGAGTGCACATACACATATGCAATTCTTACATATATAACTGTCAAAAAATAAGATCTCACTTCACTCTTTTTTCAATCAACACTGTGAATGAATTTTCATGTCATTGTCTATTCCTCAACGAGAAAATTTTAAAAACAGGATAAAACTCATTTGCTCTGTATAGTAATTCACTAGTAGGGCATGTCTACAACTTCATTTCACTCCAGAGAAAATAGTTAGGGGGATGTTAAACAACCTTCCTGGGGAAGTTGTTGGAGAAGTGCACCTCATCAAGTCCGCCCCTTGGTCCTAAGGAGTCCTGGCTTCCACATTTGTGGCCATGCACTGTTCTACAAAGAGCGCCCAGGCCTGGGGTGTGCCTGACAGAGGAGACCATTATTGATGAAGATGGGAGAATAGACAAAAGAAAAACAGAGACTGAAAATGTAAGATTAAGATAACGAAGCAAGGGCATAAAGGAGTAGGAAAACAGAGAGACCTTAGTTCATCCTCTACACCCGGAACAGCCCTAACGACGCTGACAGTGCAGAGAGAAGCAGCCTAACAGTCCTCATCAGACCCATCTCAAACTCCTGGGGTGCAGTCACAGTGTGAGCAGCCATGCCCTCAGAGCAGATGTTCAAAACCACTGCAAGTAACGGTAAGCCCAAGGGCAAAACTGTGAAATAAATAAACTACGGGGCATGAGAAAACATAGCTCAAAACATTGTTGCTCTAGACTGTTTTCAAAGGCTGAGCTGAGGTGCTAAGAAAAGTAATACATTCCTACTTCTACAATTAATCCAGCATTTTTTAAAAAAAAAACCACAAAACACAACAAACCAATGCATAGCAATACAGTTTGTTTTACTGTATGAAGGTAATACAAAATAAAAATAATTTGCTACATTAATAAAGATGAAAAATAAGCATCTCTACGGGATGCAAAAGAAACAACACATTCATAATTATAAAAAGTCTACTTAAATTTGGATTAAAAAGAAACTCACTTAATGTACATAATAAAGGACAGCTTTAAAAAATTTAAAGGACATTTTATAACTAATAATCATATGAAGAAATCTTTCTGTTTGAGAGTAGACACAAGTCAGACACTGCCTTCAGCATTTTACTGTAAATTGTAGAGAGTGAGTAAGACAAAGAAACAAAACAAATGGAAATAAAATATTATAATCTGCAGATGACATGAATATATGTACAGAAAACCTAAGAGAATCTTGAATTTAGAAAGACTACAGGACCCAACACAAGATTAAAAAATCCAGATATGTATGTATGTATGTATGTATGTGTGTGTGTGTGTGTGTATACATCTATGACTGTATTTGAACCCTTTCATGACCTATAAGACATACACTGACAACAGTTCTATTTTTCACCTTAGGGGTTTAATAAGAAATAGAACTCATCTCACCAACTCTTGCACCAGTGACACACCCCTTCAAGACAAATATGTCTTGCTAACTGTACCAAAATCCATATTATCTTAAAAAAAAGATCTTTTCCTTTCATTTAAGAACTACCTCTATTACTGAAAATATAAGGTTTCCATAAAAAAACACAAAGCAGAATATATTCTGTTCTTGAAAGGGTTAAAATGAGCCTTAACAAAACAGAAAATCCAAACGATTAATAAAAGTATGAAAAGATATCAACCTATATAGCTAACAGAGGAATGAAGACTAAGATTACAATGATATAACACTAGATTTATTATCAAGGAAGAGAAAATGAATACACTTGGCAAAGACACACTGATAGCAAAACTGGTTAAGTGAAAATCTGAAGGCAGTTAGATGTATGTAATCAAGGTGAAAATCTGCACAGCCGAAGGCTTACTATTTCTACTTCTATAAGTACATGTCCTACAGAAAAGGTCATGGTGACCACATGGCATACACTGATATGTTCTTAGGTTCACTTCCTAACAGCCAAAACTGGAAGTGACTCAAATAAATATCTATCAACACTAAAATGAACAAGCAAATTCCGGTCCATTTATTCCTCAACAAATGAATGAACTAGAATCACACACAAAAGCATGGATGAATCTTTTAAACTATAATAGGGTAAGAAAGCTCAGCTTCCAAGCAGGAGGAAATATTGGTGGCAAACCATTACTCATGTCTAGAAAAATTTTAAAAATAGGTAAACAAAATCATCAGTCGTAAGGTTGCAAAAAGTAGTTCTGCAAAAGAAACAAGAGGGGTTAAGACCAACAAAAACTAATCTTCCACAGAACTTTCTCCCTGGGGCTGTTCTTATAAGAACAACAACAACATAACAGATAAATCTAATGAAAAAGCCTCAAGACGTCTGTAGTCCAAAGTATGAAACACTGAGAGATATTAAAGAAAAACTAAAATATGAGAAATCATGCTACTGTAATGAACTGAAAGACTTCACATTTTGATATTATGAAGTATCTTCACATTGTGCTACAATTCAATGGAACGCTAATTAATCTATTCTGGGGACTTTTTTTCATGAAAATGGACTAAATCCATTGATGTCAAGCATGTAGTCATTTCTGACTCACAATAACTTTGCCCTACCCAAAAACTCAACCAAAGAACCAAAAAAATCCCACTGTCTTTGAGTCAGTCACTCATGGTGACCCTCCAGTTGCTGAGGATATAAATATTAGCCAGAGGAGACAGTGAACTTTTCACCCTAAGAACAACTGCTGGGTTTGAGCTGCCAGCTTTCTGGTTAGCTGACCAACACTTACTGCTCCAATGGAGAACAGAGAACTGTTCCGGAGAGTAATCTTTTATGAAAGCAGAAAGTTGGTGAGTTTGAACTACTAACCGTTCAGTCAACAGCCAAGAGCTTAACAACTGTGCCATCAGGTAACCTTGGAAATTGAAAAACTGATTCTAAAGTTGAATTGGAAATTTGAAGGGCCAAGAACAGTCAGGGGAAGCTTGAGGAACAGTCAAGAGTTAGCAGACCTACATACCATACAGTAAGACTCATATAATTTCTACAGTACTCATATTAATTTTCATCAAGTTGGAGTCAACTTCTATCTGACCTTTCATTGGATTTATGAGGCTGTAAATCATTATGGGAGGAGATTGTTCATCTTTCTCCCTGGGAACTGCTGGTGGATTCAAACTCCAAAAGAGGCACGACCTTTGAGGTACCAGCACACCTCCCTTTGGACAGTATCACCAGAGCTCCTCAAATCTATGGTAGTTCAAAAAATATGAACAGTGTGTGAAACACAGTATGAATAAAGAATAGTGTGAAACACATTGTATAAGAACTTTGTATGCAACCCAATATAAAATAAAACACACAGAGAAAAAAAGAATAAATAAAAGAACAGGGGAAAAAAATATGAACAGGTAAAAAAGAGCAGAAAAAAAAGAATCCAGAAAGAACCAGCCACACCTCTTTTTTACCTTCTATATACTAAGGTGTGCCTGATCCAGGCCATGGTCTTCACAATTATGTGCTATGCACCAGAGAACTGGACAATGACTAAACATGATAGAAGAAGAATTGATGTCTTTGAGCTGTGATGCTGCAGAAAAGTATTGAATATACCATGGACTGCTAGGAGAACAAGCAGGTTCATGCTGAAGAGGGTGAAACCCTTGGAAGCGTGGATTTTGAAGCTCCGTCTGACATACTTCAGGCATTTTGCAAGGAGGGACCAGTTCTTGTAGAGGTACATCATGCTTGAAAGGGTAGGGGGACAGCACAAGAAAGGAAGACCCTGGATGAGATGGATTGACTCAGTGGTGGTAGGTGTGTCAGAACCAATGAGGTTGGCTCAAGATAGAGCAAGGTTCAGAGCTGTTGTACATAGGATGGCTATGCATTGCAAATGACTCAAAGGCACATAACAACAACATATGACAAATAACACTGCAGTGTCACTTGGAGAAAGGAAGAGAGGACAGCTTGTTCAAAGAAATAATAAAAGGTTAAGGAGATGTTTCATAAGAAAGAAAATTACTCCAAATTAAAATCATATAAAAAATTAAATTCTAGATTTCTTTAACATCTAACTTAAGAAATGGAATAAAAGTTTGGCAAAGACTTTCTGCTTAGGTCACAGAAAGTACTAATATAAAATTTAAAAATCAAATAAATTTAACTACATTGAATTAAGATTTTTTTTTCCATCCACCAAAAGTCACAATCAAGGACATGCTAAGTGAAATATTTCAGTTGCAAAAGGATAAATATTACCTAGCACCACTATTCTAAAACAGGGCAGACAAGGGGTCAGGGGGTTGGATAGGGAATAGGGAAGGGGTGGATAGATAACGGACACTGCACTGGAACGGAAGAGGGGATGAACTGTTAGAAAGGAATATATGAATATGCATTATATGTAAGAGAACCATTTGGAATAAGGAAGACAGAGTAGGGGGAATTAGGGTATAGGAGGTAAAGGGGAGAAAGCATGCAATAATGAATAAATTTTAAAAATTTTTAAATAAAAAGCAATCCCAAGAATGGGATATGCAAAACTTAAACAAAGGCCTTGTAGGCTAAACATATATATAAATAAGAAAATGTTAACAACCAAATACAAGAATGAGCCAGAGACTTGAAAAATTACTAGAAAAAGTTATCCTGATAGCCAGCAAGCATATGAAAAGCATTACTGGTCATCAGAAAAATTAAAATGAAAACTGTAATTTGATGCTATAAACATGAGACCCCAAATCAAGTGAGAGGTGGTGAGAATGAGGAGTAATTAGAAATCTTCATACAATATTGGGGGGCATGAAAATTGTTGCAACTAATTTGGAAAACTGCATGGTAGCATATATCAAAGCAGAGCAATTCTACTTCAAGATTTATATCCAGCACAAATATCTAAACATGTTCACTAGTAAACTCACATAAGAATGTTCATAACAGCACTACACACTATAGTCCCAAAGTGGAAACAACCTAAAAGTGCATCTACTGTAGATAAGTTCTGGTATATTCATGCACTAACATAATATTCATTGTCAAAGTCAGAACTGTGACTGAGACAGTCATTAATAAGAATAAAACTACAATTTCACATATTATTTATGAGTCTTAGAAACAATACTGAGCAAAAAAAAGACACAAAAGAATACTTATATAAAATCTCATTTTCACAAACTTTAAAAATAAGCAAAGCCATCAACATTGGTAGCCAGCGCAAGGATTACCATCTGTGTTTGGGAGGTGAATGTTAATGCTGAAAGAGACCTGGGAACTATGGGAGATCTGGCCATGTTTCTTTCTCAGTGTAGGTCACGTGTAAGGGTGCTTCTGATTTATGTTAGACTTCAAAAGCTTTTACATAAAAACATTATAGGGAACCAGAAGATAACAAACACAAAGATATAAATTATATGATTCTATTTATACATACCTGTTCAGAAATGCATCTATAAGTGTGAACACTAGAAAAATAGAGCAGGATTGATCACCACGCCAGTGAGTGGTGACCTCTGGTGGAGACGAGGGGTATGATAATACCCTATTTATGTGACCATTGGGTTGTTTCCCAGGAATTTAATTATTCAACTGTGTAACTATGCTGAACTATATGTGTCATCATTTACAGTTAAATAAAAAACAGTTAATAAAAAACTTCTATTAATACTTGCCATATGTAAGAGTGTAGATGGCCTTCCCAGTTGTATCCAAGGCAGTCAGACAGGGGGCTTTGGGCTGGGTAGTGCCCCACTGCTGTAAGGCAGTCAGCAGTGATGGAGGCCAGGGTGTCCCTAGAGCCAATGGTTCCCCCTTCAGCATGACCATCTGACTGCCCTCAGGCTTCGGCTGATTTGGATCTGGTTGCTGAACTACAAATAAAATCCAAGCTTAAAAACCAACATTTCAGAATAATATTCTAAAGCGGGCAATGATATTTTTAGATTTACTTATGATTACCGTAGGTACAGATCAATTATCCAGAGAACTGCAAGAAATTCAGCTATGAATAATCATAACCTCATATAACAAAGGAAGCCCTGAACTGGTTCCTACCTTTCTTAATCTGTAAGCTCTAAAGTTAATGATGGTACCATAAAATCTGATAACCCCTGTGAAACAGGGATTAGTGACTCTATAATAAAAGACAATCATGAACAGAATTACCACTTTAATTCAGGCACTCAAAATGTCTATCACTATGTTTAAAAAAAAAAGGTCAAATCTATCATTATTTCTAGTGGCTGCATAGCTAAAATCCCCCAAACATGAGAAAAGACTGCTCTCAGAAACATTCTTATCACTGAACTCAGGGGATGTGTAAGACCCTAAAGCTGTGTTAAATCCTTAAGTAATGAAAAGACAACCAAGTGAGTACATCTGGCTGCTATCATTAACAAAAGAAGAGCACAGAGTCCGCAGAAGGGGTGGGTAAGGCTGCCTCTGCAGTTTTAACAGCCTGAATCCTGGTCAGTTTGACAGAACATATTCTTATATCAAGCTTTCTTTCTGGTCCTTTACCTTCTATATGTTTCTTGGTTGTTTTAGTTCTAAAAACTGACTGAAATTGTCTTTTTCTAAACACATTTCATTCATTCATAAATGAAAGGTGAAAATTCTGAACAACTTTCAAAACTATGTTTAAAGTTGACTAAAACCATGGGAAGATAAACATACCATAAAGATATAAAGTTTAAATGAAAATGTAAATAATGCTAATAAAATCAAGCCAGAAAAGTATTTCTAATCACTGGACTAAAGAGTGTAAAGAAAGGCTACTTTACTTTAACATGAGCAAAAGTTTTCTCCTTGCTACAATAAAGCTGGCAATCACATGTATTGTCACATGACTATAGAGCCTGGAAGCAGAAAGGAGGTTACTTCATTTTCTTAGATTCACACAGCAATAAATTAATTAAGCATTTTCTCACCTTTCCAGACTTGAGGCCACAATGTTTATACAAAAATAAAAGTTGAAAATATGTCAGAGAACTCTTACCTTCCAACAACTCCTCAAAATCATCTACAAAGAACTCCTTCAATGGAGGACGCTTTGGCCTCTTCAGGGTATTTAGAAGCTGCTGGATTTTGGAGGACACTCTGCTATTCACAGGGACGCCTGTCACAGGAGGAGGAGAGAAGCACTAAGGCTGCAGCCTGCCCTCTGAGAACAGGGATGTGTAGACAAGACCCAGTAGTGAACGTCCCACGAATATGTCTGAATTTATAATCCCACCCAGCACTGACCCATACAACATTTATTAATCTAATCCAGTAACAAATATTTACTGAGTCCTTTTAGGACCCATCAGGGGTTCCTGAGGAGCTCTCCTGTGTTTCATGAGGTCAAAATTATTTCCTGCTATACTAAATTGCCTTGTACCCTTCTCATTCTCCTTATGCAAAAATGCCTTCCACCATTCTCACTCTCCTTATCTCACAATGTTTAGTGGAGTTTTCCAGAGACTACTTAGCATGTGATTTCACAACAGACTGAATACAAAGCACAAAGCAGAGCACAGATGCTTCCAGGAAGCCAATTATAAAAGATATTTGCTGAAAATAAAACACTACCATCCTTCTCACTGTTGTTTTGAATTTTTCCCCACAAATACATGCTATTTATGTTATGATATAATGAATTTATTATTTTTCCCAAATGAATTAGTGAATAATTTTCATTCCAATTTCTAATGCTGTAAGTTTCAAGAGATCTAACCCACAAAGTGAAGAGAACAAAAGGTCATTACAAAGACAGAGGAGAAAGAAAAAAGCCAAAAGAGAAGACTCTAAAAATTGCAGCAGAACATCAAAGAGCCAAACAAAGGAAAAAATATGCCAAAGTCAAAGAGCTGAACAGAAAATTTCAAAGGGCAGCTCGAGAAGACAAACCAAAGTATTATAACGGAATGCACAGAGAATGGAATGGAATTGGAAAATAAAAAAGGAAAACCTCACTCTGTATTTCTCGAGCTGAGAAAACTGGAATAGTTATCCTCAGTCTTTCTACAGTATTATCTTTCTGCACTGCAGAAGCCAGCATAGAGACAAACACTATATTTAATTATGTTTCTTTCTTTCCTGTACTCTGGAATATTTTTTTTTCATTTTATTTGAGTGAAAGTTGACAAATCATACTGTATTTTCATTCAATCATTCCTAGATATTTTGTTTTAGAACAATTAGGACTAATGTTAATTAATTAAAAAGTTTAATTAAATCCTTATTGCATATTGCCTTTCCCGTCAACCAGCTTATTTATTAATTTTTGCTACCCTGTCCCTTCCTTCCCATTGTGGCTATCCAAGGTTGAGTCTGTGTGTCAACCTCTCCCTAGCTTTTTATACTAGTGGTCTTATAACTGTCCTTTTATGACTGACACAATTTCTGGATTCAATCATGTCAACAAATTCTTGACTTTTTTTGGTGATGCATAATATTCTCCTGGGTGAATGTACCACAGTTTCATTATCCATTTTCCACTGATGGATTCTTGAGTTGTTCCCAATTCTTTGCTATTGGAGATAATGCTGCAATAAACATGGGTGTATCTTAGGCTGTGCTGCAGTTCTTACTTTTCGAGGTTGCTGGGTCATAAGGTATGTCTACTCCTATTTTTTTTTTGTAGCAAAAATGGGGTTTATTAGGGACCGAAAGTAGAGAGTAGGAGAGGCAAAGAATATTACACAATGCAAATCCATGTTTAGCCATATTAACAGAAAAACCTAATTCCTTAATTAGTAAAAGTCTTGGTTTCAGTTCAGCATTCAAAATTCAAGAAGCCTCTGGTTTCTTCAAACATCCAGCAAGGTTTGCCTCAGGATGGATGGATAGATAGATAGATAGATAGATAGATAGATAGATAGATAGATGGATGGATGGATGGATGGATGGATGGATGGATGGATGGATGGATGGATCATCTTCCATCATCTGACAAGAACAGCAGAAACCTTTAACTGTGACCTTTATCTCAAGGCTCCTGTGGTTACACCACATTTTCTCCACAGCAATGCCACAGTCTCTTCACCACCATTACCACAATCTCACCACCAGGGTCTCACGTTTACCATATACATTCAAACTGTTTTACATATTAAGGAATTATACTCCTAACTTTCTAAGGACATGACACTGCTTTCCACAGTGGTGATACCACTTGGCATTCCCACCAACAGTGCAGGTGAGTTCCAATCTTTCCAGATTCTTGCCAGTATTTGCTGATGGCTTGTTAACACTGCTATTTTTGCTGTGGTGAGATGGTATCTTGCGGTTGTTTTGTTTTGCATCTTTCTAATAGCTAATGATGGAAGCTTTGGTGGCACAATCTGAAAGGAGCTGTGCTATTCCTGAAAGGCCACGCTTTTCTGATGGTTCAAATCCACCAGCCGCTCCATGGAAGAAAGATGGGCAACCTCCTCTCGTGCAACTTACAGCCTTCAAGACCACTGGAGGATCAGCTATGAGTCAGTTCCAAGTTGACAGCAATGACTGGCCAAAAAGCTGATGACAATCGGGAACATTTCTGAGGAGTGTGAGGGCCACTCCCTGGTAGTCTGTTCCAACCTGTAGGATAGTACTGAAACTACCTGACAAGGTCTCCAAGGAGGCACTGGTGGGTTCAAAGCGTCGGCCTTTTTATTGGCAGCCTAGCACTTTAAACTCTACAAGGTCAGGATTCATTTGAGGGGCATAAAACCATCTTGGGGTGGGGGAAACCTATCCTTAGTTCTTAGCTGTCAGGTTGTCAACACCTGAAATGAATGAGATGGATCCCAAGTATTATCACCAGCGGGTCAGCTGCTGACTAAGCCTCATCAGGCAATATGCAACATGTCACAGTCATGTAGACAGGCCACTGGGAGCCATGAGTTCTAAGACTTAGATGAGCTTCTTGGTTGGTGATCACGCACATGAGAGGGCAGCGTATTCCTTTCTGGAGCACAGAAGTTCCATGCTGTGAGTACCCTCAGGCCTCACCCTAGGCATTTCTAACTGCCTCCTTCTCACATATAGTAAATCAGTGCCTATAAATATGTGTACTCAGTGAATGTTGTGAGTCATGCCAGTGAACAAACGGATGCACAGTGGCAGGGAGAGCCAGCAGGGGCTGGCACCTGCTTGCTTGGCAGACTAAAAGAGATATCCTCCTGAAGTGTTATCTCTGACCTAACTCTGTGCATCAAGAGTCCAAGAAAAGTTGCACAAGCAGCTGGTCTGACAGACTGCCTACCCATGCCTACCTTGTGAGGTCGGACACAGCTTCAGGTGACTAGGGTTGGAGAATGGGCTTGTTGGGCAGCTGGTGACAAGGATGGAGAAGAGAGAGACAGAGGACTGTATTGATCTGGGGCGACTGGATCCATGCTGATTCTTATCATCCAGTCAGAAAAGGAGGTCAAATTTCCACACTGTGCTGCTTCTTTTGTTCTTTACAACAGTGACCTTCTTGGAAAATACAGTTCTTTTAATGCAATAGGATGAACTTCATTGTTCATGATCAAATCAGGACTACATTCCTGGTTGAAATATTATCTGAATATAACATCTGAAGACAAGCAATATTCTCCTACCCTTCACTGGTCACAGTAACTTTAATCACTCATAAGATAGTCTGATTCTTCTATCAGTACTATTATCCGGGGACTGTACAACTAATAAGCACTATGTGGGTAGTCACCTGATGACCATATGAATCTCGTGTTCCTCATCAAAATACCTCGCTAGACTTGACACCTGGTGAATGATTCTTGCCAGAAGCAATTTTCACTACAATGTCTATAAAATAACTTTCCCGCTCTAGCATTCCATTTATATGTAGCTGTTAGCAGCACTCATTCCTGGGATGCTGACCCTCTGTTGGGTTTCCGAGGCTGGTCACACAGAACACAGTTCATTTTTCTCCAGCAGATGGTGGATTTGAAACACCAGAAACGTATGTCCCTTGGGTTAGGAAAAAAGGGTCACTTTCTAAAAAAGTTTAAATATTAAGGTGTGCCTGACAGAAGCCATCATATCTTCAATTGCCTTCATACGTATGTGAAAGTTGGACAATGAATATGGAGGACTAAAGAAGAATTACATTTTTTTTCAATTTGTAATGGATCTTTGAATTATGGTATTTACACTGACTACCAAAAGAACAAACAAATGTACTGCCTCGGAGAAGGTACAACCAGGGTGTTCCTTAGAAAAAAGGATGGTAAAACTTCATCTTCCATACCTTGGAAATGTTGTCAGGACGGCTAGTCCTTGGAAAAAGATATCATGCTGGGAAAGGTGGTTGTTGTTGTTAGGTGCCATCAAGTCAAGGATGACTCATAACAACCTGATGAACAACAGCTTTGAATCCTGTCCTATCCTGGGCCATCTTCACAATAACTGACACACTTGAGTCCACTGCTACAGTTACTATGTCAATCCACCTGGTTCAGGGTCTTCCTTTCTTTCAGCATCCCTCCACCTTTCCAAGCATGATGTCCTTCTCCAAGGAATAGCCTCTCCTAGCAACATGCCCAAAGGATGCTAGATGAAGCTTTGCCATCCTTGTCTCCACAGACTCTGACTTTACCTTTTCCAAGACATATTTGTTTGCTCTTTTGGCAGTCTATGGGATCTTCAGTGCTCTCCTCAACCACCACCGCTCAAAGACATCAAAAGAGGTCAGCAAAAGAGATGACAACCTTCAACGAGATATACTGACATAGTAACTGCAACAACAGGCTTGAATGTGGCAGAGATCATGAGGCTGGGGCAGGAGACAGCAAGGTTTCAATCTTTTGTTAATAGGGTTTATGTGATTTGTAGTCAACTTGACAACACCTAATAATAACAACAGTCTACACTCAGCATCATACTGTTAGCAAGAGTCCTCCTTCTTCATTCATCTACTTTGGTATCATCAGGAAAGACTCAGCGATTGCTATTTTTCCAATAGTTAACAAATGACATGGTCCTAACTATTTTGTTACCAAATTGTATCAGTTGAGCCAGCACAAGTCTCTGAACGCTAGCCCCAATGTCCTCGTGACATGTCCCATCAATTTTCTAAGGCTCTCACTAAACTCACTATCTCCATGTTCATCTTGCAATTAACCTCACTCCAGACCTAGAACCAGCCATTTCTCCATAGAACCCTGGTATTTTTGAATGGGCAAAGGTATTAACCCCCAAGATCTGAGTGCTACTAGTGCCACTTTGCTAGTTTCTCTAAGCAGACAGAACTAGAACATTTATGTACATTTATTGTTGTTGCTGTGTGTGTCTTCAAGTCAGAACCGACTCATAGCTTACCCTCCAGTGTGTTTTCAGAGGCAGTAAATCGTATAGGAGAAGATCACCTATCCTTTTCCCACAGAGTAACTGGTCGAGTCAAACCGCGTGCATGTGGCACTGCAATGCAACAACTTACCACTACGCCTCCAGAGCTCCCCAAGGCATAACAACCCTCTGATGTGAACTCTGTCCTGTGCTGTGCCATCTTCACAATCTCTGCTATGCCTGGACTCATTGTTACAGTCACTGTGTCAGTCCACCTCAGTGAAGATTTCCATCCTTTTTGCTGACCTTTCCCAACATGACATCTTTTGCCAAGGCTGGCCCCTCCTGATAGCATGATCAAAGTATGTGAGACCAATTTTCACCATGACCCTAAGGACTGCACTTTCTCCATGACATGTCTGTTTGTTACTTTGGTAATCCATGCAATGTTCTTCTCCACACAACTCAAAGGCATCGAATCTCCTTTGGTCTTCCTTAATCTTTATTCAACTCTCAAATGCATATGAAGCAACTGAAACTACTATGGCTTGGGCTGGTGCACTTTCAGTCTTGCAACTGCCGTTCTTGCTCTTTAGTATTCTGGAGAGGTCTTTGACAGCAGATCTGTCTGATGTAATGATGTCTGATTTCTTGAAGTTTCCTCCATAAACATTCACTGCAGAGCCAAGTCAAAGGAAATTCTTGACTATTTCAAGGTTTTCTCATTTACTATAATGGTATTTATTGATCCAGCTGTGAGGATTGTTTCTTCCTTTCATGTTGAGGATGTAATCCATCCTGAAGGTCATAATGGATATTTCTTCTTGTTATGTACCGGCAAGTCACCTGTGACTTACAGCGACCCTATATAAAACAGCTCTGAAGCTTGCAATGTCCTGAGCCAGTCTCACTGACCGTGACACACCAGCTTCCATTGCCCCAGTCACGATATCAATCCATCTCATTCAGGGTCTTCCACTCCTGTACTGTCTCTCCACCCTTTCAAGTGTGATGTCCTTCTCAAAGGACTAGTCCCTCCTGGACACATGCCCAAAGTATATGAGATGGAGCTTCAAAATCTTAGCCTCCAAGGAGAAACTTAGTTTCACACACTCCAAGACAGGCCTATCTGTTTTCTTGGTGGTCTGTGGTATGTATCTTCTGCATGGTATGATGCTTCTGCAGCATCACAACTTAAAGGCATCAATTCTTCTTCCATCATCCTTAGTCATTGTCAGGCTCTTTGATGCATAGCAAGTAATTGTGAAGACCACATCCTGGATCAGGAACACCTCAGTCTCTAGATGGACATCATTGCTTCTCAGTACTCTGGAGAGGTCCTTGACAGCAGATTTTCCCAGTTCAATTAGTCTTTTTATTTTCTGACTTCTAGTACCAAGATTTGAACCGCGTACCTCTGGGATTGCAGTGCAGTTTCCTGCCAATAGGCCACCAGATTGTTAACAGCTTTAGTTTGCTTGGGTCCACAATCAACAGTCTTGGTACCAGCAGCCAGAAAATGAAAAGATGAATTGCATTCAGAAAGTCTGCTGTCAGAGACCGCTCCAAATTAATGAAGGGCAACGATGTCGGTCTGGAGACTAAGGTGCACCTGATCCAGGCCATAGTCTTTGCAATTACTTGCTATGCATCAGACAGCTGGACAGTGACTAGGGATGATAGAAGGAGAATTTATGCCTTTGAGCTGTGGTGCTGGAGAAGACTATTGAATACACCATGGACAAATAGGTTTGTCCTAGAGAGTTTAAGACTAGTCTGGTCCTTGGAGGCAAGAATTCTGAAGCTTTGTCTTTGGATATGTTACACAGTGGGACCAGTCCTTGGAGAGGGACGTCATGCTTGGGAGGGTGGAGGGACAGTTCAAGAGAGGAAGACCTTTGATGAAATGGATTGATTCAGTGACTGGGGTCATGGGCTTAACTGTGTCAGAGACAATAAGATTGATACAGGATAGAGCCGAGTTTAGGCCTATTGTACATGAATCGCAGGTGACTCAACAACACGTACAGCATTTCTAACCCAACATACTGTCTTTTTCCAAAGACTGGACCCTCCTGACAATAGTCCTTAAAAACCAAAAATCTTTCCAATTCCTTTTTTATTTTTTTCTTCTTGTTGTGTATTTCAGATAACAGATGTTGCCCTGGATGTGCTCACCAAGTTGTGCCAAGAAATCTGGAGAACAACCACTTGGCCAACTGACTGGAAGAGA
>NW_006399883.1:5594511-5596971 GCF_000299155.1 Elephantulus edwardii
ACCAAGAGTGTTGATTGTGGAGCTGAGCAAGCTATACCTGTTAACAACCTCTTCTCTATCTATTATCAATCAATCACCAATTGGCCCAGTGATAAGAACCTCTGTCATCAATAAAAAATAATAGACAATCAATCAATCAATAAATAAATACATACATATATACATACATACATACATACATACATACATACATACATACAAGTAAAAGACTATTGGAATGTGCAGAAACATGAATGATTTCAACATAATTATGCACAATGGCAGAAATCAGGCAATAACAAACACAATGATGCCATTTATATAAAAGTTTTTAAAAGGCAAAGTAAGAAAGGACAGAAAAAGATTACAAAGAGGCAGGAGAAAACTTTTGTAGAGTGATAGGTATGTTCATTGTCTTAAACGTACTGTTTGCTTTTGAAGTACTCATGTTTCAAAACTTACAAAACTACACTTTAAATAGTGTGTTTTACTATATGTGTCAATTATACCTTCATTAAGCTTTTAATTTATTTTCACATATGAAGAGTATCTTTTCTTTTTCATCTGAAAAATATTTATAAATAAGCAAAATTGGACATAATGCTCAGGGGTATCAAAATACACTTTTAGGTTTTTTATTTGAGATTCCTGGCATTTTTCTGTGTACAGGAAAGAAAGTTTTCCATGTCCTGGAAGAAAAAAAAAGGAAAAAAAGCCAGAAAATGTTTCAAAAGGAAATGGCATCAATGAAGGACATTATGCAAATCATACTGACATCTCCAAAGCTGCATAACAGGAACTACAGTACTATTTTTTATTTTTCAGGCTGCTGAAGATAAGAGTTGAACTACAGGCAGGGATTGATCGATCTTAGGTGCAGGTATGCATTCACACATTAGCACTTGCTCTGTTCAGCCACACTGTACCCAAATAAACTTCCCCTAATTTCTCTTTTTCCTACTGAATTATGGATCACAATTTCTTTTTAATCTAATCTAAATGTAGAAGTGAGTTCAACACTAATGGTGGATTCAACAGTTGAAGGGAACATTTCAAACGGGGCAGAGCAGGTGAGCTTACCATCTGCTGTCTCCAGGATGCTCCTGCTGCATCCCCGAGGAACACCTCTCACAGAAGCCACCTGTGGACGCTCACAGTGTGGATGCTCTCCGAGGCCTGTGGTGACATCAGGAGGAGCAGAGTGCAGGTCTGTTTTTAAAAACACACCCAAAATTAAAAGGGGTCATTAATTTTAAAAAGTGTTTCATCTTTATTTCAACCTCCCCACTAAACTAAAGATTCACTGAGCCGTGCTCTTAGCAGGGAGAGCTGTACTCTGATTAATTTGTTTTTCTGACTGAAAAGCAAACCAGGAACCCATGAACTCTCAGGCACATTATATTGAAATGTGTGCACTTAAGACTGCTCTAGACCACTGAGAACAGAGCATAGGTAGGAGGAGCACAGTGAACACACAGGCCCTACCACTTAGAGAGCTTTTATTTGGAAATCAATTGCTAATGTGCATTTCTGTTGTCGTTAGATTACAGTAATAAAAACTGTGAGACTTCTATAATCCACTCCCATCTCCCAAGAAAAAAGTATGTACAATGTTATGAAGACACCACCTAGTGCTCAAAGGCTAGAATTACAAAAATAAGGATTGCCTCTATTACCATATTAAAAACATCTGCAGGATTAATAGACAAAAAGTCCATAAAGTGGAATTTTGAATGTCACATTTAAAAACATCATCTGCATACACATTTTTGCATTTAATTTTCATAGTAAAGGAACTTTATCTACTCATAATGCCAGTCTGACTAAACTGCTATAGAAATTGTCAACTTGAGTCTATCATCAGAAAAAGCGGTCTGTATGACTATCAAAATCTGTATTCTACTATTGATACAAATAACACACACGTAGTCATTTGTGAGAGCTAGTTATGAGTCCATGAGAGGTAGAGATCCTATAATCTACCTGACCTTTTCATGAATGGCTATGCTAAACCTCACATATGGTATATCAATACGATTTTTAAATTCTGGAAAGATATATTTAAAATATTTTAAATGCAAAGTAACAATTTTTTTTAAATATGTAGGAAGTTGAAATTAAATGGCAATAAAACACAAACTCGTTTTCTACACAGAAGAATTTCTCTTTTGGGAAAATTTATAGTTTTAATCAGGCAGCCCTTGAAAATCTTAATGTTGATCAAGTAATTATTTTAAAATAAATCTACTAGAAGGTATTCACAATAAAAATAAATAAATAAGCATCCTCACCTTCCCAAACTTAGTAAAAAGAGTAAATTATTTTAAAAAGCTTATGTAGAAGAAGGATACATGTTCATTTGTTGACAACAAATTTTTTTTTATTTTAATATTTTTTTTTATTGGGAAAAACATATTGGGGGTACAAGGAGGTGAGGGTTGGGGGCAGAAGGGTGAGGATGGGCCAGGATGCAGTTGCAGA
>NW_006399883.1:5598014-5613784 GCF_000299155.1 Elephantulus edwardii
TATAGATACTAACATTATACAAAAATGTTTAATAAACTGGGTCATTTTAATCCAAAAAGTAAAATATTTTTAAATTGCTCTTAGCTAATATATTCTATTTCAAGGGGGTTTCTTGGTTTTTATTTATTTATTTTTTTTTACCTAACATATTCTTCCACTTTCCTCAGCTCAAAAGAATTCTCTAGTGTTGACCGAAAACAAAGAATGTTACTATTATAAGGGGAGAGCAATTGAGAAACTAGAGATTTAGAAATTCAAGTCCTTTATATTCAGCATCTGTGGGAGGCAGTTCAAATCCAGTAGCTCTTCCTAGGGAGAAAGAGAGGCATCTCCTCCCACATAATTTACAGTCTCAGAAAACCCACTGAAGGGTCTGCTATGAATCTGCTCCAATTCAATGGCATACAACAGCAACATAATACTCAGCAGATAGTGTAGGAAAATTGGTCTGTAGAAGGTATTCAGCAATCTAAGACACTTTGAAACTTTCTAGAATTAATCACAAGATGCGTATTTTAGACCAACCAAATGAGATAGGGAAAAAACCCAATAGAGTAGTCATCCATCCACTAACAACCAACTGCTTTGTTAAAAAATACCTCACAACCACAGCAAAATCAAAAGTTGTCTGGTGAAATACTCTAAATTAACGTATGGCTCCAACTCCCTACCTGAGGCATGCTCTTATTTCTAGCCCTTCAGGAAGCACACTGGCAATCCCTCAGCACTTGGTTAGAGAGAAGGCTCTGTGCAGATGCACCGAGACAATACTCTGATGTACTTTCTTACTCCACCCTACGTCGAAGAGCTTCCAGAACATTGAAAAATCATCACTTTTCACACACTGGAGCTAAGTGTGCATTTCTGCAAAATTTAATCAGCATAATAAAACAAAAGAAACATGTCCGTGTAAATATCAGTGTAAGAACTATTTGCACACAGTGAGCTGTACATCTATCTCCTCGGTGAGAGATGGCCTGTGATCACAGTCCCCAGGGGAATAATCAGAGAAGACAAGGAAGAACATGATTTAATTGTTTCTAGAGGGGCTCAAGGACAATGCTGCCCACGGCCACCCTGAAGTCCCGGGCCAGCTATACCCTTCTCTTCTCTGAGCTTTGTGGGCGCATCTGTGTGCCAGTCATCTAAAACTTACTGAAGGCACACACTGAGAAGAAACATGAAGATGTGCCCTGATATAAACAAAGACAGACAGGGTTGGCTGAGGGGCAGAAGGGTGAGGATGGAGGATGATATGAGGTGCTCTTAGGGTTCTCTTGGCCACCCAGCACCACCAGGTTTGCTTTCAATTCAGTCTAACACGACTGAGACGAGACACTCAGCAGCTCAGATTGAGTATGCACAGCCAAGCATATCTCAATGCTGTGTTTCTACCCCCAGAACAGCCCCCCATGGCACAAAGTGTACATATGTAGAAGCTTTGGCAAAAGCTGCAAGTAAAAAGCAAAGACACAGAGGGGAATGAGAAAACTAGGCAGCAACCCTGCTTTGCTATTGAGCAGATGTGTTATCATCTCAGAAAAGCTACACTGTCCCTCCTTACCAAAGAAAAGAGCAAGGACAGCCTGCTAGTGGACAGCTAACCATCTGATGAACACCATTCCAAGAACCAGTGCAAGAATGCATGTGACCTCACAGAGCAGTTGTAGAAAGCTAACTACACTACTGGCATTGCCTAAAAATTTTATTTCAAGTGATGAATACTTTTGCTTTTTTTTTTTATTTCTAGGTTTAACATAAAAGAAAAAATTATTTGGAGACGATCTACACATCTTTTTAAGGCTTGGCTCTGAGACCTGGAAAAAGGGCTTACTCCTTTTGCAAAATTTCTATTTGAGCTTATTTTCATCTCCATAGCAAAGAGTACATCCACCAGAAGGCACAAGCCTCTGCACAAAGGCTGTGACTTGGTGGCAGTGAGTGCAGAAAGAACAGATACGTGTCTGGCCTGACATTTCTGCCACACACATATTTAACTCCACAGTCTGGTGGGAAGAAAGGTGTGAGAAGGGAGAGGACAGACAGAACTAAGGGGCAAAATGTGACTGCTAGCACTCATCATTTGTGTCTGAGGATCTCTGGCCAATTTGCTCAAGGATGGGACAATATTAATGGGCTCCAAGACTCAACAAAGGCCCCACTCTGCGACCGTCTCCTGTCCCTGTCAGGGGGGAGCTGTAGCTTGCACAAGTGCCCAGCAGGGAGTTGGGGGCATGGAGGGGAAAGGAGGTTTATGTACTAATAATCACTTTATTCTTTTTAGGATTTCTTAAAAACCCTCAAGTATAGGTTTAGGGTTATTTCACCTGGTGTCTGGAGGAAGAAAAAAACTGGATGTTGCAGCCTCAGGGTCCTGCCAGGCACAGGGACAATTGCTGCCGCCCTGCTGCTCAGAGTCATAGGAAGACTTGAGTGAGCTAGACGCAGCAGCCTGCCCAGCGAGGTGACAATCCTCTGACTGTCCCGAGAACCGGCTGTCTCTGCTACATGTCCCTAGAGGGCTGGAGAGGTGATGGTCGCACTATGAACTCTGTGCACTCTAGTGGTCCTTGACAGATACCAGATCAGATGTTTTGGGATGGTCACACTGCAGAGGCATCAAGAACCATTTCTGTTACCAGAAGCAAAAGTGGGTCTTAATGGGGGAAAACTTAGCCAAGTCGGCCAGATTGCTTGAGGGTTACGAAAAATTTGGCCTCAGTGATAAAATGACCTCTCCTGTTTTTTTCATTGCCTCTTGGCCAACAAGCACCTCCCTTCTGGATACCACCTAAGGCAGCTCTGTTAATGGATCCATGGTCGTTCTGTACTGACCTATGTGGGCGTGGGCCACCAGGCTGGTGAGTGCGGCAGCGGCGCTGGGAACGGTGGCGGGTCTCCCTCCCGGATGAGATGAGGTGGAGGATGCGGAGGATGAGGTGGACGAGCCCTGAATAACCCGATCGAGCCAGGGCTCGACGCCAGGATGGCTCTGGAGCGGAGTGGAGGTGAGTCGCCCTGGTCGACGCAAAGAGCCCTCATCTTCTGAGGCGGACGAGGTGTCTGTGGTCAAAATAATGATGACAGGCATGTGATGTGGGAGTGAGTCACAGGGATGGGACACCGCGCGCACCTGCACCCTGCATGCTCTGCACGGAATGTGCTTCTGTGCAGTGACAGCTCTGCTTGACGCAGACACTCAAGACTGCCTTCAGCACAGAGGTGTCTGTGAGGTGGACTCAAAGGCCAAAGAAGCCTATTTGAAGAAAATGGTTTCCGGACCCTAATATTTCCCCGAGGTGGCTCAGCTGTAGGAGATGCCACACATTGGAGCTGAAGACAAACTCTCACTGAGGTCAATATGCATCAAGGTCAGGAACACTAAAGAAGTCCATGAAGGAAAAAGACTCTGTGTGTGACGACCTGAGTGTCTAAATGCCCTGGGACTCCCTTCGTAACTACTGAATGTTAAAGCGTCCTGTGGATCCCTACCTTACTACCAAATGTTCTGTAGACTCCCGACATTACTGATTGTCCAAACGTTCCCAGTGCAATTACTTAACGTGTGCTGAACCTTCACTCTCACTGCAAAGCAGGAACAGCCATGCCCACAGCACAGGATCCCGGCACCCTGTGAGCAGTGCCTGCATCTCACTGTTCCTAGTCTATGGATGAATCCCCCAGCAGCCTCTTTGGGACACAGAAGGCTGCAGCCTTGACCAGCCTCATATGTAGCCTCTTCAGGGAATACACATAAATCGGTTTTACATTTTTTTAAAAATTCCTCCCCCAAGACAACTATTTCAACTCTAAAACTGACTGTGAATTAAAGATCCATCAAGTCAACATGACTCGGCATTTTTTATGGCTTTTTTTTATGGCTTTCTAATCATTTAAGCAGTATTTAATTATTAGACAGTACCTACAACTATATTAGTAGAAATAATAACTTGACGGCCTTTTCTAACAATTTTTCCAACAATATAAGTTTTGGACTTTTTACCAACAATGAGGTGGTATTAAAACTTTTACATTATCTGTGACTCTGGTGTGGTACGTTTTTACTGCTGCATAATTCCAAATATATCAAACCAGAAAGGGCCATCTCTCCAGCTTGATTTCTTAAATAACATGATGGACAATAATGGTCCTTAGGCACAGCCATTTATATGATCACCTTCCTGACACAGTTTAACAGGGAGTTTAAAATTCCTTTCTTCTGAGGAGAAACTCCATATAAAAAGTTATTATATATAATGGTAACATCAAAACAACAATAATAAAATAAGTCAAAGCCTTCCAAGTATTTGCAAACTTTCCTACATGTTCAGATAATAAGATAGCAAAGAATAGATATTGAGATGAGATTAATCTTAAAATTCTTAGAGGAAACACTTAGAAGAAACTAGCATTCTATTAAGGGTCTATTTTCATTTTCTTCTTTACCAAAAGCCTTAAGTAATATCTTAGTACAAAAATTAACCTTTACACCAAAAATGCAAAAGGTTTAGAATCATCTTGTATCTATCACCGATTTTTCAGGTCAGGAATCATTAATCGTCGAATATACAAACATTTTTATCTCCTAACTTCTTCTATCTGGATAAGAGGTGGCAGAATTCCAAGTCTGGCTGCTGTCAGCATGGAGAGCACGGAGGAGCTCTGCGCACTGCCTGTACGTACCTGGAGGCGTGTATGTGTCCACAGACGAGTGCACAAGAGCAGAGCGCCGCTTCGACGGCATGGGCATCTTCCTCTCCTTGTACTTGGCCAAGGCTGCCTGCACAGCTTCTGTGTGCACATCTACACAGAAAGGGTGGCAGAGGAAAGACTTCTTAATAGGCTGACGAGATTAACAACATGTTATTTCATTTTGATTTCACATTATATAAAAATGTGAAAGAAGTGTGAGCTCTGCCCACATGTCAACCTAGTCCAGCATCCTCTGCCCCCTTCAAGGTGAAGCAGCCACAAACATCGAGAGAACATGCACCTGCTCCCTCCACCCCCACTACAGTCTCTGTGCTGTGTCACAATTCTGAACCCAGAGAAGACATCATTTCTCTGTCAAGGTGAGAAAAAAGTTAAACACAGTTGGAAAACACTAGGGGACTAACCTTTATGCATTTCTCTGAAAAACTACTCAGAAAAGGATTCTACTAAAACACACCTTGGATAAAAGACCTGAAAAGATGAGCTAAACAGTGAATACTGAAAAGAGAAAGGATCAATGGGTTCAATGAGCCTCACAAAACAGAGTTAAGATCTATGTGGACAGCAAGAAAGATCTATGAGCTGCTACAAGTTGTTGTTGTGTACCATCAAGTCAAAACAGACTCATAGCTGGGTTTTCAGAGGTAGTAAATCCCACAGAAGAAGAATGCCCATCTTTTTCCCACAGAGCAGCTAGACGATTAGAACGTTGTGTCTTTGAGTTTGGCACCACAACTGCTTACCTCTAAATCACCAGTTGTTGTTGTTGTTATTATATACTATGGAGTCAAAACCGACCCATAGCTAGTCTCCCTGCAAGTTTTCAAAAGCAGTAAATCTGATAGGAGGAAACTGTTCATCTTTCTCTGTGGAAATGGCTGTGAATTCACACTGTATGCCTTTGGGCTGGCCAGCACAACTCCCTACCAGTAAGGAACCAGAGTTCAAGTCATCAGAGGATTCTTAAAATAGACTCACTCAATCACAAAGGCACTCCTATATAAACTCATCAACTGGGAGAAGGTTGAAGAGCAGCTGAATGTCCACTAGCCCTTCCTTGGTTAAAGAAGCAACAGAGAAAGGAATGCCTCGCAGAGGTGTCTCGTTTTTATACAATATTTGAGATATATGTATTTTATTTTTATATTCCTTTTTTTCTTGTATACTGTCAATCAGATCTGACTGGCACAGGAGGAAACTGCCCCTCCTTCTCCAGCAGCGGATCTGGTGGTTTCAAACTGTGCACCTTCAGGATTGCAGCACAGCTTCTTGCCACTAGGCCACCAGAGCTCCCTGAGGTATGTGTGTTTTATTATGAGTTATGAGAAAAGGAAAGTGCCTGTTAGTAGAATGAAAATGTTTGATGAGACACTGTAATATTAATTACATTAATCAACTATAATTAATCTTATTAAACAAAAATGGCTTTAAAAACAAATAACTTGTAAACTTACACTAAAAAAAAAATTTCAAAACCAGGACATAAAAATCAGATTTTCATCAGTTTTTCAAAAGCAATACTTAGTGCCAGAAGTAAATGAAGAAAGAAACATGAGTCCTAATTAATCTAACTTTACAATGTAAAAGTCACAAACTGCTATCAATACTGAGTAAGAGAATATTGTTTCTATTAGTACTCCAAAGAAAACTGTCAGAAACTAATTGAAAATATCAGTAAGAATGCATAAAGATTCCAAAGCCCTCAGACAAGAAGGTTACTGTAAAAGTGATCAGAATTAAAGATACAGAATCAAGTAAGGAAAATGTAGCTAAAAAAGGCCAGGTTTACTTGTCAAACAGGACACCCAGTGACTATGGACCTTAGTAATCCTTCAAAGCTAAAATGGAATTTACCACTGTGACTCAACTTTCAGCCAAATATGAGTCACCTGAGGCTCATAGTGACCCTACATACAACAGTTTTAAACTCTGCTCTATTTTGAGCCAACTTCCCTGCCTCCAACACACCATAACCCCAGTCACTGAGGCAATCCATCTCATCCAGGGTCTTCCTCTCTTGCACTTATCCTTCCACCCTTCCAAGCACAATGTCCTTCTCCAAGTACTGGTTCTTTCTGGCAATATGTCCAAACAACAGACAGGCTTGTAGTTATTGTTTTGTGCAATCAAGTCGACTATAACTCACAGTGGCCCTATGAGCAATGGCTCTGAACCCTGGCATATCAAAGTCACCCTCACCATTTCTGACATGCCTGGCTCTATTGCCACAGTCATTACGTCAATTCATCTCATCTCAGGTCTTCCTCTCTTGTGGTGACCTTCTTCTCATCTAAGCATGATGTCCTTCTCCAAAGACTGGCTTTTCGTGACAACATGTCCAAAGTATGTAAGATGGAGTTTCAAGATTTTTACCTCCAAGAAACAAGCTGATTTCTCTAAGACAGAGCTGTTTGCTTTCTTGACAGTCTATAATATGTTCTCTTCTCAGCATCACAGCTCAAAGGCATGAATTATTCTTCTGTCATCCTTAGTCACCGCCCAGCTCTCAGATGCAAGCAGATAACTGGAAATACCAGACTTGAAATCAGGCTTACCAGTCTTTAGACTAAAATCACATTGTTCTTTAGCACTCTGGAAAGGTCCTTGACAGTAGATTTTCCCAATGCAACTCATCTTTTGACTTCTTGACTACTGGTACCAAAAGAATTTACTGTGGATCTGTGCAAAAGGAAAGAATTAACAATTTCAATCTTTTCTCAATATATCATGATGCTGCCCACTGGCCCAGAGATGAGGGGTTTTCTTTTCTTGACAATGAGATGCAATCCATATTGAAGGCTGCAGTCCCTGATCTTCTACAGCAAAATGCCTCAAGGTCTCCTCAGTCTGATAAAGCAAAACACTGTGTCATCTGCATAATGCATGTCATTTATGATTCTTCCTTCAATTGTTGGTGCTACATTCTTCTTCATAAAGCCCACCCGCTCAAATGATCTGTTCACTAAATAGATTGAAAAGGTGTGGAGAAAGGATTCATAACTGACACATTCCTTTCTTGATCTTGAGATTGAAAAGGTGTGGAGAAAGGATTCATAACTGACGCATTCCTTTCTTGATCTTGAGACATGAATGAGTGTTCCCTTGCTTGATATAGACAACAGCTTCTCAGTCTACCTACAGGTTTCATATTAGCACAATTAGGTTCTGGATTTCCTATTCTTCTTAATGTTAGCCACAACTTCTTGTGATCCACACAGTCAAATGCCTTTGCACAGTCAATAAAACACAATTAGACATCTGCTCTATGCTTTTAGCCAAGATCCATCTGACATCCGCAATGATGTTATGGCCTCTTCCAAACCCAGCTTGTATTTCTTGGAGTTCTCTGTACTAGACATTTTTGGATAATCTTCACCAAGATTTTTTTAAATGTAACATTAATGATATTGTTCAATAATTTTTCACATTGTGCTGGGTCACTGTTTTTGGGAATGGGAATAAATTTGCATCTCTTCCAGTTTGTTGGCCAGCAAGCTGCCCTCCAGATTTTTTGGCACAACCTCGAGAGCACATCTAGGACTGCATGTTTGTTGAAATGTATCAACTGATATTCTACCAATTTCCTGAGGCCTTTCCCTCCGCCTCTCCAATTCCTTCAGAGCAGCTTGATTTTTTTCTTTTATTACCATTGGTTCTTATTCATATGCCAATTTTTTTAACAAATGTTTTATACTGGTTTGCTTACAAAGTCAATATATATTGTTTTTCATACTAGATATATCCCATTTCCTTTACCCACCACTCCTTCTAACCATCAAATTGTCATACGCTACTTCTTGAAATGGTCCCACGTCAGCCAATTCTTTCTGCTACAGTAACTTCATGTATTTCTTTTATCTTCTTTTGATGGTTCCTAGATCATTCACTGACAGAGAACTACTAGAAATACAACCTGGGTCTAGAGGAGGTCGTGGCGCTAAAGAAATTATCACCAGTGTCAGATGGATCCTGGCAGAAAGCAGAATATCAGATGAATGTCTGTGTTTCATTGACTATGCAAAGTCATTTGACAGTGTGGATCACAACAAATCATGGCTAACCTTGATAAGAATGGGAATCCCAAAACATTTCATTGTGCTCATGCAAAATCTCTATACCTGGACCAGGAAGCGGGCCTCAAAACAGATCAAGGGAACACTGCATGGTTCGAAATCAGGAGTATGTCAGAGATGCATCCTGTCTCCATACCTTTTCAATCTATATGCAGAAAAGATCATTGGGGAAGCAGGGCTGTATGAGGAATGTGGCATCAGGTTTGGAGGAAGACTTATCAACAACCTACATTATAAAGATGACACAACCTTACTTATGAAACTGAGGAGGACCTGAAACACTTGCTGCAGAAGGTCAAAGACTATAGTCTTCAATACAGACTGAAGTTCAACATCAAGACTAAGGTTCTCACCACTAGGCTAATTGATAGCACCA
Organism: Elephantulus edwardii; assembly: GCF_000299155.1. NCBI lineage: Eukaryota > Metazoa > Chordata > Mammalia > Macroscelidea > Macroscelididae > Elephantulus > Elephantulus edwardii. Next base: position 5,607,177 of record NW_006399883.1, read on the forward strand.
TAACAGATGGAAAAGAAATTGAGGCTATTAACAATTGCAGCTTGCTTGGCTCAACAATCAACACTCTTGGCACCAACAGTCAGAAAATCAAAAGATGAACTGCATTGGAATAATGTGCTGTCAGGGACCTCTCCAGAGTACTGAAAAGCAATTATGTCAGCCTAGAGACTAAGGTGCACCTAATCAAGGCCATGGTCTTCGCAATTACTTGCTACGTATCAAGAGAGCTGGACAGTGACTAAAGAATACAAAAGAAGAATCAATGCCTTCAAGTTGTGGTGCTGGAGAAAAGTCTGGAACATACCACGGACAACTAAGATAACAATTATGTGTCTTGGAGAAGTTTCTCCTTGAAGACTAGGATTTTGAAGCTTGTCTCACATACTTTGGGCATGTGGCCAGGAGGGACCCATTCTTAGAGAAGAACATAATGCTTGGAAGAGTGGAGAGGCAGTGCAGGATAGGAAGACCCCAGGTGAGATGGACTGATACAGGAACTGGGGCAATGGGGGTAGGTGTGTAGGCATCAGAGGGACTGGCTCAGGACAGAACAGGCTTCAGAGCTGCTATACATAGGGTCCCTGTGAGTCATAGGCAACTCAAGGCACATAACAACAGCAGATCATTCAAGAATTTTCCCATAGCATCTTTCCACTATTTTTTGCAACTGCAGATTTGGTTTACCATTCCTTCAGCTTGAGAAATGCTGAGCAAATTGTTCCCTTTTGATTTTCTGATAAGCAGAGCAGTAAAACCAGAAATACACTCACTCCCTAGAACAACACATCATTTAAGGTCAAAAGAGTTGCATTTGCCCAAACAGAAAGCCTGGAAGACAGAAAAAAAGCAAAATAGGATTATGAAAAGGAGGATTACAGGGGGGAAGTGTGATTACAATGTGTGTTGTTGTTGTTATATGCCCGTCAAGTCCCTGAGACTCATAGATCTTAAGCACATTAGCTCTGAACCCTGCCCTATCCTGAGCCAATCTCATGATGTCACACACATCAAATCCCGTTCCTCCTGTCATTGGAATCCATCTCATTCTGGGTCTTTCTCTCCCTGCATTGTCCCTCCACTCTTCAAAGCATTATGTCCTTCTCCAAGAACTGGTCCCTCCTGGCCCTGTGCCCAAAATATGCAAGATGGACCCTCAAAATCCTTGCCTCTAGGGAGCAGTCTGGTTTCACTCTCTCCAAGCCAGACCTGTTTGTTCTCCTGGCAATTCACAGTATGTTCAACATTCTTCTCCACACAACTTAAAGGCATCAATTCTTCTTCTATAACCCTTAGCTATTGTCCAGGTCTTGGATGCATAAGCAAGTAACTGCAAAGACTATGGCCTGGATCAGGTGCACTTTAGTCTCCAGAAGGACACCGTTGCTCTAGAGAGGTCCTTGATAACCAACTTTTCCAATGCAACTTGTCTTTTGATTTCCTGACTGCTGGTGCCAGGAATGTTGATTTTGAAACCAAGAAATCAGAAGTTATCAACAATCTCAACTTGCATATAGTGTAGACACTGTAATTAGCATTATAAAACAAAGTATGCATGAATGGTTCAACAGAAAACCAATTTTATTTATATGTTGTTGTGCCTGCAACCCATAGCAACCCTGTGTACAGCAGCTCTGCAGCCTGCCCTGTACTGAGCCCATCTTACTAATTCCAACACACCAACCCCCATTGTCCCAGTTACCGTATCAATCCATCTCATTGAAGTCTTCCTCTCCTGCACTGTCCCTCCACCTTTCTAGATATGATGTCCTTCTCCAAGAACCGGCACTAAAATAATATTAACTTTTTAACAGTAATACTTAAGAATTTTCTTTTGAAAAATAAGGCTTAGCTCTACTTAAGGTCAAAGAAGCTGGGAGACATAAATGTAAAGACTAGGGATGAGATTTAAATACATATTTAAGTTACAGAACCAATAAATTCTATTGCTAAAGAAATAACTACCTAGCACCATAACTCTATGCTCTGGAGATGTATACTTAGAACTATAAAAAAAGAAGAGAAATGGGGCAACATATATGAAAAGTCAATAATCTTCTTGACTGCTTTGGCGGTACTTACCAGGAGTGCAAGTGTATTACTAAAATCAGATGCTCGGGAAGAAGGGAAGGTGGAGGTCAAAACAGTGTGGCACGACAGAAAAAACAAGAAGCAAGTGTTACACAAGGGAGGTGAAATGTATAATCAAAAGCAATCACGAGAACTTTTTTTTTAAAAGCAATTTGTCAATTTTATTTCCACATCTAATACACGAAGAAGAGTAGGCACAGACAGATGGTTTTCAATTTCAACATTACAAGAAGGCAAATTCTATCACTATCCTCAAGTCAATTTTATAATGAGGAGCCAGCAAACGGAACAGGCTGTGTACCATTTACCATGGTGGTAAAAGAAGTCATTGTGACTATTCAAATCAAGGCCCCAAGATCATCCCAGAATAGAGATAAATGCCACCAAGTGATATTAACTAACAACTGAAAACAACGAAGAGATACTTCTGTTCTCCTAGCAAACAGACTGAAGGACTGAAACAAAACCACAGAGCACATGCAATTGCTTCTGTAACTTTAATGGGACCAATTGTTATTCATTTCCCCCCCTTAACTCTTTTATAAGCACCAAATCTTAAGCTCGAAGTCAAAATTTTTAATAAGGAATTTTCCTCAGGAACAAAATGACAATGCTTACTCCACCAAACATTTAAACTGAGGATCTGCCAAAAGAAAAAGAAAATGGGAGAGGGGCACCCACACAGAAATAAAAGTAACAAATATCACATTCTAGAGGTTCAGTGCACGGAGCAGCCAGGCCCTTGCTGCTAGATCATCCTTAAGCTAATTTTCTGAAAACTAACACCCTAATGCATCAAAATACATATTTTTTTTCATTTGCTTCTTTAAATTAAAACAGTAATAACAAAATAAAGAAAAATCCCTTAAGGACATTGTCTAAGCATGGAGATCAGAATGGCCGTGCTGCACACTATGCATAAAGCATGCATGGCCTGAGAATTTTGTCCTCAAGGCTTATTAGCCTTCTTCCACACAGTGTAAAATACCCACAATTCCAAATATGAAGGGACACAGACGATCTCCTTGGAGAATTCCACAGGACAATACAGGCGCCCCAGCTGTTCTTCATAGAGCGACAGGGCTTCGGTCAAATTGACACAGTTGCCCTGTGTGAAGTATTTCCCATCCTGTTTCAATACTTGCATGGAAAGGTCCAGAATCAGTCGCAGAAACTCCCATGTGGAATCCTCCTCTGGGGATGTGGAGATGGGAACAGCTGTCAAGTCATTAATCACATAGTCAAATTCTCTCCCTTCCTCAGCATACCTCTTCAAGACTGGAACGCAGTCTTCAATCAGAACTTGATAGCATTCTCCTTCAAGGCTGTCTAAGACCTCACCGCACGTTTTCCGCATGAATTTCTTACAGCCGTCAATGACCATTTGGTCAATCTCGATCATGGTGACCATCTTTGGTTTCAGTTTGACGATTTCACATAAAATGCCTCCATCTCCGCCCCCCAGAATCAGGACATCTTTGCCAGCGTAATCTTCCTTCCCACTGCCCATGATGGCCTGGGTATACGCCAAATCGCTCTCGGCCAAATTCACATCCCCGCTGAGGATGAGAATATTTCCAAATTGCTTCGAGTGTAAAATCTTAATGTTCTGATAAGGTGAATCTTCATCATACACTACCTCATCGATGTCATACTCCACCAGGCGCCCGTCGGCCGTGGGCCAGTATCTGTCGACGGCCCCTCCTCGAACTATGGGTGGTAATCGCTTCACCCTCGCACCACTGTCCTGACTCAGTTCTTTCATTTTTTCTTCTACTTTGTTCAAAAGACTGTCAATTTCTTTGTTACCCTGGACGTCGCTGGCATAACTCTGAAAGTCCAACACCACCAATCCGTGGGGGTAGATTCTCAAGTTGGCAAAGCTGCCGTTCTGGCTGGTGTACGTCGCTAAGAAGCCATGGTCCTGCCAGGTGTGCACCGACTCCGTCATCCCCTGCTCCTGGAAAATGGACTGCAGGCCTTTTAGAATGGTTTCGCCATCAGCTTTGGCGCCGAGCGTGAAGTCCAAGGTGCTGTGCCGTGCTGCTGCCATGCTGCAGCGAGGCCCAGGGCCATGCCGGGTGGGCCGCGGCGGGAGATGGCGGGAAGCGGCGAGAGAACGCAGGCAGCGGAAGGCAGGAGCTGCGGAAAAGGGCGGGCAGTGGGCGGAGGCAGCGACGGAGGCCCGGAGCCGAGAAGGGGCCGCTGGGAGCAGGCGCGGCGCAGGGCCGGACCGGGGAAAGGGGCGTGGCGGAGCGCGGGGGCGGGGCTTCCGGAGGGAGCGTAGTGAGGTCCCGACGCAGCTACAAACGTGGGCGCCTGGTCCCCCACGTGCGTGCGTCACTAGTGGCCACGCCCCGCGCTCTAGCAGCGCTGCCTGAACAAAAGTTTTCTAATTGCCAAACATCAGCTTAGAAAGAACAGGGAAAAAATAAACAAAACACCCAGTGATAAACTACAGAAAATCCTACTGATGTTTGGTGCCACTGAGTCGACTGTGAGACTATAACTAGCAATCCTACGAACAGAAGATCTGAACTTTATCCTATACTGCAGCACCTTCCCTAGCTTTGCCATCCCTGAACCCACTGTTAAAAGTCACTGTGTCAATCCATGTTGTGGAGGATCATACTCTTTCACTGACCTTGTCCAGTACAATGTCTTTTTCCAAGGACTGGCCCCTCCTGACAACATGCCCAAAGGACCTGAGACAAAGTTTCACCATGCTTGCCTTTAAAGAGCACCCTGGTTATACTTCCAAGACAGATTTGCTCGTTCTTTTGGCAGTCCATGGTTAATATTCTTTACTGCAAACACCACAATTTAAAGGCAAGAATTCTCCAGTTTTCTTTACTCTCTGTCCAACTTTCAGATACATATATTAAATAATTAGTAAATACATGGTTTGGTTGGATGTACCTTAAACTTCCAACTGACAAGCTCACCCTTTAACACAATGGAGAGGTCCCTGACAGTTGATGTCCCCAATGTAACAAGTCTTTCAAATTTTTAATTGCTGCTATCAACAGATGCTGTCTGTGGACTTACATCAAATGAATCCTTGATAAATTTAATCTTTATAATACTGCCTACTGGTCCAGTGGTAAGGTAAGGACTTGAGTTTTCTTTTTTTTTTTTTTTTTTTTTTTTGCTTTACTGTGTGTACATTTATTGATTGCTGGGAATACAGTCTATTGACAATCCATGGCATGCATGTGCAAGAAGAAATGAACCGAATGTGAAATGAAGCCGCTCGCTAGGACAGCTGTGAGCCAGTAGGGTCACGCAGATTGGGTCTGAGGACACGGTGAAGAGGACCCGGCCAGCTCCTATGGTTGTTATTAGGATGCCTGCTAGATTTCTTCTGAAACTCTTTTCTTCTTAATTACTTAGGGACTACCAGGAAAGACCACCCTGACATTTTAGCTTAAACTAAACAAATAATGGCACAGATTTGCAAATCATAGCCCTACTTAACAAAGAAAAAAAAAGTGTATCTATGGTCTTCATTATTTATTTCAATAATTATGATCTTATATTTCATTAGGACATTTCCACTTTAATAAACTGTCTCATACCCATTCTTATATGCTACAGAATTTAAAAGGACAGATTTAGAAAGATTAATCAGTGAGCAAATGATTATATTCATTTGATCCCAGTATCTATTGCTAAATTATAGATCCTATTTTGAAACTAGCAAATTTTTATGACATAGTCAATTTTCCCCTGTTAGGTGTTTTTTGGTTTTTTCCCCCTCAAAAAACTCATTGATAGAATAAAAGGATAAAATAAAAGAATTCCAGTTACACTTAAGGACTTTAGTTTTCTTGATGTTGACATGCAACTCATATTGAAAGCTGTAGTGTCTGATCTTCTGTAGTGTTTCAAGGCACCTTCACTTTCTGCAAGCAAAGTTGGGTTACTGCATAATATAGGTTGTTGATGAGTCTTACTCCATTTGATGCTTCTACATATAGACCAGCTTCTGGAATTATTTGCTGATTATACATACTGAACACATACGGAGAAAGGGTACAATCTTGCCACACACCTTTTCTTACTTTAAACCATACAGTGTTCCCTTGCTCTGTTCAGACAACTGCTTCCTGGTCTACTAACAGGTCCCGTGAGCACAATTAAGTATTGTGGGAATTCTATTCTTCTCAAAGTTATCCATAATTTGTTATGATCTACACAGTCAAATGCTTTTGTACAGTCCATAAAACACAAGTAAATATCTTTTTGTTATTCTCTGCTTTTATCCAAGATCCATCTGACATCAGCATGGCCTCTTCTGAATCCAGTTTGAATTTCTGTTAGTTTCCTGTTAACATACTATTCCAGCCGTTTTTCTAATGATCTCCAACAAGATTTTACCTGCATTTGATAGTAGTAATATTATTCTATAATTTCTACCTTCTGCTGGGTGATCTTTTTTAGAGAATGGAACAAATATGGAGCTCTTCCAATGAGTACGCAAAGATTTCTTAAGGTAGGAGCACAAAAGCACTATTTTT
>NW_006399883.1:5615014-5622127 GCF_000299155.1 Elephantulus edwardii
AAAAAAAAAAAAGAAATTTGAAACAAGTAAGCTGTTGACCATACAAAATTGTAAAATGTGTCTCCAGTCTCATTTCTATCATCAAAGCTGTATTTACTGATTACCAATCCTCCTTCATTTCCAATTTTTATATTCCAATCACAAGTTATTAACTTTTCCACATATAATACAGTGTAGAGAGTACAGAACAGTATCCACTAATAGCACACACAAATAAATCATGCTGAAAATAATTCAAAAAAAGCTGCAGCAATATTAGCAACTAGGAACTGCCCAAAATTCAGACTGGATTCAGTAGAGGATGTAAAACAAAATCTAACATTGATCATATAAGATGCATGTTGGCTGAAGGCAGAGAATACCAGGAAGATATCTGTGTTTCATTGATTATGCAAATACAAATTGATTTGACTACATGGATCATAATAACTTATTAGAAACATTGTGAAGAATGGGAATCCCAGAAAACATTTTTGTGCACATGCAGAACTTACACATAAACTATGAAGTAGTCATTTAAAGAGAACAAAGGGATATTGCATGGTTTAAAATCAGAAAAGGTTTTATCTTTTCACCATACTCATTCAATCTACAAATACTCTGACAAGTTGGACTATATGAAGCAGCATCAAGATTGGATGAAAACTCACCAACAATCAGCATTACAAAGATAGCACAACTTGCATAAAATGAAGAAAATCTCAAATATGTATTGAAGAAGACCAAATTAACAGTTAGCATTCAGTAAAGATTACACCCCCACATCAAGAAAACAAAAATCCTCACAACCAGATCAATAGAAATCATCATGATAGATGGATAAAAGATTGACATTGTCAAGGATCTCATTTTACTTGGATCCATAAGCAACCCATAGAAGCAGTTAATCAAGAAATCAAATGTACTGCACTGGGAAAATCTGCTGCCAATAACTTTTTAAAGCATTAAAGTGTAAGGATGTCACTTTGAGAAATAAGGTGTGCCTGACCCAAGCCATGGTACAATTGCTTCATACATACACATGTGAAAGTTAGGCAATGGTCTGTGCTGGAGAGGGTAAAACCAGGTTGTTCCTTGAAGGCAAGAATTTTGAAACTCTGCCTCAATACTTTGTGCATGTGGCCAGGAATGACCAATCATGCTTGGAGTGGTGGGTCAGCACAGGATAGGAAGACCCCACATGAGATGGACTGACACAGTGACTGTAGCAATGGGCTCAGGCGTATCACAGACAGTGAGGTTGGCTCGGGATAGATTAAGATTCAGAGCCATTGTTCATATGGTGATGGAGAAGAGTACTGAATGTCCTATGGACTGCCAAAAAAACAATGAGGGTCACTATGAGTCACTGTCAACTCAACAAAACATAACAACAACAAATTTTTGTGAAAGAGATCGTCCATTTTCCTCTCATAAAGTAGCTGGTAGATTCAAACCACTATTCTTTTGGTTAGCAGCCTAACAAACTATTCAACATGAGCTCCTAACTGAATACACCATAGAATGCCAAAAAGCAAACAAAATTATCTTAGAAGTGGAGCCCAAATGCTCATGGGAACCAATGATGGTGAAACTTTGTCTCACATATTTAGAGCATGTAATCAGGTAAAGTCACTCCTTGGAGGAAGACATCATACTTGGAAAAATAAAGGGTTAGCAAATAAGAGGAAGATTCTCAATGAGACAGACTAATACAGTGATTGCAACGTGGGCTTTAAGCAGAGCTGAGATTGTGAGGAAAGTGCAGATCAGGCAGGGTTTTATTCTGTTATGCTTAAAGTCACTATGAACCAGCGTCGACTCAATGACATCTAGCAAAAACATCAAATTAAAAATATTAACAAAATTAAGATTTACAAACTACGCATCTAAACGTTAGACAATGAATAAGAATGACAGAAGAACTGATGTCTTTGAGCTACGGTGATGGAGAAGAATCCTGAATGTCATACGGATTGCCAAAAGAACAAACACATTATGTCCTGGAGAAAGTAAACAAGAGTGCTCCTTGGAGGCAAAGGATGGTGACATTTCACCTCACATATTTTGGGCATGCTGTCAGGAGAGACCAGTTACTGGGAAAATTCACCATGTTTGGAAAGGTAGAAGGTCAGCAAAGGAGAGAGATCAACACAATGACTGTATCAATGGATTCAAGTATCTCAAGAGATGATGACGATGGCAGAGGACAGGGCAAGGTTCAGACCCGCTATTCATAGGGTCACAATGAGTCATGGTCAACTCAATGGCTCCTAACAACAGTGCTACTGCTCAAAAATGTGTAAATAATTCATACTAATGAAGACAGGAGGAAGATCTTCCCAGAGACCTTTGTAAGAATCCCTCAAGAAAAGGGCATCGAGTTATAGGTTACATTAAACCAAACTATGGTGTGTGGAACTGTATTTTTTTTTTTCTTCTTGACAATAGGATTGTATAGTAAATCATCATTTAAGGAAAGGCCATTTCTTCAGTAGACATTTTGACAGAGAAAAGATAATTGTAAGCTTTGGAAGGCAGAGGCCCTGGCTGTGCGTTTCCCCACCTACCTGAGCGGAAGCGTTCATCCCTCGAGTTGTTGGGGCGTGACTTGGGCTGTTTGGGTGCGGCAGCTGCTGTCTGTGCGGGTCCTGTGGTTCTGCTTTCTGCTTGCAGGGACAGGTCAACTCCTGAAATACAATTGCATAGGAATATTTGTGTGAATAATCTGCTTTTGTCATAATGGAAAAGCCAAATAAAAGAGCACATTTCTCCTGTATTACCACACTACAAACACTGCACCAAAGCAGAGATTTGTGTCCATTGAAACCAGGCTTGTTGCTCCTGAAAGGACGGGAAAGCTATCTGTCTGAGAAGCTGGAAGGAGACACAGGGGTGCTGTGGAACAAGCACCTGTGCTTTTTCATCAATGTTCAGAAGATGTGGGGACATGTGTTACATTCAAAGTCTCCTCTGCTTCTCATCACAGCTGCCCTCTGAGGGGGTGGGAGGATGGTGGTGAAACCAAGGCCCAAGACAGCCACATGTGGCTGCTTAGAGAAGGGTGTCCTGCAGGGACCTTTCAAAAGAGGCCCAAAGGCTGAGCAGGAGGCAGCAGCCCGTCAGCTAGGTCAGTGGTAGCAGGAGGCAGCCAGTGTCCACGTAGGGAAGACAGGACACACAGCATCAAGGAATTATGGAGCCTGTGGGGACAGAGGGAAGTAGGGAGGCAGGTGCCTTCTCAGGCCCTCTCCTGCTCTGTTCTGCCCACAGGAGTCTAAGCAAGGTCCCCAGAAGCCCTGTCCAATGTCTCTATAGTTCCAGTCAGCCCTATGCAGTGGCTGCCTCCTGGATAGCTAATTCCCTTGAATATGACTTCTAAGAGTACGTTTCTGAGTTATACATGTTTTGCTGACTCTGAAATTGTCCATCACTCAATCCCTGAACTAATCCATGGTGTTAGGAACAGCCTATTGATTCCTTGATACCCGTGGTGACCCTCAGTTAAAGGTAGGAAAAAGCAAGGAAGAACTGAGAGGTACTCTGACCACGATGCCAGAAGTGGTTGTCTTTACAAGATGCTTATGATATGTTCCCTCAGCATAAGCTGCAGTGGAGGTCACTGCCTCAGCCTGTGTTGCCACTTGTCTCCACGCCCAGCTCTGTTCCAGCCAATGGTGAGGCACTGATGCACCCTCCTACCCGCTCTCAATACACCACCCTCACACTGACACGTTCTCATGTCTCTCACAATGCAGTTCCTTTAACACTCTAGGACACAAAGTGGAAGGTCAATGTGCAGGACACTAAATCAAACCCCCGGTCATGTTTCCAGTACTAATTTGTTGACATTTGAGGACAGTAACTATGAAGACTAGCCATAGGAGGCTGAAGGTGAAATCGAGACTTTAAATTAAGACCTTCAGTTGTGCTTCCTCAGAAATAATTTATCTGAAGGCATACAGTTCAAAGCCACCAGCTGCTCCGCAGGAGAAGGATGGGCAATCTCCTCCCGTGAGAGTCAGTGCCTCTGAGAACCGGCCAGAGGGTCAGCTACGGGTGGGTTCCGACTCTACGGTATACAACAACAACTTATTAAAATGGCCAGCAGTGATTCTTGATCCACAGGAGCCTCCAGCCCTGAGCACTGCCAGATCATACAGGTAGAACCATTCCCTTGCCTTGAACCCAGGCAGTGACCCATGGCTGTCCTGAGGAACTCAGGAGTGTCCGTGTGACTTCCAACACAGCTTTTAAAAGATGACTCAGCTTCCCTCAGTAACAAGGCAGGAGGAGTCCTGAGAAGGTGTAAGAGACTGAAGCACAGACCCAGGAGCCCAGTGGAGGGCAGCCCTGGGTGTGGAGAACCTCCACACAATACCAGCTGAGTCCAGGCATGAGTACCTTCTGGGCTTGGCTCAAAGCGCAGCTCTGTAAGCAACCGCCACTGCGGCTGCTTTAACCCACAAGTTATTCAGTGTTAAGAGAATCACAGCACCTCCAAAAGCAATCTTCAAAACTAGGAGTTCTGATCAGTACCATCTGGCATTTCTTTTTTTTTGCTTGGATAAATGGCCTTTTTACAATGGAGTATCATGCATTATAAGTGGATATATTACAAAGTTAAATTCCAAAATACACGTGCTTTTAGTCTATGAGATAGATCCATTTATTCAGTAGATACAGAACCTAATAAGAAATTATTGGATGAAAGAGTATGGATATTTTTAATTTTAGGATACCATCAGATTTCTTTCTATAAAGTTTTCAGCAGTTCACACCCCCACAAGCAATGCATGCAAGTGTCATTTCCTGACATATCTGATAACACTGGATGTAACAAAAAAGTTTAGAATTGTGCCAAATTTTCTAAAAAAACCCATTTTGTGAAATGAATTCCTTTCATTTGTGTTTCTGTAACAATCAGTGATGTTGGATATAATTTACTGTAGGTGGGCTATCTGCATTTTCTTTTCTTTGACTTTACACAGTTAATAAGTCCCCTCACTATTCACCAACAAAGACAAAAGGCATCTTTGTCAGGGGCACACCACAACCTGGTGCCCAGGAAAGTGAGTTGGTGGCAATTTCCCTATTCCAAATACTTCTAAGGAGTCAACTCTGTGTAGATATTTTCTGCTCGTTCCTGGTCTCCTTTCTAGCCCATACAGAAAATGTCAACGTCTCAAAAAGGTGCCCTGGTGGCACAAGGCCTAAGTGCCCAGTTGCTAATTGAAAGGTTGATGATATGGATTCACCAGCCACTTCATAGATGATACACGTGGTGGTCCACTTCCATAAAGATTACAACTCTGGAAATTCTATGTGGCAGACAATTTGATGGCACATAACAACATGTGGCTTCCGCGGTGCCTCAATCAACAAGAGCAACACGTCTGTTTAATGTTTCAAAAGCAAGTCCTTTCTCAAAACTCAAACTCACTGCCATCAAAAGTCAGAATGAGTCATAGCTTCTGACCTTCCAGCAGGTTTTCAGAGGCTAAGATTGTGTGGGAAGAGATTGCTGCTGGTGGATTCAACCCAGCCAACAGGCACCACCTTCAGATTAGCAGTGCAACTCCATACAGACCACACCTCCAGAGCTCTTATTTCTCATTAGTATTCTTTTTCATTTTTTTCCCTTTTATAATTTTTTTGTGTGAGTGTACCATCAAATCAGATCTGAGTGGTACAGGAGGAGATTGCCCCTCCTTCTCCAGCAAAGCATCTGGTGGATTCGAACCACGTACCTCTGGGGTTGCAGTGCAGCTTCTTGCAACTAGGCCACCAGAGCTCCCTACATTAGTATTCTTTTTTTAAAAATGTACTGTTTATGCGCTCTAATATTTCTCTCTCAAATTAATCCAGTCTTAGGTTTAAAAGCAATCAGATGCTGGTATTGTCATTATACTGCATACTTATAAAACAAATTTTAAAACTATGCATCAGAGAGTTGGGCAATGACTAAGGATAACAGAAGAAGAACGGATGCCTTCGAGTTGTGGTGCTGGAGAAGAGTCTTGAACATAGACAGGCTGCCAAGAAAACAAATAGGTCTGTCTTGGAGAGGGTGAAACCAAATTTCTTCTAGGAGGCAAGAATTCTGAAGCTCTATCTGACATACTCTGGCCAGGAGAGACTAGTTCTTAGAGAAGGACATCATGCTAAGAAGTGTGGAGAGACAGCGCAGGAGAGGAAGACCCCAGATGAGATGGAATCCTATAGTAACTGGGGCAACGGGGGTAAGTGTGTTAGAGTCAGTGAGACTGGTTCAGGACAGGGCAGGTTCAGAGCTGTTGTACAGAGTCACTATGGGTCGCAGGTGACTCAACAGCATATAATAACAACAATAAAATCAGTATTATATATTCTATAATATATGATTACCACCAATTTCCTGTCACTCTTTCACACTATGATAGCTTATTTGTTGCTGTGATGCTATACCACCAGTATTTCAAATATAGGAGAGTCACCCATGCCAAATAGGTTTTACCACAGCATTCAAGGTAAGACTAGGAAAGAGGATTGGCCCTTGTGAACTGGATAATCATCCAGCCCACTGGAAGGAAATGACAAATAAAAGGAGAATGACACTTCATTCATCACCAAAGAGAACATTTCTTTTACTTACTGTGATCTGAGTGATAGTTTATCAAGCACATTAAGGTATTTTCCAATCAATCATTCATTTATATTCTGTTCCACAGCACCAGTTACAACACACTGTGTCTGATTCATTCCACGTTGTCCTTCCCAGTAAGTGTTCATTGTCTATCAACTATTTTTTTAAACCTTTTCCTCTCACTGATTAAGATACAAGATTGATTCTCCATTTAAACCTTTCTCTATCTTTTTATAAACGTGGTCTTATACAGTATTTGTCTCTTATAACTGACATATTCCACTCAGCATCATGTCCTCTAGACTCATCCATGTTGTATAGTGTTTCAAGAATTCTTTTTTTTTTAACTGTTGCATAGTACTCCACTGGGAAGGTAACACAATTTCTCTAACCATTCATTCATCGATAAACACTTGAGTTGTTTCCATCTCTTTGCTAGTGTGACAAATGCTACAATAAGCTTGAGGGTACACATACCTGTTTGTGTCTTAGTTCTTATTTCAAAAAGA
>NW_006399883.1:5623882-5636216 GCF_000299155.1 Elephantulus edwardii
TAAAAATTTTATTTTGTTAAATTTAATGAACATTACAGAGATTTTGGATTTTCATTCATTCATTGTTGCACTTTTTTCTTAACCCCCCTCCCCTCAGTTCGCTCCTCTCTTTGAAAAGCCAAGATAAACTTTTTCGTTGGTATACAAACCCCCACACCCCCACCCCGCCCCTACCCCAAATGCACTCCACTACGCAACCTTAATTCTGGATTCCTGTGATAATCATAATATGCTGTCATATATCGCTTTTAAACTGTTCTTTCCCTCATCTGTTTCAATTCAGTATACATAATCTATCCAGTTTTTCTCAGTCTTACCCCAACCCTGATGTCAGTTCAAATACCACTTTTAACAGCATAAATGGCCTCATCTCCTGGCACTATGTCAGACAATGTACCACTGCTAGTCACAGGGTTTTCAGGGGCCAATTATTTCTGACGTGGACAGCCAAGTTTGTTTCTTAGTCTGAGTCAGGAAGCATCACTCTTACCTATCTACTAAGAATGACCCAACTGGTACTTGAAATATCAGGGACACAGCTTTTAGCATCACAGCAACCAGAGTACAGCAAACTGACAGATAAGTGGTGGGATCCTTGATCGGTTTCCTTCAATTCAAACTTTCCAAGAATTTTGTTATTGATTAGAGATTTGAGGGGGGGAAGTGTTTGCATAACTATCTGTATATAAAGAACTCCTCAACCTTTTTCTGTTGTTTATTCACTATAAAATACATTTCTTTTTAATATCTCATTCTCAAAAATTCATTTCCTTCAAATTGGAACTGACTTATCATAGCTAACCCTCCAGAGGCAGGCTTTAAATCACATGGGAGGAGACTGGATATCTTCTTCCAAAAGAGCGGCTGGTGGATTTGAACACACAGCCAAAGAGAGGCTGCTTTTTGTTTAGCAGAACACATTTCTGTAGACCACACCATCAGAACTGCTTATAAAGTGTATGCAGTTTTAAGAAATATTATAGAGCAAAAATTCATGTTACTGCAGGTGGTTGTTCTGCCATTGAGTTGTAGAGGACTCAGAGAGACCCTATGAACAAAAGACCTGAACACTTGTGTAACTTTCATCGTTCCTCCACGTTCAAAGAGTTTCCAGAGGCAAGCTATTGTGGAAGTGGATGCCACTCCTGCTTCCAAGCTTGTTTTAATCAGGGAGCTCCACCAAACACTGTCCACCATGGGTAACCATTATCACATTTGACATGAGTGTCAACAGTGTTCAGCATCACAAGCAACCATGAGTTACCTCTGTACAGCAAGTGGACAGACCAAGGCTATACGACCTAGAAGAATGTTTGACCAAAAACAAAACCAGGCCTGAGGGCTGCAGATTAAAATCACCCACCTTTGACATGGTAGCATAACTTTCTAACCATCAGGCCCACAGAGCTCTCTCTACTGCAGGTTAAGAAACACAAATCTGCATTATCTTCTTAGTCCCATCTGGCCCTCCCAATCTCACTTCTATAAGGAAATAAAGTGCTGATTCCTGTGAAAGTGTTTCATTGTCTTTCTTTATCAGCTCTGGAAGGGTCCCTGACAGCACAGCACAGCTGGACACTTTCTTTTAAGTTACTCTCAATGGCTCTCAATCTTTGTGGCTGCATTTTCCACTCCCTAACTGTGGGAGATTGGTCTGTGCTGTTAGGAGCGGATTGCTGGCATTCCCTTGGACGACTTCTGCTGCTAGATGTCTGAGTTCCTGGCAGTGCAAGGACATAATGAACATCTGCGTACAGAGCAAGTACAGTATGCAAATGCACAGGCATCTTTCCAGAATATGGATGAACCAGAAGAGAACTGCTGGTCATGTGTCTTCTACCAGACAGCATTCACTTTCCAAAGTCCTGCTGTTGCTGCTCCAATCCTTTCTAATACAGATGAAGAGGTTAGGGTCTGCATTTGCATTTCTATGGAGCATCAAGGGTGGGGGGGCTTGTGCTGCTAACCAAAAGGCTACACCTCTTTGGCAGTTCAAATTTACCAGCAGCTCTGCGGAAAAAAACAATGGACACTCTTCTCTTGTATGATTTACAGCTTCAGAAAACCCACTGGTGTTTCAGCTATGAGTCGTTTAGGGCACTAAAGGACATCAAGTTGAGGGCAAGATGAGTTTGAGTTGAGCTTATAATTACTATTGAAGTGTTTTTTCATTTCCTTGTTGGCTATTAGGACTTCTTCTTGTGAAATAACTACTCAAGTCTCCTTTTTTTTTTTCTTAAAATGGATAACATGAACATAGTCCCCAACTACCACAAAGTATGCAGTCAAGTTTCCCCCTTTGGAGAAACTGCAGATGTCAACACACCCAGAGTGCAATGGGGGGGGCCTCACTCTGGGAAAACCACCTTCATGATCACGGTATCTCCCCTGCTAGGTAAGTATTATTCAAGTCTTTTCTTAGTATTTCTCCTTTTTTTTTATCATTGTTGGTAGCTATTTTGACTATTTAAATTTAAACTGGAAGCAGGAGCGGCATCCACTTCCAAAACAGCATGCCTCTGGAAATTCTATGAACTTTGAGAAACGACAATAGTTCTTCAGGTCTTTTGTTCCTAGGGCCGCTATGTGTTCTACTCAACAGCAATTCACACAACAACAAACTGAAATTAAATTTAAAATTCAGTCCCTCAGTCACTCTGGCCCTATTTCAAATGCTTAATAGCTAGCTACATGGGGCTACTGATTAGCATAAAGGACAATGCTACATAGAGCTTTCCTAGCCTCACAGGAAGTTCTATTAGACAGTGGTATTTGGAGTTTGGACACTAATTCATTTTAGTTCTAGGAAGTTCGTTTGTGACAAGTTGTACTTCAAACCTAAAAGATTCATGTCTCCAGTGATTCAAATCCACCAGCCACTCCAATGGAGAAAGATGGCAGCTTCTTCCTGTTGCAATTTACAGCCACGGAAACCGGATGGAGAGTCGCCAAGTCACAGCTGCTAGTGTATTTAGTTCTTTTTCAGTTATCTAGATTTCAAATACCTCTTCCCACTTTGTGGCTTCTTTTCACTATCTTCAAAGTGGCTTTTAACACACAGAAGTTTTTTTATTTTATCATATTTTTAACTGATGAAATAAATGTATTTGAACAATGTCTCTATTAACATCCTTTTATACAGAAAATAGAACATTTCAAATACATTGGTTTTTCTCTTTTCAACAGAATTCACCTCAATCTGGTGGCAGGAACTGCTTCTTCTATTAGGATTCATGTTTGAGTAACACATACACACCCATCACAGCCAGAAGTGAATACTTGAATTTGGGGTGGTCATTCATTATTATGGTAACCATACCGACATACGGTGTACGTCCCACCATGTCCTTCTTCTCGAGCCAGTTCTGGCCTTCTTTGTACAAGCCTCTGTCATCAACCTCATTACTGTCTCCTTTTGTCAGGAACTTGATGTCCTTTGCCTTTCTCATGGACTTTGATTACTCTGTGCACTATGGGAATGTCATGCTTCCACTTTAAAGACAACCATTTCACCAGGTCTAATGGGGTCTTTGCGGAAGTGGTCAGGAACAGAAGCTTGCCTCGATGGAAAGCTGGCTCCACGCTGCCACTCAGCATGACGACAATGGGGCTCTCGCTGCCTGTGAGCGCGATCAAGCCTTTCCAGATGATAAGAGCAGATGACACGACCACAGAGAAGTTCAGGACCTGATAAAAGAGCTAGTGCTAGTTCATCTTCCTCAGGTCCCTGAATGTGTCCAAGTTGGATGAGGTCAGGTGCGTGCATACACCATGTCAGGGTCACGGGGTTGGGGGTAGAGGTGGAAAGGGCCCACGGGCTCTGCAGGTCAAGTGGACAGCTGCGGAGTGCCACCCAGCCCCCTCCCACCAACCAGCCTCTTAATTTATCATCCTATGGTTATTCCTTTTTTGTGACTGTAGTGACTTACATAACAACAACAGTGCCTTAAGAAACCCAACTCATACAAAGACCAGGAGGGTTTTTCAATATGACCTTATAAAAGGCTCTGCAGTTTCCTTGTTTCACTCAAGCCTTTAATAAACCTTGTTGTTGTCAGGTGCTGTCAAGTCAAGTATGACTCATAGCAATCCTATGAACAAAAGATTGGAACTGTCCTATCCTACACCATCCTCACACTTCCTGACACACAAGAGCCTGCCTGTTGCAGCAGTCTCAGTGTCAATCCATCTGGTCAAAGTCTTCCTCTCCTTTGCCAACCCTCCACCCTTCCCAGCATAAAGTCCTTGTCCAAGGAATAGCCCCTCCTAGCAACATTCTCAAAGTATGTGAGGCGAAGTCTCATCATTCTTGTCTCCAAAGAGCACTTCAGCTGCACCCTCTCCAAGACATATCTGTTTGTTTTCCTGGCTGTCCATGGGATGTTCAGTGCTCTTCTCCAACACTGGAGCTCAAAGGCATCAATTCTTATCCTATCATCCTTATTCACTGTGCAACTCTTAATAAAACTAGGAGCAAATTTTTGTATCTAAGGCCACATATACATAAGGCGCTGCACCAGTACAATTCACCACACCACCTCCACCTAATTATACCCTCTGTACATATGCCAGCAAATAAAAAAAAAAAAACGTACTGCGATGGGAAAGTCTAAGGTTAGGGACCTCTCTAAAGTACTCAAGAGCAGCGGTGTCTCTCTGGAGACTAAGGTCTGCCTGATACAGGCCATGGTCTTTGCAATCACTTGTTATGCATCAGAGAGTTGGACAATGACTAGGGAGGATAGAAGGAGAACTGACGCCTTTGAGCTGTGGTGCTGGAGAAGAGTACTGAATGTACCATGGACTGCCAAGAAAACAAACAGATTCATCCTAGAGAGGGTTAAACCAGGCTGCTCCTTGGAGGCAAGGATTCTGGGGCTTCGCCTGACATACTCTGGACATGTTGTAAGGAGAGACAGGTCTTTAGAGAGGGACATCATGCTGGGTAGAGTAGAGGGACAGCGCAGGAGGGGAAGACCCTCTATGAGGTGGGTTTATTCAGTGACTGGGGTAATCGGGATGGGTGTGTCAGAGGCAATGAGATTGGCACAGGATAGAGCAGGGTTTAGGGCTGTTGTACATAAGGTCGCTATGAGTCGCAAATGACTCAACGGCACATAACAACAACAACAACATATACGTCTGCAATGTTCTGCTCTTATGCTAAAACTACCCTTTTAATGACCGCAGCTTTATATAATTTATCTTGTCATAGTAAGGCTATTTCTACTCCCACAGTCTTCTTTTTTGAGAATATTTTGGATTCACTGACCCATTGCACTTGAATTTAAGGCTTAGACTAAAATTAACTTGCTAAAGTTTTCTCACATTCACACACATACATAATACTGCTGAAATGATGGATGTACTGTGAGGGAAGCCGAATATCCGGGGTAAGGGAGAGTGCACCAAATCCTGTGAACAATGAGACTGATATCAAGTCAAAGCTCTAACATTACAATCTATACCTTTTGAATTTTATTGTTTAACTTTATGATTATTTTTATGTTACTGAATTTTATTATTTAGCATCAGACATACTGTTGCCTAAATCTGTCTTAATTTGTTCAATTTTTAATCAATTTTATAAAAGAACATAACTGTTAGGAACACCTGAGTAGGACAGCCTTACCTTGAATAAGTGGTATGTAACGTGCGAGAAGCTTTGCCCTCTTCTTCTCATACCCTTTCTGAGTGATGTCACCTATAAGAATGAAGAAAAGATATTTCTATTTCTTCAAGAAGAAAAACTATTTAAAATTAGCACATAATCTGAGAAAACCAAAATCAACTTTAATGTCTTTCAGTTGGAGAGTGTATTAAAAAAAAAACCAAAGATATAACCACACAGTGGAACACTATTCAGCAATTTAAAAGAACTAATAATTGATATACACAACAATCTAGTAAATTTCATGTGCAAAATACCAACAACTAAAAGAAGCCTGGCATAAAAGGCTACCTACTAAATTCTATTAATACATGCTTGGAAAGATCAAACTGTGGGCCAAAGACAGATGAGTGGTTGCCAGGGTCTGGGGTAAGGGAAGGCTGATTTCAATGGGAACAGAGTGTTGAAACTGTACTATCTTCATAGCTGTAGAGGTTGTACAATCTTATATATTTGTGGAGTGTGAACAGAACTATGTACCATAGAGGGTGACTGAATGTACATCAATTAGCATTCCCAAGGTTAATTTAAAAACGGCAGTCTTTGAGGGTATACTCAAGAAGGCAGACTTCAAATGTGCATGTTCCCCCAGATGTACTGCTGGTGGTACCTCTGTGTGCACAGGTAGGTGCAGAGTACTGATGTGGGGACCGACAGGAAGGGAGTCCTCAAAGCATAAGAATGTCCCTGTGTTCCAGGGCATCACTCAGAAAAACAGGACTACTGTTCTGATAAAATATACCAGAGAACAAAAGCCCAGAAATAAACAGCCTAAGAAGAGGGTAGGTAATGCATCTTCACAGAAGCACTAATTCATCAAAGGATACTACTTGATTTCCTAGACAGAACTGAGTGTTCAGTCAACTGTATATATTTTGAAGTCTTTTGTTTAGCCCATCTGCATCCAATAACAGATTTGATGTCTTGAGCACTAATAACTAAGACTTCTGAGTAGAATGGTGAACTCGAAGAACTGTAGTTCAAGTCTTATTCACCAATGACACCAGAAAACAAAGATAGCAGCAGAGATAATTCTGAAATTCTGAGTTTAAAAACAAAAGACAAAGAAGTACTTCTAACACGAACTAAAGGAAGAAACAAAGGAAAACATACACTAAGGAGACAAACACTGAACCAGAGAAATGTTATTGCCAACTCTGTATCCACACCAGCACCCCTTAACAATGAGAAAGGTACAATCTCCCCCTTGTTCTCTCTGCTGTCAAGGAAGTGAGAGTACTGACATTTCCCCATTGTCAATCACCAGCTGGCTGGCAATGTTAACCAGAGAAACTCAAACACCAGAGGCCAGACCAGCACCATTTTGTTGTGAGTGTTCATTGCTTTACATATCTGCCTCTGTGTTGCTGTTGTTGTTGATGATGATTGCCTTTGAGTCGTGCACGACTCATAGCGACCCTATGGAAAAAAAGGCCTGAAGCCCCTCTACAACTATCAACATTTATCAAAGTTGATAAAGTTTCCGGAGGCATGTTGTTTAGGACGTGGATGCCTCTCCTACTTCCAAATCTGTCACAGTAAGTTATCATTGTAATGTGCCATCAAGTCATCTGTGATGCATAGTGACACTATGTACAGGAGCTCTGAACCCTTCCCTGTCCTGAGCCAGTCTCACTAATTCTGACACACCAACCCCCACTGCCCCAGTTACTGTATCAATCCATTTCATCTGGGGTCTCCTTCTCCTGTGCTGTCTGTCCATCCTTCCTAGCATAATGTCCTTTTCCAAGGACTGATCTCTCTTGGCCACGTGCCCAAAGTAAGTGAGGAAGAGCTTCAAAATCCAAGTTTCCAAGGAGAGACTGGGTTTCATCCTCTACAAGACAGACCTATTTGTTTTCTTGGCAATCCATGATGTTCAAGATTCTTCTCCAGCACCACAACTCAAAGGCATCAGTTCTTCTTCTGTCATCCGTAGTCACTGTCCAACTCTCTGAAGCATAAGAAGTAACTGAAAAGAACCATGGCCTGGATTAGGTACACCTTGGTATCTAGATGGACATCCTTGCTCTTCAGTACTCTGGAGAGGTCCACGACAGCAGATTTTCCAAGTACAATTCATCTTCTAATTTCCTGGCTGCTTTTGTTAAGAATGTTGATTGTATAACCAAGCAAGCCGTAATTGCTAACAACCTCAATCTCTTCTTCATATACCATGGTGCTGCCAATTGGCCCAGTGATGAGAATCTTTGTCTTCTTGATATTGAGCTTCAATCCATATTGAGGCAGCAGAATAGGCAAAGGGTGCCATTACCAGGCCTACAGTAATCCCTTGGATAGCACGGGTACCACTTGATTGGGGCTCTTGCCTCTCACTGGGCACCCTTGCCTGGCACATGTCACAGATGTACCTGGAGCTGTGCTCCCTCTGTGAAGACTACCATCCTTGAGGATTCATATCAACAGTGACCATTACTTGGAACTAGTCATCTCTGATTGAGTACCCCACCAGCATTCACTTCCTAAACTGGCAAATGCATGGTCCCTATCCAAGTAGATGGAGGTTCCTATGAGGACAGCAGAAACTATCACAAGCTGGGTGCAACCTGTGGTACAGCTCACTTCTGTGGCCTTAGGCAACTCTCAGATGAGCAGAAACTCTGACCTGACTGGGCACCCCAACTGTAACCTTCTAGTGGAGGGGCCAATACACTGTGTCAGAACAGATATCTTGGTTCCACCACTATAGCAGTGACAACAGCTCAGTCCACCCCCCTTTTTCTCTCTCATATTTTATTCTCCATTGCTTTTTGGACTCTTACTTGCTTTTGATTTTGTTCTGGGTTTTTTTGGTGATTTTTTTTCCTTGTCCTTTTTCTCTCCTCTCTATCCCTTTCCTCACCTATCCTACTCCCCATATTGTTATACCATATCATATCATATATATCATATCATATCACACCACATTGTTAAATTGTCTGCTTTCCTTCTCTCTTTTTTTCTTTTCCCTGGCAGGTTCTCTCTTTCCCTCTTGGGTTGATTTGTGATTTTTTTTTCTTCTTGTTTTATTCTTTCTCCCTCTTCTTTCAACCTTAATCCTCCTTCCTACAGTAGCACCATCAGTTTTCGTTTTTCTATTTTCTTTGAGTGTCCAATTTTGTTTGTTTTAGGTTTACTGTTGTTTTGATTTTAGATTTTGTTCCTTTATTTTTTATTCCATTTTACAAGAGACAGCAATAATATCCAGCCACACATTCACCTCTTGCATCTTCACCCATCCAACAAGACAACAGAATGGATCTTCTTCAACCTGATGCAAAAGATGGCAGCTAACACCAGTACAGAGAGAACTAACTGCACAGACACCACCAGCTTCTACCACACCCACCAGAACACAGGAAGTAAGCATGCAATGCAACACATACAGTTCACCAGACATATCAAAATAAAACAATACAAAGAAAATACACTACACAGATGTCTTGGAAGCAAGAGGCAACTTTAAATCTGTAAAGGGGATAGGGGGGAAAAAGGATAAGACAAAATTTAAAATGTAACCAAAATATAGAACCTGAAAACCTGTTGGAGGAAAAAGCTTCTGCTACCTCTGAAAAGGAATTCAAAGGAATGATAGTTATGAGCCACTTGCAGGTTGAGAAAAACAGAAACATAAGAATAGGAGTTTTTAAGGGTTTTTTTTCCCCTCTTTTTTTTAATTGATATTTTAACAAAAATTTACAGAAAACTTGGATTTCCACTCACTGATTGTTGCACAATTTCCTCCCTATCACTTCAGTTCACTTTTCTCTTTAAAAAAATTATTTCATTGTAGCACAATTTCCTCTCTTTCCCTCCTCCCCCCATCCACCTTGCTGTGCACCTCTCATTCCGGGCTATTGTCATGCAAATAATACCCAATCACATATTTCTTTTAGACAGTTCTTTCTCTCGGCTATTTCAATGCAATGTTCATTATTTATCGCCTCTTTTCTTAGTTTCCTCCCAACCCTCCATGTCAGTCCTGTTTTATAACAGTGGAATTATGCCGTATTGTCCTTTGTCACTGAGATATTTCACTCAGCATAATGTCCTCCAGGGTCACCCATTTTGTGTATCTTATGAGTTCCTTGTTTTTCAACGCAACATAGTATTCCATTGTATGAATATACCATAGCTTCTCTATCCATCAATTTGTTGATGGGCACTTGGTTTGGTTCCATCTCTTTGCTATTGTGAACCAAGCCACAATAAACATGGGTGTGCATATATCTGTTTAGGTGGCAGTTCTGGTTTATTAGGGTATATTCCCAGTAGAGGAATTGTTGGGTCAAATGTTATTTCTATCTGCAACTTTCTGAGAAAGTGCCATACTGCCTTCCATAGTGTTTGCACCATTTTACACTCCCACCAACAGTGACTAACGGTTCCAATTTCTCCACAACCTAGCCAGCATTTGTTGTTTGATGCTTTGCTGTGCTATTTGTTATTTGCTATTGTTCCTGGGGTGAGATGATTTCTCATAGTTGCTTTGGTAAGAATAGTTTTTAAAAACTGTGAGAGACTGTTGTTGTTGTTGTTGTTATGTGCCATCGAGTCGCTTGTGACTCATAGCGACCCTATGTACAACAGCCCTAAACTCCGCTCTGTCCTGTGCCAATTTCACTGTCTCTGACACTCCCATCCCAATTATCCCAGTCACTGAATCAATCCACCTCATAGAGGGCCTTCCTCTCCTGCGTTGTCCCTCCACCTCCCAAGCATGATGTCCCTCTCCAAGGACCGGTCTCTCCTCACAACATGTCCAAAGTATGTTAGATGGAGCCTCAGAATCCTTGCCTCCAAGGAGCCACCCGGCTTAACCCTCTCCAGGAAAAATCTGTTTGTTTTCCTAGCAGTCCATGGTATTCTCAATACTCTTCTCCAGCACCACAGCTCAAAGGCATCAATTCTCCTTCTATCCTCCTTGGTCATTGTCCAACTCTCTGATGCATAACAGGTGATTGTGAAGACCATGGCCTGTATCAGACGCACCTTAGTCTCCAGAGAGATATAAAAAATAAATTGAAAATTAGAAGCAACACAAAAACAGCAAATTGAGATTCAAAATATGAATATTAAAACTGCAGAAACAAAGAGCACATTCGAAGGACAAAAGATCACATCTGATGAAATAAAACACAGTGAACTGAAGGGCAAATTCATCAGCACTAATCTGTTACAGAAATAATTAGGGAGGAATGTCCTAAAAATTACATGAAGCAATATTATGAGGAATAACTTACGAATGGACTGGGATTCCAGAACATGAAGAAATAAAAGTTAACATGAGCGGGAAATGAAAAGACAAACACAGAGGAAATCATCTAAAATTTACTGTTAGAAAATGTCCCCAATATTATGAAAAATAAGAAAACATGCATTGAAGAAGCTGAGCAAATGCCAAATAGGATAGATTCTAGAAGAAAAATACCAATACATATCACCGTCAAATTTTCCAAAACTAGAAACAAAGAAAGAAAGTAATAAAAGCAGCTTGGGAAAAACGATGGGTTACCTACAAAGGAAAACTCCAGACTAAGCTCCGATTTCCCGGCAGAAACCAAGCAAGCAAGAATGCAGAGATGACATAAAGAAAACTCTCAAAGAAAAAAGCCAGTCAACCAAGAATTCTATACCCTGAAAACTATCCATCAAACAAGAAAGTGACATTAGGAAATTTCCAGAGAAACAGAAAGTAGGAGAAGTTAAAGGGATGCAGCCTTTCTCTTTCGGAAGTAAGCACTTCAAGTCCTCCTTGTATCATCTGCACAGCAAAGGTTATTTGAAGATCGAAGATAATAAGCCTTAAATCTGGATTGCATCTCAAACAAAAATTCTCACCACTGGACCAACAGGCAATATGACAGACAGAGAAAAGACTGAAACTGTCAAAACTTCATCTTGCTTGGATTCGAAATCAAACACACTTGATACCAGCAGTCAGGAGATCAGGAGACATATGGTACTGGCAAAGTCTACAATCAGGGACCTCTCCAAATTATTGAGGACCAATGATGTCAGTCTGAGGACTAAGATAAGCCTGATTCAGGCCATGGTCTTTTCAGTTACCTGCTATGCATGTGAGGGAGGGACAGTGAATTATGATGACAGAAGAATTGAGACCTTTGTGTTGTGCTGGAGTAGAATACTGAATATCCCATGGAATGTCAAAAGAATCAATAGATATACCTTGGAGAAGGCACAGCCAGATTGTTCCTTGGAGGTAAAGACGATAAACCTTCATCTTCTATACTTCGGGCACATTGCTAGGTGAAGCTATTCCTTGGAGAAGGGCATCATACTTGGAAAGGTGGAGGAATGGCAAAAGAGAGAAATACCCTCAACCAGATAGATTTGATACAGCAACTGCAGCAATGGGCTCAAGTATATTGGAGATTGAGAGGATGGTACAGAGTTCAGATGTGCTGTTCACAGGGTCGCTATGAGTAGTACTCAACTTGACACACCTAACAACAATCCTTTTTCCAGACCTATCATATTCGTGTGCAGAACAAATCATTTGAGAAGCTGGGCTATATGAAGAAGAATGTGGTATTAGGATCAGAGGAAGAGTCATCATCAACCTGTGCAATGCAGATGACACAACTTTGTTTGCTGAAAGTTAGGAAAACTTGAAACACTTGCCACAGAGGATAAAAAAAA
>NW_006399883.1:5636661-5643689 GCF_000299155.1 Elephantulus edwardii
AAACTTTGTCTCACATACTTGGACATGTTTTAGGAGGGATCAGTCCTTGTGAAAGGACATCATGCCTGGAAAGGCTGAGGGTCAACAATGGAGGGGAAGACACTCAACAAGGTAGACTGACAGTGACTGTAATGGTGGGCTCAAATATGTCAGAGATGGTCAGGTGGAACAAGATAGGGCAGGCTTCAGAGTCACTGCTCACAGAGCTGCTATGAGTCATAGTCAACTCAATGATATATAATAACAAGAGAATTTATGAAAACTAGACCAATCCCAAAAAAATCATAAAGGAAGCTTTATACACTGAGAGTCAGTGATGACAGACAATAAACCAAAATTAATAAATGCGACAACATGACTCAGTAACTGACCCAGACACAGAAAAACACAAAGTATATTAAGCATATGACGCTAAAAATAGAGAACCAGAGGTATGCTTATGTAAATGAGGACACCTACAATTCAAAAACAGGAACAAGAAGTATCATCACAGAACTAAATGGAGAGATAGTCAAGGAGATTTCAAGATAAAGCGAACTATTTTAGACTTGGGAATAAAATAGAAGCTTAAATAGCAGCCTACAAGAAAATTAGTATATCTTTTCACCAAAATAAAACCATAGAGATTCTGTAATCTTCCAAACAATAACAATAATAATAAACAGATAAAAATGCTGTAAGTCAAATGAACTCAGCACAGAAAAGTGGAATCAAGAAATCTGCACCACCACAAAAATGAATGCAGCAAAATAACAGCAATCAAAAGCTATGTTGCAATCCCAACGGCAATCAATTCAAATCCACCAGCTGCTCCAAGGGAGATGAATAGGAAATCTCCTCCCATGCAATTAACTGCCTCTGGAAATATGCTGGAGGGTCAGCTATGGGTCAATTCCAACTCAACAGGACAGCACCAACAATCATACTGAATGTGAATGAACTAAAGGCACCAATCAAGAAAAAGGAAAAAAAAAAGGAGCAGCAGACTGGATATGAAAGCATGAACTATCAATATGCTGTCTGTAAGATACATTTGGACACAAGGACAAAGACTAAAAAGCAAAGGGTGGAGAAAATGTATCAAGCAAATGGAAATAAAAAAAGAGCAGGACTGGGAGCTCTCCTGATCTATTGGCAAGAAGCTTCACTGCAATCCTTCTGAAGGCACACAGTTCAAAACCACCAGATGCTCCACTGGAGAAGGCTGGGCAATCTCCTCCTGTGCCAGCCCACAGTAAGAAAAAAAAAATAACAAGAGCAAGACTGGCAATTTTAATTTCTGCTAAAATAGACTTTAAGACAAAAACTATGTTAAAAAACAAGGGAGAATATTAGATAATGATTTATGGGCCACTAGATTAAAGAGACAACCTATAATGACTATATATGCACCCAATGCCAGAGCTGCAACATACATAAATCAAATTTTAAGAGATTTGAAGAGAAAAATAGACAACTACACAATAATAGGAAGAGACTTCAATACAACATTTTTTATAAGAAAGAAGGAATAGAAACTCAACAGAGATGCAGAGGAACAAAAGAATTACGCAACTAGATCTCACAGACATACGTAGCTACAATACTCCCCTCAACAACAGCATAAAATACATTATTCTCCTGTGCATGTAAAACCTTCTCAAAAGAGAACATATGTTAGATTACATTAAAATATTACAAAACATCTTCTCAGATCACTATGCTATAACCTTAGAAACCAACAACAAGGAGAGTAAAGGAGGTAAGTCTAATACATGAAAATTAAGCAGCATCCTGTTCGAAAACTTCTAGGTAATAGAAGAAATTTTTAAATTTCTTGAAGCAAATGAGGAAAAAAACATAACGTACCAAAATCTTTGGGACAAAGGAAAAGCAATTAATTTACAACAATAAACACATTAAAAAAAGGATACAAACACAACTTAAGCTATTATTTCAAAAATTAGAAAAAGAGCAAGCAAAGCCTACAATCTCTAGGAAAAAGAAAATAATAAAGAACAGAAATAAGCAAAATAGATATACTTAACAAAACCAGAAGTTAGTTCTTCAAAAGGATTAAGAAAATTGAGAGGCCTGGCAAATCTAACAAAGAAAAAGGAGAAGGCCTAAATAACACAAAGAATGAAATCAGTAACACCACAACAATAAGTTGCTGCTGTTGTTATGTGCTGTCCAGTCGCTTGTGACTCATAGCAACCCTATGTACAACAGCCCTAAACTCCACTCTGTCCTGTGCCAATCGCACTGTCTCTGATACACCCATCCTGATTACCCCAGTCACTGAATCAATCCACCTCATAGAGGGCCTTCCTCCCCTGCACTGTCCCTCCACCCTCTCAAGCATGATGTCCCTCTCTAAGGACCGGTCCCTCCTTACAACATGTCCAAAGTATGTTAGATTGAGTCTCAGAATCCTTGCCTCTAGGGAGCCGCCCGGTTTAACCCTTTCCAGGATGAAATGTTTGTTTTCCTAGCAGTCCACGGTACTCTCAATACTCTTCTACAGCACCACAGCTCAAAGGCATTAATTCTCCTTCTATCCTCCTTAGTCACTGTCCAACTCTCCGATGCATAACAAGTGATAGCAAAGACCATGGCCTATATCAGACCCACCTTAGTCTCCAGAGAAACACCATTGCTCTTCAGTACTTTGGAGAGGTCCCTAACAGCACACTTTCTCATCACAATACGCCTTTTAATTTCCTGGCTACTGGTGCTGAGAGTGTTGACTGTGGAGCCAAGCAAATTAAAGCTGTGAACAATCTCAATCTCTTCACCATCCATCCTGATGCTGCCAGCTGGTCCAGTGCTAAGAATCTTTGTCTTCTTGACATTGAGCCTCAATCCATATTGTAGGCTGCAGTCCTTGACCCTCTGCAGCACACGCTTCAGGTCCTCCTGAGTTTCAGCAAGCAGGGTTGTGTCATCTGCATAATGCAGATTGTTGATGAATCTTCCACCAATCTTGACCCCACATTTCTCTTCATAGAGCCCAACCTCCTGGATAATCTGTTCTGCATACAGGTTGAAAAGGTATGGAGTCAGGACACATCCCTGGCATATGCCCTTCCCAATTTTCAACCCTGCAGTGTTTCCTTGATCTGTTCTGACGACTGCCTCTTGGTCCAAGTGTAGATTTCTCATTAGCATGATCAAGTATTCTGGGATTCCTATTCTTCTCAGATTCAGCCACAGTTTGTTATGG
This sequence comes from Elephantulus edwardii, assembly GCF_000299155.1. Classification (NCBI taxonomy): domain Eukaryota; kingdom Metazoa; phylum Chordata; class Mammalia; order Macroscelidea; family Macroscelididae; genus Elephantulus; species Elephantulus edwardii. Next base: position 5,639,867 of record NW_006399883.1, read on the forward strand.
TCCACACAGTTGAACGCCTCTGCATAATCAGTGAAACACAGATACACATTCCTCTGGTATTCCCTGCTTTTAGCTAAGATCCATCTAACATCAGCTACAATATCCCTAGTACCACGACCCCTTCTAAACCCAGCTTGGACTTCCGGAAGTTCTCTGCTGATATGCTGTCCCAGTCGTTTTTGGATACTCTTCAGTAGAATCTTGCTTGCATGTGAAATCAATGACACTGTTCTGTAGTTTCCACACTCTGTTGGGTCACCCTTCTTTGGGATGGGAACAAATACAGATCTTTTCCAGTCAGTAAAAACAGTAGCAGAATACTATGAATAACTATATTCCAACAAATTTATAAACCTATAGAAAATCTGGTGGCCAAGTGGTAAGAAGCTGTACTGTCATCCCAAAGGCACATGATTTAACTCCACACGCTGCTGCTCCACAGCAGAAAGATGGGCAATTTCCTCCCATGTGTCTAAAGTGCCTGTGAAAACCAGCTAGAGAGTCAGCTATGAATCAATTCCGACTGAACGGTACAGCACCACAACAATCTGAAGCAACAGAGACAAAGAAAGAAAATTTGAACAGATTCATCATAAAAGAAGAAATTGAATAAATCATAAAAACACTTCCAACTAAGAAAAACTCTGGCACAGAAGTCTTCACAGTGAATTCTACCCAACATTGTGAGAAGAGCTGACATCAGCTCTACTCAAACTATTTCAGAACACAGAAAAAAGATGGAATACTCCTGAACTCATTCCATGAAGCACACATAATCCTGATACCAAAGCCAGGCAAAAACATCACTAAAAAAAAAAAAAAGTCAACCAATATCTCTTATGAACACTGATACAAAAATCCTCGTCAAAATTCCAGCCAAGAGAAGCCAAAATCATATTTTTAAAAACCCATTTAACAAAAAAAAAATCCCAAAACATAACCATTTAACATGATCAAGTGAGATTCAAATTAGGCATGCAAGGATGGATTAACATTAGAAAAACAATCCGTGTAATCCATGACATCAATAAAACAAAGGAAAAGAACAGCATGATCATCTCAATTGATTCAGAAAATACATTTGACAAAATTCATCATCCTTACCTGAAAAAAAAAAAAAAACACTCAATAAAATAGGAGTATATGCACATACGTAGTTGTGCGCTGCAGAATCAGAACCATCCCACAGCTGACCCTCCAGCAGGTTTTCCAAGGCTGTAAATCTCATGGTAGGACACTGCTCATCCTACTGTGGAGAAGCTGGCAAACCACATGCCTTTTGGATTGCACCGCAGCTTCTTACCACGTGGTCACCCAGAGCTCCCTGTATACGTATATACAAAACTAACATCAAACATTACTCTCAAGGCAGAAAGATTAAAAGCATGTCCCATGTGAATGAGAGCCAAACAAGGTTGCCCTTTATCACCACTCCTCTCCAGTATGGTATTTTAAGTCCTAGCCACAGCAATAGGCAAGAAAAGGCAGATAAACTGCAAAGAAGTTAAAAGTAAATAAATCTCCATTTGCAGATGGTATGAACCTGTTTCTGCACTCTGTCGGGTTACCTTTCGTTGGAATGGGAACAAGTATCGATCTCTTCTAGTCAGTTGTTCAGGTGGCTGTTCTCCAGATTTCTTGGCACAACTTGGTGAGCACATCCAGGGCAGGGTCTGTTTGTTGAAATATGTCAATTGGTATGCCATAATTCCTGGAGCCTTGTTTTTTGCCAATTCTTTCAGAGTTGCTTGAAAGTCTTCCTTCATCACCACAGGCTCTTGCTCATACATTGTTTCATGAAATTCTTCTGTTCTGCCAATTCCTTTTGGTAAAACGACTCCGTATACTCTTTCTATTTTCTTTTAATGATTCCTGGATCATTTAATATTCTGCCCAAAGCATCCTTAAGTATTGCAACTTGAGGCTTGAATTTGTTCTTCAGTTCCTTCAGCTTACGAGATGCTGAGTTCAGCCTCTTTGATTTTCAGACTCCAGCTCTTTGCACATTTCATTATAATATTTTACTGTCTTCCCACACTGCCCTTTGAAATCTTCTGTTCAGCTCCTTTAATTTGTTTGTTTGTTGTTTTTGTGCACCTTTGAGTTGGATCCGACTGGCACAGGAGGAGACTGCCTCTCCCTCTCCAGGGGAGAATACGGTGGATTCAAACCCCACGACTTCAGGACTGCAGCACAGCTTCTTTCGACTAAGCCACCAAAGCTCCCTAGCTCCTTAATTTTTTTATCTCTTCCCTTTGCTTTGGCTTCTCGGAGCTCTAGTGCAATTTTGAGAGTCCTTTCTGATATGCATCTTGGTTTTTTCTTCCTCCTCTGTGTTTGTACTTGACCCCCTACATTTTTCCTGGATGATGGTCTTGATATCCTCCCACTGCTCATCTAGTCTTCACTCATTAGTGTTCAAGGCCTCAAACCTGTTCCTGAGACAGTTCTGAAATTCAGGTGGGATAGACTCAAGGTCAAATTTTGGTTCCTGTGGATTTGATTCAGGCCATGGTTTTTGTAATTATTTGCTATGCATCAGAAAGCTGGAAAATGACTAGGGATGATAGAAGGAGAATTTATGCCTTTGAGCTGTGGTGCTGGAGAAGAGTATTGAATATACCATGGACTGCAGGAGAACAAAAAGGTTCACCCTTGAGAGGGTAAATCAGGCTGCTCCTTGGAGGCAAGGATTCTGAGCCTTCATCTGACAGACTTTGGGCATGTCGCAAGGAAAAGTAAGTCCTTGGAACGGGACATCATGCTTCAGAGGTTGGAAGGACAGCAGAAAAGAGGATGACACTTGATGAGATTGATTCAGTGACTGGGGTAATGAGGGTAGGTGTGTCGGAGACAGTAAGATTGGCTCAGGGTAGACACAGAGCAAGCAAGCACATAACAAAACGTGAACCTGTTAATTATAGAAATCTCCAAAGACTCAAAATCACAGGATCTAACTAATTGGCCAATTTAGCAAAGTGGCAGGACATAAAAGTCACTGTAAAAATTAGTCTGATTCCTCTATAGTAGCAAAGAGAAGTCTGAAAATGAAATAAGGAAAGCAATAGCCACCCAAAAGATTAAGTATTTAGGGATAAATCTAGCCAAAGATACAAAAGACCTATACAAAGAAAACGGCAAAACACTGCTATAAAAAACTCACAGAGACCTACATAAAGGGAAAAACATCCCAAGCTCAAGGATTAACACTGCAAAAGTAGCAATATCACTCAAAGCAATCTACAAATATAATGCAATCCCTATCCAGATGCCATCATTTTTCAAAGCGACTGATAGTAATCTTAAACTTCATATGGAAAGGAGGAGACCCTAGTTAAGCCTAATATAATGTGTTGCTGGCCTGTGCCACTGAGTCCGAAGTGACCCACTTGCTGATGGTCCAGCAGGTTTTCAGAGGCAGGAAATCGTGCAGGAGGGGATTTCCCACCCTCCTCTTTGCACAGGAGGAGACTGTGGAGTAGCCAGTAGATTTGAACCATGGGCCTTTGGGATTGCAGCACAGCTTCTTCCCACCTACCCATCAAAACTCCCCAAGAAAATAGATATTAAAGAATAAAAACAAAACAGGAGGCCTCACAACTCTTGATCTCAAAACCTACTACACTGCCACAGTAATCAGAACAGCATGGTACTGGTACAATGACAGGTACACATAAGAGAGAACACAAAAATAAATTTTAAAAAAATCCACACACTTAAAGACAACCAATCTTTGAAACAGTGCTAAAATTTCATTAAGTGGGGAAAGGACAGCTTCCTTAACAAATGGTACAGGCAAAAGGGATAATAATTTCTGAAAAAC
>NW_006399883.1:5645417-5647682 GCF_000299155.1 Elephantulus edwardii
TTTGCTTTGTCATCCTGTGCTGCCTTTTGAAATCTTCTATTCAACTCTTTAGTATCTTGAATTCTTCCCTGTGCTTTGGCTTCTCTGCGCTCCAGTGCAACTTTCAGAGTCTCCTCTGACATCCATATTACAATATGCAAAACAAAAAACTAACTCAAGTTGGACCAAGGACCACAGAGTAAAACTTAAAACTATAAAGATCATCAAAGAAAGAAAAAAAAGATGCTACCTTAGAAGCCATAATCTATGGTGTGGAATATAAAATATAACTGATAACCAATCAAAAAGTATAAAGTAGATGAATGAGACCTCATAAAAAGTAAATCCTTTAAAAAAAAACATAAATCCTATAAACATCAAAAGAGCTCTCCAAAGGAGTAAAATGAAAACCTACAGACTGGGAATAAATACTTGGGAATAACACATCTGACAAGAAGCTCATCTCTATCATGTATTGAAATTCCAACACTTTAACAGAAAAATAGGCAAAGGACATGAACAGACACGTCACCAAAGAAGATATTCAGATGGCCAACAAACACATGAAAAGGGATGCAAATCAAAACAATAATGAGATATCATCTCATCCTAGCAAAACCAGCAGTGCTCAATAAGACAGCAAATAACAAATGCTGCAAGACTCTCTACAATTTGGGCCAGAAAACAAGAGCAAAGTTCAACTGGGCAGAAAACAAAAAATGTTGGCAAGAATGTCTTAATCACTGCTAGTGGGAATGTAAAATGGTAAAACCACTACAGGAGGCGGTCTGATACTCTCTCAAAAACAAAAATGGAAATACCATTTTTTTGAAATAAAAATACCATTTGAGCCACTACTGGGAATATATCCAAAAGAAACCAGAGCCACCACTCAAACAAATGTATGCACACCCATGTTCATTGGTGCATTATTCACAATAGCAACAAGATGGAAGCAAGCCAAGTGCCCATCAACAAAAAAAAGGATAGAAAAGTGTTGCATACACACAATGGAATATTATGCAGCACTGAAAAACAATGAACTCAGAAAACCTACAACATGGGTGAGAACAGAAGATAGTATGCTGAGTAAAATATCTCAAATCACAAAAGGACAAATACTGCATAACACTGATGTTATAAAATTATTTACATGGGGGGCTTGGGAATAATAGGAAAAGAATGGGTAGATAATGAACATTGCACTGAAGCAAAAGAGAGTAAGAAATGTCTGATAGAAGTGTATAATTAAGCATTATATATATGACAACAATTTGAAACAAAAGGTGCACTGCAAAGTGGATTGGGGGAGGGGGAAAGGAAGGGAGAAAAATGTGCAACAATGAATGAATGAAAACCCAACCTTCCTGTAAATTTTCATTAAAATCACAATTTTTAAAAAAGAGTGTAGAAACTGAAACCCTTATGCACTGCTGGTGGGAAGATAAAATTGTGCAACCATGGGAAGCAGTTTGGTGCTTTCTTAGAAAGTTCAAAACTCAACTCATTGCTGTTGAATCTGAATACACTCAAAGATGACCCTCCAGTGAGTTTTGAAAGGTTTTAAGTAGCATAGTAGGAGAATGCTCATCTTTCTCCCTTGGAGCAGATGGTGGATCTGAACCACCTGCCCTTTGGTCAGCAGCAAGACTCTTTCAAAAGTTCAAAATAAAAATGTTACTTGGTCCAACAATCCTATTACTAGGTATATAGTCCAAAGAAATAAGAGAAATGGAGGGGGAAAAAATAAATTTATATACTCACACCCATGTTTACAACAGCAATATCTACAATAACAAAGAGTTGGAAATAATTCAAGTGCTCATCAACAGATAAAAGACTAAAGAAACTTTGGAAGATTCAGAATGTTATGCACACAAAAAAATAATAATAATCAAGAATATACTGCACAATATAGACTAATCTAAACCTAATTATGCTGGGTGACATATGCCAGTCACAAAAGGACAATTACGGTATGAGATCACTAATACAAAAAGTTAAGGAAAAGTTTACATACAGATAAAATCACTCCTGGAGGAATAACAGGGAGAAGAAAAGGAGCAGTAAGTAAAAATTAATAAAAATTCAGATGCTCTGCTGGAGAAGGAGGGTCAATCTCCTCCTGTACCAGTCAGATCCGATTTGATGGTTGTTGTTGTTGTTGTTATGTGCCGTCGAGTTGTTTGCTACTCATAGCGACCCTATGTACAACAGCCCTAAACCCTGCTCTATCCTGTGCCAATCTCATTGCCTCTGACACACCCATCCCGATTACCCCAGTCA
>NW_006399883.1:5648797-5659075 GCF_000299155.1 Elephantulus edwardii
TTGGATATATGTCATTGCATCAGTTGGATCTAATTTATTTAGTCTCCTCCTGATGGACAGGCCAGGAAGTTTTCATCCACATTCCTGACGGTTGAGTACATCCAGGGCTGCATCTGTTTAATTTCTTAAAAGAAAGGGGTAACATCCTAATTTGGGACAGAGATACATGGTAGGTACATGGTCAATAGTAGCACAGGTCTCACTAGTTTTCTGTATTAGTTTTACAATTGGGAAAAAAAAATAGAAACAAGAAGCAGTTATCTACATCAAGATTACTCTTAAAAGGACTTTCAAAATAAAGTCTTTGGTTAGCTTGGTTGCATTTTCCAAGGACCTTGCTCCATACCACTTCTGTCATATTTTCTACAATCCTCATGAGCTCATTTAAATGGTCCATTTAACTGAAGTCAGGCACTGTACATCCTTTTAAGAGAAACAAGAAGGTAAACAGCAGTTCCATAGAGAAAAGTAATTCTTTTCTTCCATGAACATAATAAATATTGCACTAAAGTGCTGAGAAGCCAAAGCAAAGAGAAGAAAGATTTTAAGGAGCTAATCAGAAGGTATCAAGGGCAGAATGGGAAAACAAAGCAAGGTATTATAACGAAATGTGCAAAGAGCTGGAGTCAGAAAATCAAGAGGGCCAAACTCGCTTGGCATTTCTTAACTGAAAAAGAAATTCAAGCCTTGAGTTGCCAATTCTTAAGGATGCTTTAGTCAGAATATTAAAAGATCCAGGAAGCATTAAAAGAAGATGGAACGAGCATACAGAATCTCTGTGCCAAAAAGGAATTGGCAGACACAGAAGAATTTCATGGAACAAAGTATGAGCAAGAGTCTATGGTGATGAAGGAAGAAGTTTCAAGCTGTTCTAAAGGAATTGGGGTGGTGGGGAAGGCCCAGAAATTGATGGAATATTAATTGATATATTTCAACAAGCAGATGCTCTCCTGGAAGTCTGTTCACCAAGATGTACCAAGAGGACAACCAACTGACAGGAAGAGATCCATATTTGTTCCCATTCCAAAGAAAGGTGACCTGACAGAGTGCAGAAATTACCAAATGATATCATTAACATCACATGCAAGCAAGATTCTACCAAAAATTAACCAAAAACAACTGAACAGCATATCAACAGAGAACTGCCAGATGTGCATGCTGGGTTTAGAAGAGGCCATGGTACTAGGGGTATTGTAGCTAATGTGAGACGGATCTTGGCTGAAAGCAGGGAGTACCAGAGGAATGTCTGTGTTTCATTGATTATGTAAAAGCATTTAACTGTGTGGATCACAACAAACTATGGCTAAATCTGAAAAGAATGGGAATCCCAGAACATTGATTGTGCTTATGAGAAACCTATACCTGGACCAGAAGGCAGGTGTCAGCACAGAGCAAGGAAACACTGCAAGGTCCAAATTTGAGAAGGGTGTACAGCAGGGATGTGTTCTAGCTCCATACACGCTCCGGGAAGCTGGACTCTATGAGAAATATGGCATCAGGACTGGAGGTAGACTCATCAACAACCTACATTATGCAGATGACAAAACCTTGCTTGCTGAAACTGAAGAAGACCTGAAGTCAGAGATTGCAGCCTTCAATATGGATTGAAGCTCAACATCAAGAAAACAAAGATTTTCGCCACTGAGCTAATTGGCAACATCATTATGGATGGTGAAGAGTTTGAGATTGTTAACAGTTTCAGTTTGTTTGGCTCCACAATCAACACTCTTGGTACCAGCAGCCAGGAAATCAAAAGATGAATAGTATTGGGAAAATCTGCTGTCAGGGACCTCTCCAGAGTACTGAAAAGCAACGATGTCAGTCTAGAAACTAAAGTGTGTCTGGTCCAGGTCATAGTTTTCACAATTACTTGCTATGCATAAGAAAGTTGGAAAAGAGTATTGAATATGCTACGAGCTGCTAACAGAATAAACAGGTTCATCCTGGAGAGAGTGATACCAGACTGCTCCTTGGAGTCAAGGACTCTGAGGCTCTGTCTGACATAATCTGGGCATACTGCAGGGAGGGACCAGTCCTTGGAGAGGGACAACATGTTTGGAAGAGTGGAGGGACCGTGCACGAGAGGAAGACACTGGATGGGATGGGTTGACTCAGTGACTGGGGTAATTGGAGTAGGTGTGCCAGTCAATAAGGTTGGATCAGGATAGACCAAGGTTCAGAGCTGTGGTACATAGAGTCGCTATGAGTCAGAAGACTTGACAGTGCATAACAACAATAAAAATGTAAAACTCTTGGCTAACAGGCATGTGCAGCATAAGTATAGAAATAGTTAAGGAATCTTTTTCTTTAATTTTTTTATTGATACAACATATATCTTTTTTACAACATATTCTTTCCATTTAATTTTTCCCCCATTCATTTATTGTTAGACATTTTCCTCCCTGCCCATTCCTCCCCCTCAGTTTGTTTTTCTCTTTGAAAAACAAATTCTTTCATTGTTACACAATCCCCCTCCCTTGAGTCCACAGTCTCCTTTACTATGCATTTCTTTTTCTGTCATCTTTTTACTTAATGCATTATTGTAAACATCTCTTGGTAAGCTAAAATCATACATGCTATTAGACTGCTGGATTTTTGTTGGAGTTAGACTCCTGGATTTTTGTTGGACACCCATGATCAGATCTAAGGATTTGCTTGGAATGAGAATCAAAACTCAAATATCGTCCACTCCAATGTTTCCCACTTCTTCAACTGTACTCATTCAAGGTAATTCTTCTAAGGACAGAGCAATTGCTCTGTGAAAGAAGCAGGGCTTGCCTTCTAAGCGTTCATGTAGGTGGTTTATTCTTCTGTGGAAGTGCCATGACAGGGTGGAAAGCCAATGACAAGCAGCATCCTCTTTTCATCACCTCCCACTATCCCAGACTTAGTTAAAGGCTGCATCGTCCTCCTGTGTCTCATCTGCTTCATTCCTGCCTTCTCTAATTAGATCACTCTCACTGTTCTGATCTCCCTTCCGACTGTCTGGAATCTAGAGTGCCATACATTTCTTCTTCATTTAAAACTACTTTGTGTTTTAATACTGGTTTATTTATCACGTTCCTATACATTGTTTTTCACACTGGATCTTCCCATTTCCTTCACCTCCCACTCACCCATCAAATTTTATTTTAAACCATGCAGTGTTCTCTTACTCTAATTAAATTAGACAACTTCTTGATCTAGGTGTATGTTCCACATAAGCCCAAGCAAGTGTTCTAGGATTTCTATCTTTCTTAATATTATTCCAGAATTTATTATGATCCACACAGTCAGATGCCTTCACAGAACCAATAAAAGACACACACGTGTGCGTGCACACACACATACAAACCTATTTGAGTGGGTATTTTGGTACAATTTACAGAAAATTAAGTGTAACAAAAATAACAACATATGAAACAAAACCTCACCACTTGCTTCTAAGGAATATTAAGTTGTACTTTGTGGAAAACAGACCTGTCTGTTCACTCTTCTGGCAGTCTATAGTATAATCTATATTCTTCACTATGACCACAGTTTTGAGGGCTCAATTCTACTGTCCAACTTTCACATACATATGACATGGCTGAAAAATACCATGACTTAGGTCAGGCCCAACTTAGTCCTCAAAGTGACAGCTATGCTTTCTTTTTTTTTTTTTTAATATTTTAAAGAGGTAGCAGATTGACCAAATGAAAGACATCATTTGATTTCCTGACCGGCGCTTCCACAGACACAGATGTTTATCTACGTAAAATGAAATCTTTGACAACTTCAACACTATCTCTATTTATCATGATGCTGATTATTGCTCTGATGGTAAAGACTTCTGATTTACTTACACAGAGATGTAATCCATTCTGAAGGCTGTTGTGTTTGATCTTCATCAGGAACAACTATAAGTCTTTGTTTCCTGCAAGCACAACTGTGTCATCTGCAGGTTGTTAATGGATTTTCCTCCAATTCTAAAGCCGAGTTCGTCTTCCCATACACCAGGTTTTAAAATTATTTGCTCAGCATACAGACTGAGTAAGGATACAGTCCTGATGCACACCTTTCCTGATTTTCAACCACACAGTATTCCCTCGTTTTGGCCAAACAACTGCGTATTACTCCATTTATAGGCTCCAACATGTACAGTTTAGAGCTCTGGAATCATCATTCTTTACAATGGTATCCATAATTTATTATGATCTGCATGGTCAAATGCCTCTGCATAGGCAATAAAGCACAGGTAGACATCTTTTTTTATATTCTCTACTTTCAGTCAAGATCCATCTGATAACAATATTATAGCCCTCATTCCTAGTCCTTGTCTAAATCTAACCTTAATTTCAGCTATTTCTATCTTATTCCTGGCCATATCACACATATACAGAACCCATCTGGCTGCAGGATACATTTGAATTTTTTAACAACACTAGGCTAGACTCGAGAGAGTCTGATCCAAATCCCTTACTGGAGTGAGTTAGTCCTGCCCTTTCTAACGCTCTTTCCACACATTAGGCTATAGCACACTGTCTGGAATATTCTCAAGCCAGTTTTGGCTCACTTTCCTCTGTCTAGCACGTTCTTGCCTGCTTTCCTCACACATATAGTCACATAAACCTTAAGGAAACTTTATTTGTTCTATTGGTCTTATACTTAGCTCATACTACTGTTACCACTCAAGTTTCTTTAGGTTTCCAATAGGCTGTGTGTGAGTCTTTTGACACTAAGTCTGATGATTGCTATTGAATGACCAGGCCAAACACCAAGATCATCCAAGAATGAGATTGGAACTTCTCATTTCAAAAACTGACCTCATTAGAACTGTTATAACAGCAATACCACAAGTGGATGGCTTTAACAAATGGAAATTTATTTTCTTATAGTGTAGAATGTTAGAATTCAGAGAACTAACCGTAGGGAAGGCTTTTTCTCACTGTCAGCATTAAGGGAAGATCCTTGCCTTTTTCAACTTTTTTCTCTCAATATGGAGAACTCAATATGGCATCAATCTTTTTCCATCTGTGTTCACCTGCTTTGGTACCTACACTGCTCCTTTTCTATCTCAAGTGACAATTTTAAGACACACTTTGCACTCACTTGCTGTTGTTGGAAGTGTCACTGAATTGAGTACAAGTCATAGTGATCCTATGAACAACGGATCTGAACTCGGCCCTATGCCATCCTTATCATTCCCTACACACTTGAGCCCACTGTCACGGACACTGCTATCAATCCATCTCACTGAGGGTTTTCTCTCTTTGGCTGGCCCTCCACTTTTCCAACCATGATGTCCCTCTCCAAAGAACAGGCTCTCCTGACAACATGCTCAAAGTACGTGAAATGAAGCTTCACCATCCTTGCCTTCAAGGGACACGCTGATTGCACTTTCTCCAAAAAATATCTGTTTGTTCTTTTGGCTGTCCATGGGATGGATGGATATTCAGTACTCTTCTCCAACACAATTCAAAGGCATCAATTCTTCTCTTGTCATCCTTATTCACTGTCCAGGTCTCAAATACATAGCAGTTGACTGAAAAGACTATGCTTTAGATCAGGTACATCTCAGTCTTTAAACTGGCATCACTGCTCTACAGGATTTTGGAAAGGTCCCCAACAGCAGACTTTTCCACTGCTGTAAGTCAAGAAAACAAAAATTCTTACTACTGAACGTATATGCAACAACATGGCAAATGGAGAAAAAAAGACTGAAACTGTCAACAACTTCACCTTACTCAGATCCACAATTAACACCCTTTGTACCAGCAGTCACAACATCAGGAGACATACTGCACCAGGAAAGTCTGGAGTCAGGGGCCTCTCCAAATTACTGAGGAGCAGTGTCAGTTTGAGGACTAAGTTGCACCTGATTCAGGCCATGATCTTTCTGATCACTTATGCATCTGAGAGCTGGATCGTGAACAAAGATGACGAAGAAAAATTGATGACTTTGAGCTGTAGTGTTGGAAAAGTGTTGAACATTCCATGGACGGCCAAAAGAACGAACAAATATGTCTTGGAGAAAGCACAGCTAGACTGTCCCTTGGAGGCAAAGACGATAAAGCTTTGCCTCCCATACTTTGAGCATGTTGCTAGGAGAGGCTATTCCTCAGAGAGGGATGCTTGGAAGGGTGGAAGTTCGGCGAAGGAGAGAAAACACCCTCAACCAGGTGGATTGACACAGTGTCTGCCATATTGGGGTCCTATGCGTCAGTAAGTGTGAGGATGGCACAGGCTAGGACAGGGTTCAGATCTGTTGTTCAGAGGGTCACTCTGGTTGTATTGACTCAACAGCACCTAACAACAAAGTTTAGGTTTTGTACAAGCATAGTTAAGTGTTCTGGAATTGAGGTTCTTATCAGTGTCACTCCCACAGTTTGTTAGGACACACAGAGTCAAATGTCTTGATGTCATCAATAAAACCATTGAGACAATTTTTATTATTTTTTATGATGAAATCCTATTTAGAAATGGGATTATACAGTCATCTATACGTTGTTGTCATCGTTGTTGTCATCGTTGTGTGCCAGTGAGTTGGAACCAACTTACAGCTGACCCTCTAGCAGGTTCTCAGAGGCAGTAAATGCACAAGAGAAGACTGCCCATCTCTCTCCCACAGAGCGGCTAGTGGGTTGGAACTCCCTGCCTTTGGGCTGGCAGCATATCTCCTTCCAGTTAGGCCACCAGAGTTCATCCACATGTACAGGGGTTAGGATTCACTTATTGTTGGGGAAGACAATTCAATTCCTAAAAGTTGATGTCAAAATTATTCTAATTTCAATGTCTCCTACAAAGACTAAGTCTTCCTCATCTTCATACACAGTCTAAAGAAGCAAAGCTCAGGTCTTAGGTAAGGCCTTCCTAAGTAAGACTCCTTTTCTCTAATAACTAACCTGTTTTTAACAAGTACATTATGTCCTTTCAAGTTTCATAGAGTCCATTTAAACACTTTTTACTACAGACTCTGTAGGGAAACTTCTGAAATCTGAAAGAAAATAAAAGTTCTTTCTGTGCTATTTCCAAAATGGTACTCTTAAATCATGAGTAGTTGGTGTAGACTGGAGAAACAGGATTTCTATTCTTCCCGTACAGCTAAATCACACAAAGCCAAAGTCTGAAAGGAAACCCCTGAATTTTTCATTAACCCCAACTATTATCTGAAGTGTGTTCCTTGAAGTATCTAGGAAACCACGAGAACAGGGACAATTCATTTCCTGTGCAATAAAAAGGAAGGGAGGGTGTCCTCGAGTGTATTACTCCAAGTGATTATCAATAAACTGAAGGAACAGTTCTTTGTTGGTATTGGGTGCTTCATTTTCTTTACCAAACCCTCTCACGCAGGCTAGTTTCCTTTTTGTGCTATGTGTGTTGTGTGCATGTGCCCAATATTTGCGTGAACACTTGATATGGGAAAATACAGTACTTAATTTTCTAGTCTCTTAATACACAAGTACACTGCCAAGAATGTTAGATCAGTTTAGAGTATAAACACTGAACCGCAAGGATTAAATTAATCCTATCCAGAAGCAATCTCATTGCAAAAGGCAATGACAAGAGTTAGTTTATACAAGATTTGCTGACAGAGCAGAATGTAGCTCTGGCTTTCATTTCTACCTTTCCTTTGTTATTGCTGTTGTTGTTGATTGCCTTAGAGTCAAGCACAACTCATAGCAACCCTATGAACAAAAGGACTGAACCCCCTCTACAGCAATCGACATTTATTGAAGTTCACAGAGTTTCCAGAAGCATGTTATTTAGGAAGTAGATGCCACTCCTGCTTCCAGAAACCTTTCCCTTATTTATGCCGTAACATTTTTTAAGAGAAACCGTTTTAAAACTGGTAGTAATGGTCAGGTGAGGTTGCAAATGGCTATACTTTGTACTACTCCTTTTTCATATTAAATGTTCTACATCACATCAAATAAAAGAACATTTTTAAATATAAAATAAATAAGGGAGCTCTAGTGGCCTAGTGGCAGGGGCTGCACTCTAATCCCAAAGGCATACAGTTCAAGGCCACCAGATGCTCCACGGGAGAAGGATGAGGGATCTCCCCCTGTGAGAATAACTGCATCTGAAAACCTGCTGGAGTGTCAACTACATGTCAATTCTTGACAAAACTTGACAGTACACAAAAACAAAGTGAAAATGAAAATATTTCAGTACTTCTCAAGTAAAAACGATGACAAGCTCCTTCTCAATCCTGTTTTTCCAGTGATGACAGGTCACAGCTAACATCCATGGAGGATACAGCAGGTGAAAGGCACACATCTGGCACTCGCTGTGCGAGTGACTCTACTCCACCACACCTGTGTTTCCAAGGGGTCACTTCTATCAGCTAACAGTCTCTAGACACTAACCACTACACCTAAATTCCTTTTCAATCTTCTAAGTCCTAACTGCATAATCAACCTATATCATGACAACAAAGGTCAAAGAAGAGAAGGCAATCCAACGGTGAACAGAGATGGCCTCAGAGTGCATGATCTGAACCACTAACGCCTCCACACCTAAGCTGAAGAGGCCTGGCCCTCGGGAGTAAGAACAGGCAGGTGTCTGTAAGCCAGCCTGTTCCCCAAACACCAGTAAGTATTTGGAGTCCTCGGTCTACTTTGAGCCAAGTCTGCATTGAACAGGACAGGCTGGCCTCTCCAAGATCCTTCAAACTGTCAAGTGAGAGAAACAAACACAAGATGTAGAATTCTTAAGAAGTACTTCTTTATAATAAGAACTTCCAAAGGAAAGTAGAAGTACTTATGAGTTCACATGAGGGAGATACAGCCAAGTTAGAGGAGTTAGGGTTAGTTCTTCAGTATTAAAGTATCTTTAAGAGAAAGAGCTTTAAAAATGGTACTAAGGATCATATCAGGCTATTGAGATGCAGAAGGTTGATTTTCCCCCACCTCAGCCCCCAAATAGTTTTTCTAGCTTTGTCTTTCACCACATAACTGGGTAGGATCATGCTAACGATGTGAACAAGGTTAAGTAACATTTTTTGGGTGGGAAGCAAGGTACATAGACTACTAATAAGGGGACTGGTCAGTCTCACTACCCCACAAGGTTTAAACTGAGCAGGTTTTGAGACAGAAGATGGGAATTATCGCCACGAGCCAGAAAGAATAATTGAAGAGTATGGTGAGTCTATTTGCACCAGAGATTCTTGTGCTACTCAGACCAGGACTGAGATGAGAGGAACAAAAGCAGCGGCAGTGGACCCCAAAGACCGATATGAGACAGAGCCAATGGGGTGCTGCTGTCCCACAGAGCCAGACCCAGGGGCGTTAGTCCAAGTGTGTTAGAGCACTAAAGGGAGATGTCATAATCTGGGGGACTTATGAGGGCTTTTCATTTCATTTTTGGCAACTTCAAATTTTCTAGTTTAATCCTTCGTATATTCTATGTTCCAATTATTAGTGAGTTGAGATGGTTGGTATATGATAATCTATATATGCAGGGAATAACAAACTTAAGAACAATGAGGAATGGTGGTGTATTTCTGGTAAAAAGAACGTTTCAAGATTCACCCTGAAGTACAATGCAGTGAGTGATAGGTTACCATCCATACACATACATGGAAGTCCTGTCAGCACAACTACTAATTTATACATCAACCACTAAAGCCAAAGATAAGAATTTGAGAACTTAAACCAATTTAAGCAGTCTGAAACTGGCAGAGCATGCAACCAAGATGTATTAATAACTGGTGACTTGAATGCAAAAACTGGAAACAAAACAGGAGGAGTGGTAGTTGGAAAATATGATCATGATAACAGAAATGAGGCTGGAAATAGAATGATAAGAGTTTTGTATAATCAAGGCTTTTTTCATTGCAAACACCTTTTATTTTAAAAAAAATTAATGGTGGCTATACACATGTACCTAATGAATACACAAATTTGGATGGACTATACCTGTGGAAAGAGTTGATGGAAAAGTTCAACATCAGCAGTCAAACCAAGGCCAGCGGCTGACTGAAGAAGATCATCAATTACTCACTCATGTGCAACTTAAAACTGAAGCTGGAGAAAATGAAAGCAAGTCCATGAGAACCAAAATAGAACCTTGAATCTATCTCACCAGAATTTTAAAACCATATCAAGAACAGATTCAATGCACTGAATACTAAGGACCAGAGAAAAGATTAGTGGGATGACATCCATGAAGAAAGCAAAAGGTCATTACAAACACAGGGGAGAAAGGAAATTATGTCAGAAGAGACTTTGGTCTATAGGCCTTTTATTGTAAGAACCACCTTCCCTCTGTAACTTGATTTGTGCCACTACTAGAACCTCTACTCGGAATATTATT
>NW_006399883.1:5659612-5667205 GCF_000299155.1 Elephantulus edwardii
CTTGAAACTTGCACTAGAATGCTGAGAAGTCAAAACAAAAGGAAGAAATGCTGAATTAAAGAGAGAATAAAAAAAATTTTAAAGGCAGCTCAAGAAGACAAAGTATTTCAATGAAATAAAGGTGCAAGGAACTGGAGTTAGAAAACCAAAACGGAAGAAACGCACTCAGTATTTCTCAAGTTGAAAGAGCTGAAAAATGAATTACCACCTTGAGTTATAATACTGAAGGATTTTATGGGCAAAATTTTATATGGTGAAAGAAGTATCAAAAGAAAATGGTGGGAATACACAGCCACTGTACCAAAAAAGAACTGGATGACCCTGAAACATTTCAGGAAGAGGCTTAAGATCAAGAACTAATGCTAATAAAGGAAGAAGTTTAAATTGCACTGAAGGCATTGGCAAAAAATAAGGCCACAGGAATTGATGGAATACCGATTAACATGTTTCAACAAACAGATGCAGCCTGGATGTGCTCACCAGGCTATGCCAAGAAATTTGGAAGGCAGCTACCTGGCCAACAGACTAAGAGAGATCCATATTTGTTTCTAATTCAAGAAAAGGTGTTTCAACAGAATGTGGAAATTATCAAACAGTATCATTAATATCCTATGTAGGTAACATATTGCTAAAGATTATTAAAAATGGCTGCAACACTACATCAACAAGGAACTATGAGAAACGGAAGCTGAGTTCAGAAGAGGCTGTGGCATGAGGGATATTTTTGGATATCAGATTGATCTTGGCTGAAAGCAGAGAATAACTGAAGGATTTCTATTTGTGTTTTATTGACTATGCAAAGGCATGTGACTGTGTGGATCATAACAAATTATAAGTAATATTGTGCTCATGAGAAATCTATGATATTTGTTGTTGTTTTTCTTGTTGTTATGAACCATCAAGTCAGAGCCAAGTAATAAATCATACAAGACTAGATTGCCCATCTTCTCCCATGCATTAGAAAGATGAAACAGATGAAACAATCTTGCTTACAGAAAATGAAGATCTGAAGCACTTACTACAGAAGATCAAAGACTACAGCCTTAAATATGGGTTACAAGTCAACATCCAGAAAATAGAAATCCGTACCATGGGACCAATAGGCAACATGATAGATGGAGAAAAGATTAAAGTTGCCATTGAATTATTCAAAATGGTTGACTCTGGAGAACATTATGCTGAGTGAAATATCCCAGTCACAAAAGGACAAATATTACATGATGCCACTGTTGTAGAATGGGACTATCCTTGGGGTTGGGGAGAGACTGAGTAAGATGGGTTCAATAATGTATACTGCACTGAAACAGAGGAGGGAGAAAACTGTTTAAAAGAGATATATAACTAGGTATTTCTGCCATCACAGGAGTCTAGAGCGAGGGCTACATGGTGGAGGGGACCTGGGGGAGGGTTTGTAAAACAATGAAAGAATCTTTTCTTTTACTTTTCCATAATTTTTGACTCATGTACTTATAACTGGTTAGTCAAATTTGTGTCTTCTAGGTTGCAACACCTCCATGATACATCTTCAAGGATATGAACATGTACGGCCAAGCACAATCAATAACAGTGCATCTAAATTCCAAAATAAATCCCCATAATAGTCTATGTGTTTCCTACTGCCAAAGGGGCCCTTTAGAGTAGTGAGAGAAGATCTTCACCCTGAAACCCACAGCGTCCCTTTTCAGCAGGAAGTAGCTAAGAGAATACGCCATCCCCTTTTCCTTATGAATCAGGGTGAAGTCTCTCTCAGGGAGGAGTGATAGGGAATGGCAAAGGACACACTGACAAAGGAGATTAATCAGAACTGACTTTGACAAGCACTGTGGCAATTGGACAATTAAAACAGACATTCGGATGGCGGGGAAGAAGAACAAACTGGGGAGGAGGGTGGAGAGAATGGTGCGGCAATGAAGGAGTGAAAGCCCAGAATCCCTGTGAGTGTTCATTGAAACAAAATTTAGTAATAATAATTAAAAAAAAAAGTTGCCATTGACCTCATTTTATTTGGATCTACAATCAGTATCCATGGTTACTGTTGTTGTTAGGTACTGTTGAGTCGAGTACAACTCATAGAGACCCTATGAATAACAGATCTGAACCATAGCTGTTGAGAAATCAAAATATGTATTGTTTTCAAGAACCTCCCCAACACGCTAAAGAGCAAAGTTCAAAGACTAAAGCACACTTGATCCAAGCCATGGTATTTTCCTTTGCTTTCTATGCATCTGAAAGTTGGACAATGAATAAAGGTAACAGAAAAGGAATTGATGCCTCTGAATTGTGTGTTGGAGAAGAGTATTGAATACCCCATGGACTGCCAAAAGAACAAACAAATCTTCCTTGGAGAAAGTGCAAGCCGGGTATACCTTAAAGGTTAAGATGCTAAAACTTTGTCTCACACATTATCAGGATAGACCAGTCCTTGGGGAAAAAAGACATCATGCTGGGAAAGGTAGAAGGTTCAGAAAAACAGGAAGACTGTCAACAAAATGGATTGACACAGCGACTGCAACAATGGGATGGAGCATATCAGAGCTGGTGAGGCTTGCATAGGACAGGGCAAGGTTCAGACCTGTTGTTCACAGGGTCACTATGAGTGAACAGCATCTATCACCAACAACAGCAAAGAGAGCTTTGTAACACTGTCCTGAAATCCCAAGCTGAAGGTCTAAGGGCCTGGGAGCATCACAATCTGCCCTGACTGAAGAAGTATGTTGGGTTTCCAAACTGAATCATGATTTGTTAACTTTCCTAATAAAACCCATAATCATAAATACTCTCTAAAACTTCAGTGTGGCCACTAAAACAAATCAGCAAATTGGGCCAGCAGCACAGGAGTGAGAGCTCTGGGAGGGAAGTTTTTGTTAGAATTGATAGAAGTAGGTATACAGAGTGAGGAGCATGTATGATTTCAAGGAATTGGTTTTGTGCTGTTGATATTGACAAGGACGGTTTCCCTATGTGGAGTTAGTGGAGGTCAGATGCTCACCACTTGGAATGCACTCTTTTTACAGTCAAAATGGTCACTGTTACTGTTTTGTTGTTTTTAGGTGCCATCAAGTCAAGTATGACCCAAAGCAACCCTAAAAACAAAATATCTGAACCCTGTTCTATACTGTGCCATCCTCACATTTCCTGACACACTAGAGCCCATTGCAGCAGTCACTGTGTCAATCTACTTGGTTAAGAGTCTTCCTCTTAAGAGGGTTGCTGACCCTCTCTGTCTTTTCAAGTATGATGTTGCTCTACAAGGAATAGCCCCTCCAAGCAACATGCCCAAAGTATGTGAGGCAAAGTTTATCATCTTTGCCTCCAAAGAGCACTCTAGCTGCACTTTCTCCTAGACGTATTTGTTTGCTTTCTTGGCCATCCATGAGATGTTCAGTACTTTTCTCCAAAATCACACATCAAAGGCATCAATTCTTCTGTCATCCTTATTCAGTGTCCAAAAATGTCTACTAAAATACTTAAAATAAAAACAATTATGAGATATCATCTCACCCCAGTAAGAACAGCAAAATTCAACAAAGCAGCAAACAACAAATGCTGGTGACGTTGTAGAGAAACCGGAACCCTTATTCACTGTTGGTGGGAGTGTAAAATGGTGCAATCACTATAGAAGACAGTATGGCACTTTCTCAAAAAGTTGCAAATAGAGATGCCATTTGTCCCAGCAATTCCTCTACTGAGAATATACTCTCAAGAAACCAGAACTACCACCCAAGTAGACATATACACACCCATGTTTATTGCTGTTCACAATAGCAAGGAGCTGGAAGTTTTACAACTCAAGTACTCATCAACAAGCAAATGGCTAGAGAAGCTGTGGTACATTCACACAATGGAATAATACGCTGCATTGGAAAACAAGGAACTCATGAAACATTATGCAAAATGGGTGACCCTGGAGGACACTATGCTGAGTGAAAAATCTCAGTCACAAAAGGACAAATACTGCATAGGCCACTGTTGTAAAATGGGACTGACATTGGGGTTTGTGGTGAACCTAAGAGGGGATAAATAATGTATACTGCATTGAAACAGATGATGGAAAGAACTGTTGAAAGGGGCTATATTAGATACTATTTTCATGAGAAGATTCCAGAAAAAGAAATGCATAGTAAAGTGGACTGTGGACTTGGGGGTGAGGGGAAGGATTGTATAACATTTTTTTTCTTTTTAAAGAGAAAAGTGAACTGGGGAGGGGGGAATGTGTAACAATGAATGAATGAGAAAATATTTTGGGATTACAGCATAGCTTCTTATGACTAGGCTACCAGAGCTCTGTAACATGTGTAGCAACACTTAAAAAGTATTTACTAAACACAGCACTGAACACATTTCTCAAATTCACTATGAAAGAGAGAAACAACAGAATAAACTATCATTCCAGCCCTCACTCATCAGCTCACAAGAGACCTCACACCTCACTCTGCCTCCAATCACTTCCTATTCATCTAATGTCCTCATGAGAGACAGGTCTACTCCCCACAAAGCACTGTCAGAGGATGGCTCCCCTCTTCACCTCTCCTCTCCCCACTCCCGTCTCTCTGACTCTTTCAGAAACCAGTGGTTACAAGAAGGTTCCCACATGGAGTAATGGGGCCTTTCTTTATGGCAGAGCCTGGGAAGGTAGCTGCTGGTAGACACAGACATGAGCCTACTCTGCTGCCTAGATCTAGACGTGATCAGTACTGGTCAGGGGCAAGGGAGTCCAAAAGAAGACTGAAAAGTTACATTTAACACATGTGGGCCAATCTCTGTGTGTCTGGGACAACCTCAAAGAGCATCGCATAGTGAGGGAGGCAGACATTTAAAGCAACTGTAACAGCCAAATCTACTTCTCTATCATAAACCAGTAGCTAGATTTTTCAGTTCAGGTCTTCTGAGAAACAAATGCAAGAGATGTGTGTAGGAAAACAATTGCAAGGAAAATGGGGAGGGAGCCAGAGGACTGTGAGACAAAGATGCAGGTCAGAAGCTTGCAGAGGGTAAAAGGAAGGCAGACAGGGTAGGCAGAAAAAGCTCTGGTTTGGAAGCAGTTCTAAGAAAGTTTTAACCAGGTCAGTGAAGAGGCCTACAGCCAGTCACCTCAGCAGTCTCAGCCTGAATCTTTGCTTAAAGCCCAAGTGCACGACGTAGCGCTTCCTGGTAAAGCATGGCCACCACAGGCCCAGTACTACCTGCAGGGTCAGACAGGAGTCCTCAAGCTCCACACCAGCAGTCTTTCTAGCTCAGCTGCAAACTCACCTCTTCCTAACTTTTTTCCCTTCCTTTTACCTTAGAAAAACACAGACTACATCTTCATACAAGGATTCCCTAAGGCATATAAGTAAGCCTACCATACTAATGGCCTCATTAACGTTCAAAAACTAAGAGGAGTTCTGGTGGCACAGCCCAAAGGTGTCGCACTGCTAACTAAATTTCAAAAACCATTACCAAAAGCTAAATAGTGGCCCGATTAACACAATAAAACACATCAGGATATTCATGTCTACTTCCACATTCAAGTTATTGTGGTCTGTGTTGTTGACCGATGTCTAAAAAGCAAATCTGGCCTCACACAGACATTTGGTTAGATGACGGGAGCAGT
Organism: Elephantulus edwardii; assembly: GCF_000299155.1. Taxonomy (NCBI): domain Eukaryota; kingdom Metazoa; phylum Chordata; class Mammalia; order Macroscelidea; family Macroscelididae; genus Elephantulus; species Elephantulus edwardii. The sequence continues at coordinate 5,665,206 of NW_006399883.1, forward strand.
TAAACAGTCTTTTCAGATCATTTCTTCTATATGACAGAGAAACTAAGTGCTGTTGTTAGATGCCAGAACTAGCTCAAACTCCTATGACTGACACTCTACTCTTGCAAAAATAATGTCCTTTTGCAGGAATGGCACTTCCTGACAACATGCCCAAAGTCATCATCTCTGGCTCTAAAGAACAATCTAGTTGTACTTATTCTAAGTCAGATCTGTTTGTTCTTTTTGCAGTCTATGGTATGTGTACTCAATATTCTATACCAACATCACAATTCAACGGCACCAACTCTTCTTTAGTTTTCCTTATTCACTGTCCAACTTTCACATGAATATGAAACCACCAAAATCCTATGGCTTGGGAAAGGCATACCTTAGTCTATAAACTGACATCCTTATTCTTTATCACTAAAAGAGATCACTGGCAACATATGTGTCTATTGCAATATGTCCTTTAATTTCCTGACTGCTGTTTTCCATGACTGTTGATTGTGGATCCAAGTAAAATGAAATCTTTGACAATTTCAAACTTTTCTCAATTTATCAAGATGTTGCTTATTGGTCCAGTTGTGAGGATTTGGGTTTTTTTTTTATGTTGGCTTGTTACCCACATTCAAAACTATATAGTCTTCTATCTTCTTCAGTAACTACTTGAAGTCCTCATCGCCTTCAGCAAGTGAATAACACAGGTCTTCCTCTAATATTGATGCCATCTTCTTCTTCTTATCCAGCTTCAAGGACTATCTGCTCAGCATAAAGGTTGAAAAGTACAGTGAAAGGATACAATTCTGACACACATCCTTTCTGACTTTACACCATACCATAAGCCCTGGTTCTGTCCAAATGACTGTTTCTTGGACTACATACAGGTTTTGCATGGATATAATAGAATCTGAAGCCACACCAATGAATTTTTAAGTCCTATGTTACAGATGACACACCCTTCTTGCTGAAACTGAGGAGGACCTGAAGCACTTGCTGCAGAAGTCAAGGACTGCAGCCTTCAATATGGACTGAAGCTCAACATCAAGAAAACAAAGACTCTCACCACTGGGCCAATTGGCAACATCATCATGAATGGTGAAGAGATTGAGAGTATTAACAGTGATCAACACTTTTGATACCAACTGCCAGGAAGTCAACTGTCAGGGACCTTTCCAGAGTACTGAAGAGCAATAGCATCAGTCTGGAGACTAAGGTGTGCCTGATCCAGACCACACAGTCTTCACAATTGTTTACTATGCATCAGAGAGCTGGACAATGACTAGGGATGATAGAAAAAGAATTGATGTCTTTAAGCTGTGTTTCTGGAGAAGAGTGTTGAATATACCATAGACTGCTAGAACAGATTCATCCTGAAGAAGGGGAAACCAGGCTGCTCCTTGGAGACAAGGATTCTGAAGCTTCATCTGACAATACTCTGGACATGTTTACAAGGAGGAACCGGTCCTTGGAGAAGGACATGATGCTTGGGAGGTGGAGGGACAGCTTAGGTAAAGAAGACCCTCAATGAGATGGTTTAGTCACTGGGGCTATGGGGGTAGGTGTGTCAGAGACAATAAAGTTGGCACAGAATAGAGCAGGGTTTAGGGCTCTTGTACATAGGGTCACTAAGAATCACAAGCTAAGAGGGCACATAACAACAACAACATAACAACAATGCTACATTAAGGAGGAGAAGGATGGACAATCTCCTCCTATGCCATTAACTACCTCTGAAAATCCACCAGAGTTAAGCTATGGGTTGGTTCTGACACTACAGTACCCAACAACAACAACAACAACATGTTACATTAAATCTACTGCCACCATAACGAGATAAAGGTAAATAATCCAATTGAAAAATGGACACAGGATATGAACAGGCACTTCACCAAAGACAACATTCAGATGCCTAACAAGCACATGAAGAAATGTTCAAAACCCCTAGCTCTAAGAGAGATGCAAATTAAAACAACTATGAGATATCATCTCACCCCAGTCAGAATAGCAAAATTTAACAGAAC
>NW_006399883.1:5671710-5719364 GCF_000299155.1 Elephantulus edwardii
ATGAGGTGGACTGATTCAGTGACTGGGATAATCGGGATGGGAATGTCAGAGACAGTGCGATTGGCACAGGACAGAGCAGAGTTTAGGGCTGTTGTACAAAGGGTTGCTATGAGTCGCAGGCGACTCGACGGCACATAACAACAACAACAACAACATAGGAACCCACTAAAAATACCATAGTGTAGGTAGGTCCACAAAGTGACATCTCCAGTCTTTAATATTTTATAGAGATCTTTTGCTACAGACTTGCCCAAAGCATCATGTTGATTTCTTGACCAATGCTTCCTTATTCATTGATTGTGGGTTGAAATACAATGGAATCTTTGGCAACTTTAATCTTTTCTCCATTTATCATGATGGGCACTGAAGAGATTGTTAACAGCTTTAGTTTGCTTGGCTCCACAATCAACACTCTTGGTACCAGCAGTCAGGAAACCAAGAGACGATTGCATAGGGAAAGTTGGCTGTCAGAGACTTTTCCAGAGTACTGAAGAGCAATAACATCAGTCTGGAGACTAAGGTGTGCCTGATCCAGGCCACAGTCCTTGCAATTACTTGCTATGCATCAGAAAGCCAGACAATGTCTAGGGATGATAGAAAAATGACGCCTTTGAACTGTGGCGCTGGAGAAGAGTATTGAATATACCATGGATTGCCAGGAGTACAAACAAGTTCATCCTAAAAAAGGTCAAACGAGGCTGCTCTTTGGAGCCAAGGATACTGAGGCTTTGTCTGACATACTTTGGGCATGTTGCAAGGAGGGACCAGTCCTTGGAGAGGGATATAATGCTTGGAAGGGTGGAGGAACAGCACAAGAATGGAAGACCTGTGATGATATGTACTGATTTGGTGACTGGGGTAATGAGGGTAGGTGTGTCAGAGACAATAAAGTTAGCACAGGATAGAGCAGGGTTCAGGGCTGTTGAACACAGAATTGCTGAGTCACAAGCAACTCAACAGCACCTAACAACATAACAACAACAACCATTTATTAATATTCTATTTCTTTTTCCAGTTGAGGGAGGGTTTGTTTTCTTCATGTTGATGTCTAAGTCATACAAAAAAACTGCAATCATGATGTTTATCAGTGATTACTTCAAGTCTTGTTCAACTCCAACAAGGTTGTGTCGTCTACGTAATACAAATTGTTAATGTGTTTTCTTCAAATCTTAATGCTTCATACATTTTCATATAGTCAAGTTTCTCAGATAATTTTCACAAAATAGACTGAACCACTAAATGCACATTTTCCTGATTTCAAGCATGCAGTATAGTCTTACTCTGTTCAAATTACTGCCTGCTAGTCTACATATAGGTTCTACATAAGCACAACTAAATTTTCTTTGTATTACCTCCCAAGGATCCAAGGAACTCTGGTGGCCTGTGGCTAGGTAGTTGCTTTGCAATTCTAAAGGCAGGTGGTTCAAATCCACCAGCTGCTTCTCAGGGAAAAGATGGAAAGTCAACTTCTCGTGCAATTTATAGCCTCTGAAAACCCACTGTAGGTTCAGTTATGAGTTGATTCCAACTCAACAGCAATGAGGTTTTCTTTTTTCCATTTATGAAGGATATATTCTTAGGTGAAAGCAGCAAGTTCTGTACTACACATATGAACTTGTGAAAGGGACAGCCCCTATTAGCACAGTTGGTTATCACAGCTTTGATTCCCATTAAGGTGCCAAAAATGTTCCTCCTCACTGATTTTTCACCATCAGGGTAAATGTCAACATAGTGAAATGACAAGGAACACCTTAATATTTTTAATAGGCTTGCCCCCTTCAAGAGTCTGAGGATCCAAGAGATTCGTCACATACTGTGAACAACTGAGACAGAAGGTAAACCACGGAATGAGTGGGGATCCCTGATGCCAAAGACCCAGAGCTAAACATGACTTTTAAAGTCTGATCATCATCTGACACTCAATATTTATTAAACAGATAAATTTTCTTTATAAAAAGGAGTGAGAATTCCAAGAGGAGGGACAAGTGCAAAAGGTGTTCCAAATAAGTGGTCACATAAGAGATGATCAATGAAAGGTTAAAATGAGACCTGTACATGAAAACATCTTTATCACAAAATATGCATAAGAACAAAATATATCTACTGTGATAAAAGCAATATTAAGCTGTCATTCTGAAGACTAAGAACTACACTGCAGAGCTTAGAAATTAAATACAATTAAAGAGAAAAAGTTTAAGGAAAGCTGTTCCTTCTCCACATATGCGAACTGAGTTTCCCCCTCCTTTCATTGGTCTCTACCACTTAGGGTGCCTGCATTAAAGAAGAAAACAACAAATACCCACAGGTTATGAGTTGTGGAACAGAACTATTAGTCAAAATGTAAAAATAGGAACGGTATAAATGTAGTCTATTGTGTAGGAATTTCCCTTCTAATCTCCTACAAATCACAAAACAAAGAATAAACCTCACACCACAGTCCACATTTTCAAAGCAGTTCTGCAGCAATAGCCCAAGCATACTGAACTATACAGATGTGCCAAAACCACTGTGAGGTGTGTGAAAGGTAATTTGTTACGACTGGCACAAATGTATATACATTATGTTTCTTTACTCAAAACTAGACCTCTAACAATCTCACTTTAGTCCACAGACACTCAGATATGATTTCAGGAGCCACACATGTCAACTATTCTCTGAGTATTCATGGGGAGTGGGGGGACAAGTGAGGTTCCATGCAGTTTCACCCTGCAACCTTAATCTAGAGGAGATCCCTAAATTTAAAAGAGAGAAACATACAGGAAAGTTGGAGTGTAAGACCAGGGCTGTTTCTTACTTCTACCTTATAATCTTTAATAAAGCGCTCTGGTGGCCTAGAGGTAAGAAGCTGTGCTATAATTCTGAAGGCATGCAGTTTGAATCCACCAGCTAGCTGCACCAAGGTTAAAAGATGGGCCATCTCCTCCAGTTCTATTAACTACCTCTGAAAACCTGCTGGAGGGTCAGCTATGGGTCATTTATGACTCAACTCCATGGTACTCAACAGTCTTTAGCAGAAAATAGAAACTATGTATAATAGCAAATTGTTGTTGTCAGGAGCCATCAGGTCACTTGTGACTCAGAGTGGCCCTGTGTACAACAAATCTGAACTCTGCTTTATCTTGAGCCAACCTTACTGTCTCTGACACACCTACCCCTATTATCCCAGTGACTGAGTCAATCCACCTCATCCAGCGTCTTCCTCTCTTGTGGTGTTCCTCCACCCTCCCAAGCATGATGTACCTCTCCAAGGACTAGTCTGACAGAAAGAGCTTCAGAGTTCTTGTCTCCAAGGAACAGCCTGGTTTCACCCTCTCCAGAAGGAACCTATTTGTTCTCCTAGCAGATTAAACAGATTTAATAGCACACCTGCCCTAGGTGAAGATATAAGATCAGCACTCCCCCTAAAAGCCAACTCCAACACAAAGGTCGATTTGAGAATCCTGAAGTTGTAAAGGAATGAAGTCATCCCTTACAAATGAAGGCAGGGACATACTTGGTCACTGCCAACACACAGGCTGAGGGGAAGGGATGCTGGAGCACCGGAGTTTTCCAGGTTATCCAGGTATCACACTCACTATTAGTGTCCATGGAGGCATCATCTTGTCTGTTTTCAATATTCCCTTCCTTCCATCTGCATGAGTTGTTATGTGCCATCAAATCACCTATTACTTACAGCGACCTTATGTACAATAGATCTGAACCCTGCTCTATCCTGAGCCAGTCTCATTGTCTCCCTCACTCCTGCCCTCACTACCCCAGTTACTGTATCAATCCATCTCATTCAGAGTCTTCCTATTCTGCTCCCTCCACCCTTCCAAGCATGATGTCCTTCTCCAGGAACTGGTCCCTCCTGGCCACGTGCCCAAAGTATGGGAGATGGAGCTTCAAAATCCTTGCTTCCAAAGAGCAGCCCATTTTCACTCTCTCCAGGACAGACTTGTTTGTTCTCTCAGCGGTCCTTGGGATGTTCAATACTCTTCTCCAGCATGACCACTCAAAAGCATTAATTCTTCTTCTGTCATCTTTGGTCACTGTTCAGCTCTCTGATGTATATCAAGTAATAGTGAAGACCATGTCTTTCATCAGGTATACCTTAGTCTACAGACTGACATCATTGCTCTTCAAGAGGTCCCTGACAGCAGCCTTCCCCAGAGAAATCCATTGTCTTTTGATTTCCTGAATGCTGGTGCCAAGAGTGTTGATTGTGGAGCTGAGCAAGCTGAAGTTGTTAACTACTTCAATCTCCTCTCCATTTATCATGGCATTGCCAATTGGCCCAGTGGTGAGAATCTTTTTCTTCTTAATATTGAGCTTCAATCCATATTGAAGACTGCAGTCCTTGACTCTCTGCAACAAAAGCTTCAGGTCCTCCTCAGTTTCAGCAAGCAAGGTTGTATCATCTGCATAACGTAGGTTGTTGATTAGTGTTTCTCCAATCCTGATGCCACATTCTTCCTCATAAAATCCAGCCTCCTGAAAGATCTGTTCCACATACAGACTAAATACATATGGAGACAGTACACATCCCTGACACACTCCTTTCCTGATTCTGAACCATGCAGTGTTTCCTTGCTCTGTTCTTATGACTGCTTCCCTGTCCAAGAATAGGTTTCACATAAGCAAAATCAAGTGTTCTAGGATTCTTCTTCTCAAAGTTACCCACATAGGGGAATGACTACCATAAGCTTTATAATGTTGTTGTGAACCTCCAATGGGTTTTTAGAGGCAGTAAATCTCATGGGAGGAGAATGCCAATCTTTCTAGCTGGTGGGTTCAAACTGCATGCCTTTGAGCTGGCAGCACAGTTCCTTACCACTAGGCCACCAGAGCTCCCTTTAGCTTTATACACTCTCCCACGTTAACAAATGTGAGTACTGTAAAGCCACTCTATTTTGACAAGACTTTTTTTCTAAATGGGAAATTTCTTTCTCCCTTAATCTGGAAGGGGAAGGAACAGTTCTAGAACAGCAGTTTTACAAATTCTACTTTAAAAAATTACTCTGATGATCACTCATTTTGATGACTTTAAAATAATGCTTCATTAATAACCCATTCCTTTAATTATACAAATAAAACATCTTAGCATTTAAAACCCTTTCACATACAGTATCTAACTGAATCTTTTAAGAACCCTGTGATGTCAACAAGGTTAGTGCTCATCTCAATTTCCACCAGAGCAAACCTAAGAAATATTATTATTTAGTGGAGACTCAGGCACATACTCAAATACCAGCCACTAATAGAAGATACCAAAAATCTGCCTTAGACAAGCCCTTGTCACTAAGCGGCTCCAAGTGCAAGTACAAGCCCACATCTGTGACAATCAAAAACTACAGCAGCCAGCATCAAAGGTGTGGAAGTACCCTGGGACAAGGCCAAGAGCGGCTGTGCCTAAGTAATCACTGACCTATTTCAGCCAAAAGGAAAGTGTCACGCCAGGTTAGTAGCCTGGAAAGACACCAGGACTCTCGCACTTCTGGCCACAGCTGTACTCTGCCATCCTCTCCCTCCTCACATTTTTCTTGTCCATATTTTTTCACAGTACAAGTAACTTTCTCCATCCTCTCCAAATTACATAACTGCATTCCCCTTTCCTATCTATACATTCCTTCCTTATGTCTAAGATGAAACCAGTGTAAGTTTATTTACAGATCGTTACTTGTTTCCTTTTTTTTTTTTTTTTACTTGTTTCCTTTTTTGGTTAATTCTTTTGCTTGTTTCTTTCTAGGAAACATTACTTTTTTAAAATTAATTTTAATTTTACTGTGGAAAAATTACTTTTGATGACGTACTTGTGCATTCTGCCATACAAATTATGAAAGTTATTTGAAGAAATGACCAAATCCCATTTAAATCAACTACTAGCAAGTACTTTAAAATACTTAAAATACAGCAACAATATGATAAAAAAGAGGGGCTAAAGAGTACACTGGAGCAGAAACTAGGGGTCACCTGAAAAAATATATTTGAAATGCATATAAATTAAAGAGCATCTGTCACTAGATTAATAATCATAACAAACTGAGTTTAGCAGTTCCTGTAAGAACCATTTCTAATGTCAGTTCTTCAGACCTCTGAAAAGCATCTAACTACCAGATCCATACCATTTCTTACTGCACTTTTATAACTTTAAAAAAAAAAGAGTTATATACTGCAAAATGTTGTATTTTAAACTCAGTGCAACTGTATTACTATGTGGAAAGCAAAGATAATAGAATCTACCTCCCTAAGGCTGTTATGGGCTTAATACCTGCCAGTGCTTAGAACAAGACTAGGCACATGGTATCTGCTATCATATATTACTATACTAGACAGTTGTTTCAAGAAATCATTTACCCAATCCTGGCTAAACATACTAATGCAAATTGTAAAGAATATTAAAACTATAAAAATTAAAGCTGAGAGAGAAAAATACACCTAAGTCTGAAAAACTGAGTTAAGAAACATTTAGCTGGTTTTCTCAAACTGTTTCCTGATACTGGGCAGGAACTTACACTTGGCCCAGGAACAGAAGCCTGGGAGAGAAATTAAGTCCAGCATTGGAAATGCCACCCACTGCCTCTGGAGCCAAATTACTCGAGTTTATTTTTAGCATTCAAAGAACTATATATTAGAATTGCTTGATTTAAGGGGGGGAAAATGCCCTAAGGAGGACTAGCAGTAACTGCTTCTAAGTGCTCTGCATAGTTTTAAGGTATTTTAGCCTCACAACCCCAAGAGGCAGGTGCTGTTATCACCCCAAGGCACAGGATGCAGTGCCTCACTCAACTCGAGAGGCTCGCTGAGCTGCACTCCACAAGGACAGCGGCTGCCCGGGGACAAAAGTGGCCGGAGTAGCGCTCGTGAAGCCCAGGCCTGCAGCCTGGACTCACACTGTACAGTGCTTGCATGAAAATGGTCATTCTCATCAAGATTCTCGCTTGGCGGCCAAACGACCCAGCTAAAGGACAAAGCGCAGGAAAGGGGCCGGTCCTTCAGTGGCGTCCCCTGGGCTTGCACCTGGACCAGACTCCGTGGGGTGCGGCAAGCCAGGGGTCCCACGGTGCAGAGCGCAAGGGCCGAAAGGATGTCCCAGTGTGAAGGGCTGGGAGGGATTCCCAAGAACGAGGAACAGGACAGAGGTGCCAGCGTGAGGGGCTGGCCAGGGTCCCAGGGCCCCATCCTCACCTTCCGACAGCTCCAGCTCCAGTTCTGCCAGGCTCTCCCGCACCTCGGTGGGCAGCGGCACCGCTTCCAGCGGGCAGCCGCGGTCAGCCATGGCACACTCCCAGAGGGGGCCGAGGCCAGGCTGGGTCGGGGTCCGGAGCTAGGGTGGGAGCAGCTACGTTGCACCCTTCAGCCGGGAGCGCCGCATCCGTCCAGCCCCAGAGCGGGAGGCGGCGGCGACGGGAGGGGCGCGGCTCGGGCAGCTCCTGCACCGGCGAGGCGAGCACGAGCGCACCTCCTCCCGGAGCCGCCCCGCGCGCTCCTGAGCCACCGGCTCTAGCCGGGAGCGCGCGTGAGCAGGAAGGGCGGGCGGGGCGGCAGCCTCCGCTGGTGAACGTGTGTGCGCTGGGGGAGGGGAGAGCAGGGCAGGGTTAGGATCTCGGATTGCGCGTGCGCATCTCCGGGAGCGGCTGGGAACGCTGATTGCCGCCCAGCAACACCGAGATTCCGTTTTTATTGGCCCGGACCACTCGTCAAGACCATTCAGGACTTCTATTGGGCAAAGTGGGAAGACGTCACTCCCAACAAGCTGTGCATTTGAGGTTGGGCGCCCTTCTTGGTTATGGTTCCATGTGTCGGTCGTGGGACTCGCCCAGTGATGTGTTAGAACTTCTAGTAGTAGCGGCCGAACCTGCGGACCGGCAAACCCGTGCTTCCTGGGCACGGCCGCGTTATCGGAGCTGCCAGCCCTTGCGCGTCCAGAATTGGCGCCGCCTTCGATGACAGCGCTCTGACTTTAGGTTTCCGAGGTGGATTCCTAAGCATTTCTTTACGCCATAAAAGCTGCCGGCGCGCCATAAAAGTGCTCTTCCCAGCAACACCATCTGACTCTTAAAGACGGATGGGGGTCAGCAGCTCTGCAGACACCTGTGTGTGGCTTTGTCACCTCTTCCTCCTCGACCCGCACTGGAAACCCTAATCCATACAGTTCTCTTCCTTTTCCGGATTAGGTTTGCCTCACTTTGGAGGCTTTTCTCTTATCCCAGAACCCTTACTGGGAAATTCAAGGCTGTTTACACTTCCTATCTTTGAAAGGAAGTTTACGGTGTAGATTAGTGTGTGACTGGCATTTTTCTCAGGCCTCTACATATGTGTTGATCTGCTTTCAAACAGCCTTAGAAAGTACACTGCATTGATCAGGGAGTTCCAGCAGCCCTCTCGGACTATAAAGTGACCTTAGAATGAGGAAAGAAAGAACAAGACATTAGGAATCAAGGGGCTTAAAAGGAGCGGTGTGAACAGAACAAGGACATTAAGAATTCTGGGAAAGCTGTTCCCCAAACGCATATGGGTGTGCGTATCTTAAGTAAACTGGTGGAAGTTAAAAATGCATCCATCTGCAGAGAATGGTCAGTATTCTTTGAGATAGGACCCAATTTAGTGACAGTAAAATCTTAAAAACACGCCAAAGAACGAAAACTCGAATACTTTTCACTAATAGTGATAGGAAAATGTAAGACCGCGCCTTATCAAAGGTGGGAAATGTTCAAGACCAAAACAAGATCGTTTCCTGGATGTCCGGCTCTCAGGGTATTTGTTAGATACAAAACAAAGAGCACGAGGGAGAGAAAGAAAAGGAATTGGTCCCAAGAAATGAACAGGCCTCTTTATTGCAGGGTCTGAGAGGGATGCCAAGGGACCCAGCAGCATGGCATGGAGACAGGATCAAAATGGCAAGCGGGCAGTTTGGGGGTTTCCTTTTTATAAGGGTCCTGGGGAGGACCAAGATGGTACTTTTTGGAATTTGACTTGTTAACTAAGTTAGGTTTTAGCTTTTGTTTTGTTTTGTTTTGTTTTTTCTCAAGCTCAGACTCTTACCAGGATCCATTGTTTGGGCTGGTTCTTGACGACCAGCTCAGGTGTTACTAAGTTTCTCAGGAATTGGTCAAGCTTGGGGATGGTGGGGCAACTGCCATATTCTCCCTTCAGTTTTTATATACTACCATTATTGGCCCAACATGAACACCTCTGGTGGGCTGTACTTGTTCCAGACTTTGACACTGGCTGCCCAAAGTTTTGCCAAGTATTCTTCATATTTTATCTTCCTTTGCCCACACTTCTGCTTTCTTTCATAGATTTTATACTAGATATAAAACTTGTGCTCCAAACATCCCATCTCATGGTCTACTCCTGGGAAAGCCATCCTACAGTTAATACAAAGAATAATCCAAGAAAAGTGGTGATAAGATGAGGTGTGAGACTGAATCACTCATCACTTGTAGATAGCATGCTGACTGCCACCTGGCACAAAGTGATAATCTAGTTATTAAATTTTGACCAGTGGTTAAGTGAGAGAGGATCAATGAAAAAAATACACTGCAAATATACTATGTATCATGCTATCGTTACACCTGAGGAAACTAAGAAGCAATGACAGGATTAAATGGTTATCTACCATCTTTTGATGCACTTAAAAAGCAATAGTCTGGTTACAGCAAGTAACATTGAAAGTCACCGGACCCTTTAGGTTGCATGCAAGGAATCTCTTACAACTGGACAATGAGGAAAGATGGGGCTAGCCTGTAGGAATTAATATCTAAGTCACTGAATTCCAAAGATGGTAAAATACTCCACCAATGCAGGTCTTTTGTGACATATTTAGACCCTGGTTGAGGAAATCTGGGCCCCTATCATTTGACTTGGTGATGGAAATGAGGCTGAGGATAGAATGATATAATTTTGTACAATTAATGATTTATTCATAGCAAACACCTTTTATAAAAAACTTAAATGCAGGCTATACACATGGATTTCACCTGATGGGATGCCCAGGAATGAGACTGATTACATCTGTGCAAGGAACCATTGGAGAAGTTAAATATCAGTGGTAAAAACTAGGCTAGGTGCTGATTGTGAAACAGACCATAATCTGCTCGTATGCAAGTTCAAATTAAAATGACAGAAGGTTAAATCATATCCACAGGAATCAAAATTGACTTTGAGTCTATTTCCCATGAATTTAGAAACCAACCCAGGAATAGGTTTGAAACCTTGAACACTAATGAACGAAGACTAGATAAGCTATGAGAAGATATCAAGAATATTGTTCATGAAGAAAGCAAAAAGTCATTACTAAGAAGGAAGAAGAAGAAAAACCAAAATGGATGTCAGAAAAGACTCTGAATATTGCACGGGAGTGCCAAGAAGCCAAAGCAAAGGGAAGAAATCAAGAAGTTAGGAAACTGAATAGAAGATTTCAAAAGGCTGCTCAGGAAGACAAGGCAAAACATTATAGTGAAATGTGCAAGGAGCTGGAGTCAGAAAATCAAAAGGGCTGAACTTGCTCAGCATTTCTTAAGTTGAAAAAACTAAAGAATAAATTCAAGCGACAAGTTGTAATGCTTAAGGATGTTATGGGCAGGATATTGAATAATTCAAGAAGCATTAAAAGCAGATGGAAGGAGTATACAGAGTCATTGTACCAAAAATAATTGGCTGACACAGAAATATTTCAAGAAACAACATATGAGCATGAGGCAATGGTGATGAAGGAGGAAGTTCAGGCTGCTCTGAAGGACTTGGCAAAAAATAAAGCCCCAGGAATTGATGGAATATGAATTGACATATTTCAGCACACAGATGCTGCCCTGCATGTGGTCATCAAGTAGTGCCAAGAAATCTGGAGGACAACTACTTGGCCAACTGATTGGAAGAGATCCATATTTATTCCCATTCCAAAAAAAGGTGACCTGGCAGAATGTGGAAATAAACAATATCACTAATATCACACACTAGCAAAATCGTGTTGAAGATTATCTAGAAAAGACTTGAACAGTACTTCGACAGAAAACTACCAGAAATACAGGCTGGGTTTAGAAGAGGTCTTGGCAGTAGGGACATTATTGCCAATGTCAGAGGGCTTTTAGCAGAAAGCAGAGTTCCCAAAGAATGTCTGTGTTTCATCAACTGTAAAGGCATTTGACTGTGTGGATCACAATAAATTGTGGCTAACCTTGAGGAAAATGGGAATCTCAGAGCACTTGATCATACTTATATAAAACCTATACTTGGACCAAGAAGCAGTCCTCAGAACAGAGCAAGGAAACACTGCATGGTTTAAAATCAGGAAAAGTGTATCACGGATGCATCCTCTCCCCATATATTTTCAATCTTCAAAACAGAACAGATCATTCAGGAAGCAGGGCTTTATGAGGAGAAGTGTGGCATCAGGATTGGAGTAAGACTCATCAACAACCTACGATATGCAGATGACACAACTTTGCTTGCTGAAACTGAGGAGTATCTGACACACTTGTTGCAAAAGGTCAAGGACTGTAGTCTGCAATATGATTGAAGCTCAACATCAAGAAGACAAAGATTCTCACCACTGGGCCAATTGGCAGCACCATATTAGATGGAGAAGAGATTGAGGTTGTTAACAATTACAGCTTGCTAGGATCCACAGTCAACCATCTTAACACCAGCAGTCAGGAAATCAAAAGATGAATTGCATTGGGAAAATCTGCCGTTAGGGACCTCTCCAGAGTGCTGAAGAGCAATGATGTCAGTTTAAATACAAAGGTGCACCTAATCTAGGCCATGGTATTCTCAATTACATGTTATGCTTCAGAGAGTTGGACAATGACTAAGGATGACAGAAGAAGAAAAGATACCTTCGAGTTGTGGTGCTGGAGAAGAGTCTTGAGCATACCATGGACTGCCAAGAAAACAAATAGGTCTGTTTTGGAGAGGGTGAAACCAAGTCTTGCCTTGGAGGCTTGGATTTTGAAGCTCTGCCTCACTTACTTTGGGCATGTGGCCAGGAGAGATCAGTCATTGGAGAAGGACATCATGCTCAGAAGGGTGGATGGGCAGCGCAAGAGAAGGAGACCCCAGATGAGATGGATTGAAACAGTAACTGGAGCAATGGAATTGGTGTGTCAGAGTTAGTGTGACTGGCTCAGGATAGGGAATAGTGTACATAGCGTCACTATACATCACAGGTGACTCAATGGCACATAAAAACAGTAACATCCTATGACAGCTTTGTAAGCAGGAGTAGCATCCACTTCCTAAATAATATGCCTCTGGAAACTCTATGAACTTTGATAAATGTCGATAGTTATAGAGTGGTTTCAGGCCTTTTTTTCATAGGGTCACTATGAGTCATGCTTAACTCGAAGGCAATCAACAACAACATCATTTAGTGTGGACATACCTATATATTGTCAAAGATTCTGACTCCCAAGATTGCCATAAGCTTTTAGAGCATGCAAATATGACTCATTTGTCTCTAAGTCAGATTCCATAAAGATTTACAGCCCTGAATACCTTAATAAAAATTCTACTCTGCCCTACAAAGTTGCTATGAGTCTGCTTGGAGACCAAGGCAGTAGATCTCCCTACTGAAAGCTAACGTGTCCCTCTTCCACTGCTCACTTACTAGATACTGCAGATAATTATATTATGGTCACCTCTTTCTTAATTCTGCTGGAAACAGGTTTATCTGATGAGCCAGAAAAGGAGCTGTAGTACCTCACTCCCTCAAAAAAGTAGCAAAACCGGCACACTGGCAAGAACTGGGAAAGTACGTGTATGGGTAGATTATGAGGATGTTTAATAAAGAGCGCCAGAAGGCAAAATTGGACAGAGGAGAGTTTATTGAATTATGAATAATTTTCCAAGATAGATATTTACACCAAGCGAGGGACTAGGAGATGTGCAAACATCTAGAACAGAGTACGTACATGTATCAATTACTAAATAGTGATCGATAATAGATTACTTCAAACCTGGTAGCCGAATAAGAAGCATTCTGTATTGAGGTTCCAGTGGGGTGACCTATCTCTCTGTTCCACAGTATCTAGAGTCTCACCTGGAGCAGATCACGGACTGGGGTTAGAACAATCTGAAGATTTGTTCACTTAACGTGACTCACAATACTGGGAGTTGGCTGGAGAGCAGACCGAAGGTGTTGACCTGTAGTGGCCAATCCCTGCAGTGTGTGCTTCTTCACAAGGAGATGGCTGAGTTCCAAGGGCCACTGCACAGAGACAGAGCCAGGCAAAACCTGTATCCTTTTGAATTTGAATTAGCCTCAGAAGTCACATAACTTCTGCCGCTTATTATTTGTTAGAAATGAGTCACTAAATCCCACTCAAGAGGAATTAGACGCCATCTGAGCAGATAAGTACAAAAGGATTGCAGATGTATTTTTGAAAATGCCACATGTGGGGGGAAAATATAGACTGATGAGCAAAATTGAAGTGCCAGAATTGCTGTGGCAGACAGCGAAGGAAGGGAAGAAAAGGTTTAGAATATAGGCACATGAAATTTATGTGAAATTTATATACTGTGTGCTGCCAAAGACCCACTAGATGATTATATTCCACTTGGAAGCACAAATAACACACGGTTTGCAAAGGTCATAAGCAGGCTGGTAAAAGGGTTATTTATTTTGCTAAAATGTTCAATGATGGCTTATCTCTGTAGACCAGAGCAAACAGTAGAACTTGACCTAGTGATAGCAGTAGTCCTGATACAAAGCATCCAAGGTGTAGTGTTTCATTGGTAAAACTCAGAATCACAGTTATAATGATGATCAGGGTCTTACTAAGGGTAAAAGGGGGGGCCCACCTCAAACCTATAGAAAGTTTTAGAAATGCTATCAAAAACATGACAATTGTAGAGGCAAAATCAATGGATATTTGAGAAGGATATTATGAACAGAAACCGAAATAGGTAATGGAAAATCTTAGGTTTCCTTATTAAAAAATTAGAATGCCCATACCCAGTTTAAGATCTGGGCGTTTTCAGAGTGAGAACCTACTGAATAACAAAGTGGCCAAATGCCAAAAAAAAACACTATGCAACTGGTACACACAGAAATTAAACCCCACCCCATCCCCAAGTCCTCCAAAGAGTCCAACAACCATTGCCTTGGGTAGTTTTACACAGGAAAGACTTAATTAAATATTTTGAAGAGTACTGGCTACACAGTCTGACTTCAGTACCCAAGCACTTGGAGCATCATCGTGGCCCGTATTAGAACAGATGCATATGGCAGTCAGGTAAATAATGAAATACTGACCATTGTCCACTGAGTCTGCAGACCCACTTGACCATCTTCCCATTCTCCAAATGTATAATTGATACATATGGCACCAAAACAAGGTTCTTGGTCTGGAAGGCTAGAGCTATGACAATACAAACCTTTCATCCAAGTCAAGATAGTAAGTCATATAAGTTTCATCATATCCAGGGTTGGGAATGGTAAACATTACTGACATCATTAAGGACCTAAAGGCTGTACAGTGGTGACCCGCAGTATATCTTAAGTCACTCTTAAAAATCAGATGATGACAGGAGCTACTTCAGATTCAAACAAGTTGTTGTTAGGTGCCTTCCAGTTGACTCCAACTTGTTATTCTTAGGTGCTATCCAGTTAACCATAACCCATAGCAACCCTAAGAACAACAGATGTGCCCTTTGCCCTAATCTGTGCCATCCTCAACACCTATGGTAGACTCAAGCCAACTACCATGTCATACAGTCTTATCCAGGGTCTTCTCTCTGACTCTGGCCCTCCACCTTTCCAGTTATGATGTCGTTTTCCAAGGACCAGCCCCTCCTAAAAACACACCCAGAATACGTGTCATAGTTTCACCTTCCTTGCCTCTAAGTTTGCACTTTCTCCAAGACATATGTGTTTTTGATCTTTTGCCAGTGTGTGGGCTATTCAACACTCATCCATTCTTTTTGTCTAACTTTCATTGTCTAACTTTCAGTTGCAAAACAAGTCAGTTGAGCCCAATGATCCTTAGTGCTTTCTTGGCAAGGTCCTGGACAGCCAATTTACCCAATGCAATACGTCTTCTGAATTCTTTACTACTGGTGCCAAGTGTGTAAAATGGACTCAAGCAAGATGAACTGATTGACAGCTTCAGTCTTTTCTCCATATATCATAATGTCGCCCAGCGGTGAGTTTTCTTGTCTTTTTGATATTAAGATGTAATCCATGTGACCCTATAAATAACAGATGTGAACCTGGCCCTTCCTGCACCAACCTCACAATCTGTGTTGTGCTCAAGCCCTCTGTGCTAGTTCCTGTGTCAGTCCAGCTTATTGAGGGTTTCCTCTCTTTCTCTAACCCTCTACCTTTCACAGCATGATGTCTCCAAGGATTGGTTCCTCTGGAAAATATGCCCAAAGTAGATGAGATGAAGTTTCACCATTATCGCCTCAAAGGAGAATTTTGTGCACATCCGTGTTTATCACGGCTGTGTTCACAATAGCAAGGAGTTGGAAACAACCTAAGTGCCCATCAACAAATGAATGGATAGAGAAGCTGTGGTATATTCACACAATAGAATACTATGCTACATTGAAAAACAAGGAACTCATGAAATATTATTCAAAATGGGTGACCCTGGAGGACATTATGCTGAGTGAAGTATCTCAGTCACAAAAGGACAAATACTGCATGGTGCCACTGTTGCAAAACAGGACTAACCTCGGGGCTGGGGGGAGACTGAGAAAGATGGGTTATATAATGTATACTGCATTAAAACAGATGAGGGGAAAACACTGTTTAAAAGGGATATGTGATTAGGTATTTTTGTCATGACGAGAGTCCAGAGCAAAGGCTGCATAGTAGAGTGGACCTGGGAGAGGGATTGTAAAACAATGAAAGAATTTTTCTTTTACTTTTCCAAGAGGGTAGTGTACTAGGGTTGGGAAGGGAGAAAAGTGCAACAATGAATGAATGGAAATCTAAAATCTCTGTAAATTTTTACTGAAATTAATAATAAATTTAAATTAAAAAAGAGCACTTTGGTTGAACTTCCTTCAAGATAAATTTGTTATTGACAATCCACGGAATATGCAATACTCTTCGTCAATACCACATTATCCAACTTTTGCAAGCAACTAAAAAGAACATGTCTTGTATTAGATGCACCTTAGTCTTTAAAGTGAAGTTCTTGCTCTGTAAACTTTCAAAAAGTCCCTGATAGAAGATTTCCCCAATACAACCATATCTTCTGATTTCTTGGCTGCTGCTACCATGGATGTTTAATGTGAATCCAAGTATAAGATATCATTGACAACTTTTCTCCATTTATCATGATGTTGCCTATTGATCCAGTGGTGAGGATGTTTGCTTTCTCAAGGATGTAATCTTGGATCTTCTGCAATAAGTGCTTCAAATTTTCTTCACTTTCTGCAAGCAAGGTTGTGTTATCTGCATAATTCAGGTTGTTGAGACTCCTTCCAACCTGAAGCCACAGCCTTCTTCATATAGTCTGGCTTTGAGAATGATTTGCTTAGGATATAGATTAAATAGATGTGGAGAAAGGATACAATCCAGACATACCATTTTCTTTCTTTTATTTTTAAACCAGACAAATCATATGATCTTATTACTTAAAGAGCACCATTTTTTATTTCGCTTTCTGACTTTGTGTTGTGCCTTCAATCATTTCACAACAATTTTCTGTTCCTCAATAAGAAAATAAGGACAATGAATAGGGATAACAGAAGAATTGACACCTTTGAGCTGTTGGAGAAGAAGAACATTGAACATCCCATGGATGGCCAAAAGAACAAACAGATATGTCTTGGACAGGGTGCAGCCAGATTGCTCTTTGAAGGCAAAAGTGATGATTCTTTGCTTCACATACTTTGGGCATGTTGCTCAGAGCAATTCTTCTCCAAGGAACATGATGCTAGCAAGGGTGGAGAGTCGATGAAGGAGAGGAAGATCCTCAACCAGTTGGATTGACAGGGTGACTGCTGCAATGAGCTCTCGTGTGTCAGGAAGTGTGCAGATGGCACAGGATAGAACAGGGTTCAGATCTTTTGTTCCTAGGGTTGCTATGAGTTTTACTGGACTTGACAGCATCTAACAACAGCAATAAGAAAAGTACTTTTAATCCTGTCACAGAAACACTTAGCACACATGGAACTACCATAAGTTTTGCTGAGATGTTTTGGTTTTGACAACCTCATGAGAACTTTAGTTCTCGCAGCACAAAACCCTCTCAGTCTGCCTGGGCACACACCATGTAGAGATTTTGGTGCTTTCCCAACCTTCTTGGTATAAAAACATTTATTACCAGGGTTCAGGATGGCCTAGTTTTGTTAGAGGCTGTGTTGCAGGACAGCCTATGATAGGTCAGGTGCTGGACCATTTAGAATGCCTCTACACCATGTTTCCAGAAGAACGCTTTTCTTGATTTTTATACCATGAAGTGTTTGCTTGTTCTGTTCAAACAACTGTTTTTTGTTTTGTTGTATGTAGAGGATTCACATAAACACAATTAAGTGTCTCAGATTCACATTCTTTTCAATGCTAGCCATATTTTGTTATGATCCAAATGCCTTTGCATAGTCAAGAAGACACAAATAGGCATCCTTCTAGTAGTAGGCTCTGTTTTCAGCCAAAATTCATCTGACATGAGCAATGATATTCCTTGTACCATGGCCTCTTCTAAATCCAGCATGAATTTCTAGGTGTTTCCTGTTGATAGAAAATTGTTCTAGCTATTTTTTTTATACTCTTCAGTCTGATTTTACTTGCATGTGATATTAATGATATTGTTTGGTAATTTTCATGGTCAGTTGGCCAGGAAATGTATCTTCCATAGTTGTGATGAAGACGTGATCACATCTAGCACGTCTGTTTCTGCAAACAACTCAGTTGGTATTCCACAATTCCTGGGATCCTAGTTTTTACCAGTGCCTTCAGTATAACTTTGGAGTTCAATGAGCTTCTTGAATATAGATTCCCTCATTTTTCACGATACCTAGGAAGTTTTCTTTTAGTATCTCTTCTATAATTTTCTCAGCACTTTCCCTCTTCCCCTCTGCCCCCTATCGTGTTCTGGAATTCCAGTCAAACATATATTGCTCCATCTGATGTTATCCCATATGATTCTGATGTTTATTTTTTTTCCATCTTCTATTTTTTTTCTTCTAGTAACTTTCCATTGGGATTTCTAGCTCACTGACTTTCTATTTCATCTCTTCTATTCTGCTTGTCTGTCTTTCCAGTATTTTGGGAAATTCTGTATTTTGATCTTGATATTCTGGATTGCATTTTCATCCATTTCTGTTATTTCCAATACTGTGTTGGTTGTACCATTCTGTCTTGTGATTATTATTTTAAAAAATTATTGTACCTCTTTCTTTATTGTTTCAATTCTTTCTTCCACCATTTTTAACTTCTTCAGTAGTTATTCATGTAAGTTCACATTGATTTCTTCTGCTCCCTATCCCTGGGGTATTCATTGGGTCTGCAATCCGATCTGCTTTTTAAAAATTTTTTTTTCTGCTTTTTTAAGAGAAGGCCTGTTGGTTTTTTTTTTGTTTTGTTTGTTTTTCATAATGTTTGAAACTGCCTGCTGCCTTCTTGACATTATATGACAGAAGCTGCTGGTTGGAAGGACAGCTATTCCCACTCAAGCAGACAAAGGCTCAAGGAAGCACCAGTTTCTCAGTAATGCAGTTCCCAATCCTGGCTAGCCTCACTAATATCCAGAATTTTGCATCCCTTGGAGCTGGCTTGAGGGCAGAGGGTAGCGTGGTTATTCCTGCCTAGCAAAAACCTCAGGGAAGCACCAACTTCTCAGTAATAGAGATCTTAATTCTGCCTACACAACAGTGTTCAGAGGTGCACATCTCCCAAGGCTGGTTGCAAAAGCCTCTATTCCCATTAAGACAACAAAGGCTCAGGGAAGCACTGACTTCTCAGCAATGTGGCTTCCAGTTCTTTCTGTTAATGTCCAATCAAACCTGCATCTCCCCTTGAGAAGCCACTAGGTGGAAAGTCAGCTGTTACCACCCAAGCAGACAAAGACTCGTGTAGTGCCAATTTGTCAGCAATATACTCACCCAATTCCGTCTACACTCTAACGTCCAGAGCTGCCTGCATCATGGGGCTAGTTGGGGGCTGGAGGGAACACAAACTATTTTAACTTCTGATGGATAGTGTTATCTACACCCAACTTTGATTTGTTGCATAGGCTAATGTCTTTGGTATCTAGTGCTACTGTAACAAATATCCCATGAGGAAACAGCTTTAACAGACAGTAATGTATTCTTTAACAGTTCAGGCAACTAGAAATTCAAATTATCTAAAGAAAGGCTGTCTTTCTCACTGTCTCGCTCTTTCTCTCTCTCAGTTGTGGAGGAAAGTCCTTATTTCTTCAGCATCTGTAGGCCTGGAATTCCCTGGAGACCTCCATGTGTCTTGGTCTTACACGTTATCAGGGAACTCCACAGCACAAGGCCCCAGGTCCAGAAGGAGGCACTCCATTCCTGGTGATTATTTTTGCTGGTATTAAGAGTGCTCTGACCACACTCCCACCCCCTAGTCTCCGTTAAATTTCCTCTCACTGTCTGAAGAAGATATGAGAAAGATGAGCTATCAACCCTTGTACTATTTACTGCCTCTGAAAACCCACTGGAGGGTCAACTATGAGCCAGATATGACATGATAGTGCACAACAACAATATAAACAAGAATATGGTATCAAGCTTGGAGGAAGGCTTATAAACAACTTACTTTATGAACTTGACACAAACATGCCTGCTGAGAGTGAAGAGGATTTGAAAACACATGCTACAGAAGGTCAACAACTACAGCCTTCAATATGGATTACACCTCAACATTAAAAAAAAAAACAGAGATCTTCATCACTGGACCAATAGGCAGCATCATGATAAATGGAGAAACTATTGAAGTTGTCAATAATTTCATTTTACTTGGATCCACAATCATAGTAAAAACATTCAAGAATTCAAAAGACATACTGCATTGGGAACATCTGCTGTCATGGACATTTCTAAAGTGCTAATGAGCAAGGATACCAGTTTATAAAAATTAAGGTGCACCTCTTCTGAGTCAAGTGTTCTGGGATTCCCATTCTTCCTAGAGTCAGCCACAGTTTGTTGTGATCCACACGCTTTTACATAGTCAATAAAACACAGATAGACATTCCTCTGGTACTTTCTGCTTTCAGCCAAGATCCATCTAACATTAGCTCTAATATCCCTAGTACCACTGCCTCCTCTAAACTCACCACCCTGCACCTCTGGCAGCTCTCTGTTGATGTGCTGTTCCAGGCAATTTTGAAAATTTTTCTGCAGGATCTTGCTTGCACGTGGTATTAGTGATATCGTTCAGTAATTTCTGTACTCTGTCAGGTCACTTTTTCACTTTTTTTTTCTTCTTTTGAGTGGGAGCAATTATGGATCTCTTCCTGTCAGTTGGCCAAGTGGTTGTTCTCCAAATTTCTTGGCACAACTTGGTGAGTACATACAGGGCAGTGTCTGCTTGTTGAAATATGTCCTTTGGTATGTCATCAATATCTGGGGCTTGTTTTTTGCCAATTCCTTCAGAGCAGCTTTACCTTTCTCCTTCATCACCACAGACTCTTGATCATGCATTATTTCATGAACTTCTTCTGTGTCAGCCAATTTTTTTTGGTACAGTGACTGTATACTCCTTCCATCTTCTTCTAATGCTTCCTCGATCATTTAATATTCTGCCCAAAGCATCTTTTATTGTTACAATTCAAGGTTTGAATTTGTTCTTCAGTTCTTTCAGCATAAGAAATGCTGAGCAAGCTTGGTCCTTCTGATTTTCTGACTCCAGCTATTTGCACATTTCATTATAATACTTTGCTTTGTTTTCCCACACTGCTCTTTGAAATCTTCTAGTCCGCTCCTTAACGTCTTAATTTCTTCCATTTGCTTTGGCTTCTAGGCACTCTAGTGCAATATTCAGAGTCTCTTCTGACATCAATTTTGGTCTTTTCTTCCTCCTCTGTCTTTGTAATGACCTTTTGCATTCTTTCTGGAAGATATTCTTTATATCCTCCCACAGCTCATCTGTTTTTTGCTCATTTGTGTTCAAAGCCTCAAACCTCCTGAGATGGTTTTAAAATTCAGGTGAGATAGACTCAAGGTAAATTTTGGTTCCTGTGAATTTAACATTCTTTAGTTTGAACTTGCAAAGAAGTAGTTGATGGTCTGTTCCACAGTCAGGACCTGGCCTAGTTTTCACAGCTTATATTGAGTTTCTCCAGCGATTCTATCAATCTGATTCCTGTGCATGCCATCAAGTGAAACCCGTGTGTATAGTCGCTGTTTATGTTTCTTATAAAGGGCATTTGCAATGAATAAATCATTAATTGTACAGAATTCTATCATTTTATCTCCAGGCTCATTTCTGTCACCAAGTCCATGTTTCTTAACTACAAAAATTGTTCCCAAGTTTTGCATTCCAGTTACTCATTCTTATTAATACATGGATTTTGGAGGACAAAGTTCAAACCATGCCATCTTTTGTGTTCATCTTTGTGGTTAAGTGCTGTTCAATAGGCTATGACTCACTGGAAATCCTCCAGATCTTCACTCTCCAGCTCATTATTGTGGTCATTTTATCAATCCATCCTGCTGGTCTTTTTGTTGTTGTTGTCATTGTTGATCCTCTACCTTTCCCACCATGTTGTCTTTCCCCAAGGATTAGTTCCTCTTTTTTAAAAAAAATTTTTTTAATCTTGTTATTTTTGTGTGAGTGTACCGTCAAATAAGATCTGACTGGTACAGGAGGAGATTGTCTCTCCTTCCCCAGCAGAGAATCTGGTGGATTTGAACCATGCGCCTTTGGGATTGTAGTTGCAGCTCCTTGCCACTAGGCCACCAGAGCTCCCCTGGATTAGTTCCTCTTAACAACATGCCCTAAGTATGTGAGACAAAATTTCCCCATCCTTGTATTTAAGCAGCACCCAGGTTCATTTTCTCCCATACAGACTTGTTTGTTCTTTTGCAATCTATGATATATTCAATACTTTTTGCCAACACCATAATTCAAAGACATTAAAAAAACCAAAACAAAACAACAAACCACCGAAAAAACAAAAACCCAAACAAAGACATCAATTCTTCTTTGGTCTTCTTTATCCACTGGCCAACTTTTCATGCATACCTTTGTTCCCCCCAAATTCATGTCCTTCTCACATATAAAAGCTTTCATTCCATCATCTGTGTACCATAGAATCAGAACTGATCCATAGTTGACCAACCTTCTGGTGGATTTTCAAAGGAAGTTAATAGCACAGGGGGAGAATGCCATCTTTCTTCCATGGAGCAACTGGTGGCCTTGAATCACGTGCCTTTGGGACTGCAGTGCAGCTTCTTGCCACTAGGCCACCATCATGGTATCCCATAAATATTATTTTTTCAAATATTTTAAGTGTTAAAATTACATGATATTTCACACTATCATTCCTAGGCATTTTGCTGTATAACATTAATTGCTATTGATTAATGTCATTAGTTAGTTAACAATATCTGATTAACCCATTACTGCCTGTTGCCTCTCTATTCTCCTGATTATCTTTTTAAAAATTTTTATTATTTCGTGTGTGTACCGTCAAACAGGATCTGACTGGTACAGGAGGAGATTGTCCCTCCTTCTCCAGTACAGCATCTGGTGGATTTGAACCTCTCACCTCTGGGATTGCAAGAAGCTGCACTGCAATGGGAACTGGGGTGACAGGTGGGCATGGAGAAAAATGTGCAACAACGAGCAAAATGGAAATCCAAAATCTCTGTAAACTTTCATTAAAATAAAAAAAAATTCTGAAAAAAAAAGTTTAGCTCTTAATGTTAGTGGTCTTATGCCATAATCAGGGAGCTGTGATGACTTATTGAGTAGGGACTGACAACCCAAAGGCAAGCAGTTCATATCCACTAGCTGCTCTTCTGTCGAAAAATGGGCTGTATCTTCCCATACAAAGCCACTGAAAACCCACTGCAAGATAGTTTTTGTGTCAGTTCCAACTCAGTGGCTATGAGGTTTTTGATATTATGGTTATCCTTTTTTTTGTGACTATGTCATTCAGCATATTTTTTTCTAGTTCCATCCATGTTGTGCAGTATTTCACAAAATCTTGACTAATTTTGTTTTTAATTTGTGTCATCAATTTGAAACTGACTCAGATGACCCTACGGAACATTCACAGGGAACTGACAGAAATTTCAGTTGGATCTAAATAAGATTTATATTTATATATTTATATTTATATTATTTATCAATAAGAGATTATGCTATGTTTGTTGTTAGGTGCCATCAAGTTGTGTATGACCCATAGTGACTCTATGAACAGATCTGTCCTATCCTGTACCAGTCTCACAGCATCTGACACACTCACGCCCACTGCGGCAGGCACTGTGTCAATCCATCTGATCCAGGATCTTCCTCTCTCTCACTGCCCCTCCACCTTCTCAAGCATGATGTTCCTCTCTAAAAAATAGCCTCTTTTAGCAACAAGAGTTAGTCTTTGTAGGAGACATTGAAATTAGAATAATTTTGACATCAACTTTTAGGAATTGAATTGTCTCTGCCAACAGTAAGTAAACCCTAACCTCTATACATGTGGTGAACTTTGGTGGCCCAAAGATAAGGAGATATGCTGCCAACCCAAAGGCAGGGAGTTCCAACCCACTAGCCGCTCTGTGGGAGAGAGATGGGCAGTCTTCTCTTGTGCATTTACTGCCTCTGAGAACCTGCTAGAGGGTCAGCTGTAAGTTGGTTCCAACTCAGTGTCACACAACAACAACAACAACTATGTACATGTAGCTGTAATCCCATTTCTGAATAGGATTTCATTGTAAAAAAGAATAAAAGCCATCTCAATTTATTATTTCGATGATGTGAAGTCATTTGATTGTATGTATCCTAACAAACTGTGAGTGACATTGAGAATGGCAATTCCAGAACACTTAATTC
This sequence comes from Elephantulus edwardii, assembly GCF_000299155.1. NCBI lineage: Eukaryota > Metazoa > Chordata > Mammalia > Macroscelidea > Macroscelididae > Elephantulus > Elephantulus edwardii. The sequence continues at coordinate 5,695,655 of NW_006399883.1, forward strand.
TGCTTCTACAAAACCTCTACTTTATTGTTAGGTGCTGTTGAGTGCAACCCAAACCGACCCTCTGAACACAGATCACAACCCCATCCTATCCTGTGCCTTGTCACACTTCCTGACACACAAGAAGAGCCCATTGCAGTAGTCACCGTATCAATACACCCTCCACCCTTCCGAACATCATTTTCCTTTACAAGGAATAGCTCTCCTGGAAACATGCTCGAAGTATGTGAGGCAAAGCATTATCATCTATGCCTCCAAGGGACACTCTGGCTGCACTTTTGTTTGTTCTTTTGGAAGCGCATGGGATGTTCAGTGCTTTTCTCTAACATCACATCTCAAAGGCATCATCTCTTCATCTGTCATCCTTATTCATTGTCCAGCTCTCAGATACATAGCAAGTGACTGAAAAGACGATGGCCTGAATCAGATGTACCTTAGTCCTCTAACTGACATCATTGCTCCTCAATAACTTGGAAAGATTCCTGACTGCAAACTCTCCTAGTGAAATATGTCTTCTTATCTCCATGCTGCTAATACTTAGGGTGTTGGTTGTGGCTCCAAGTAAAATGAAATAATTGAGAACTTCAATCTTTTCTCCATCTATCATGATGTTGTCTATGGGTCCAGTGGTAAGAATTGTTTTCTTAACGTTGAGATTGAATTTATACTGTAGACTGTCTTCTTTGATCTTATGCGGAAAGTGCTTCAAGTTCTCCACTCTTTCGGCAAGTTGTGTCATTTGCATAATACAGGTTATTGATGAATCTCCAATCCTGATGCCACATTCTTATTCACAGAATCGAGCTTCTCAAATTTGCTCAGCATGCAGATGGAATATGTATGAAGAGAGGACACAGCCTTTCTTAATTTTAAACCATGTAGTGTTTTCTTGCTCTGTTCCCATTAACAGCTTCTTTTTTTATCCAATTTTTAAAATTCATTTTAATGAATGCATTAACAGCTTCTTGGTCTAGGTAGAGGTCTCACATGAGCACAATTAAGTGCTCTGGTGCTCCCATTCTTCTCATAGCTATAGTTTGTTAGGATCCACATAGTCAAATGCCTTTGCATAGTCAATAAAGTAAAAATGGACATTTTTCTGGTATTTTTTGCTTTCAACCAGCATCCATCTGACATCAGCAATGATATCCCTGGTGCCATGGCCTCTTCTAAATCCTGCTTGAACTTCTGGCAGTTCCCTATCTATGTACTGTTCTAGCCATTTTTCAATGATCTTCAGAAATATTTTGCTTGTTTTTGTGTGATATTAATGGTACTGTTCAATAATTTTCATATTCTATTGGATCACCTTTCTTGGGAATAGGAACAAATTTGGATCTCTTCCAGTCAGTTGGCCAGACAGCTGCCCTCCAAATTTCCTGGAATAGACTGGTGAGTACATCTAGGGCTGCATCTGTTAGTAGAAACATTTCACGCAGTATTCTATCTATTCCTGAGGCTTTATTCTGGTTGTTTGTTTGGTTGAGGGGGGGGGTTATTATTGTTGCCAATGCCATCAGTGCTGGTTCCACTTCTTCCTTCATTACCTTTTATTCATCTGGTACTTTCTGAAGGTTTTCAGTGTCAATCAATTCTTTTTCGTACAGTGACTCTGTGCATTCCCTCCATCTTCTTTTGATGCTTCCTGGATCATTCAACACATTGCTTATAGCATCCTTCAAAATTGCAACTTGACGCTTAACTTTTTCAGTTCTTTCAGGTTGAGAAATGCCAAGCAAGCTCTTCCCTACTTTACCCATCTAGCTCTGGCCACTTTGAATCAATCACATGGTATACTACACTGGGAATGAGAAACAGAGGAAAAATAGTGTTTCATTAATAGCTAAGAGCAATTTTTAGGGAGCTCTGGAGGCCTAGTGGCAAGAAGCTATGCTGCAATCCCAAAAGCATGTGGTTCGAATGCACCAGATGCTCCACTGGAGAAGGAGGGGCAATATCCTCTTGTGCCAGTCGTATCCAATTCGACGGTACACAACAACAACAAAACGGCAATTTTAAGTTCTGTTCTGAAGTACAATTTTGTGAGTAACAGGGTATATCCATAAGCATTCAAGTAAGATATGTTAATACTACTGTATTCAAAGATATGCTTCTATAGCTAAAACCAAAGAGGAGGAAACCAAAGCTTCATCTGACATACTTTGGACATGTTGCAAGTAGGGACCAGTCCTTGGAGAAGGACGTCATGCTTGGGAGAGTGCAGGGACAGTGCAGGAGAGGAAGATGAGATGGATTGATTCAGTGACTGGGGTAATGGGGGTAAGTGTGTCTGAGACAGTCAACTCGGAGAAATGATGATAATTATACGAGTGTTCAGGTCTTTCATTCATAGGTTCACTATGGGTCGTCTACAACTTGACGGCACATAACAACTACAACAATAACAGGATAGAGCAGGGTTTAGAGCTATTGTACATAGGGTCACTATAAGTAGCAGGTGACTTGACAACACATAACACCAACAGATCCACTTCCAAAATCCAATGGTGATGCAACTACAAAGTAGGCATTTCTATTACAAATGGAATAAACTAGAGAGAAAGAACAGGCACTGAACAAATATCCAACAGAATAATTTACACTAATCTCCAAGGATATAGTCTTCTGCTGAGATCATCTAAGGGGATCTGCCCTCCAGATTATGGTTGCTGGCAATTTCCTCTGTGCTCTGGGTAGCAGGCCCTTGGCATTGGGCTCCAGTCTGCCTTTCTTAGAGAGCAGCTCTATGGCTTTGGAGAAACCCCACTCTCCTACTCCAAATGAGTGGTAGACCTGCTTCCTTGATCCTGGAAGGTCCCATTGTTCTGCCCCCTCAGACATAGAAGCTCTGTTCCCTCATTTTAGGCAGCAGCGCCATCTTAAAGGCAGTTCCACATTCAGGATCCTAATTGGCAAAGATCTATCAAGCCTAGAAAACTATGATCCCACTCTTGAAAACCAGAGAAGCTATGGTCCCACCCTTTGAGACTCTAGAGGCAGTAGTCTTACTCTTTGAGATTGACGTAGCTCTGTTCCCAATGCTCCTTGCTCCCTCGAAGATCCCTGGCCTCCAGCTCTGCTGATAAGTACCAGTGGTGGTCTACTGGTAAGAAGTTGTGCTACAATCCCAAAGGCACAGGTTTCAAATCTACCAGTTGCTCTGTGGGAGGATGGGAAGTCTCTTCCCATGAAATTAACTGTCTCAGAAAACCTGCTGGATGGTCAGCTATGGGTGGGTTCTGACATCATGATATATCTCGCTCACTAGTAAGCCTTGGCCCAAAGGCACCCAGCTTTCCAGCTCCATGGGCTGGCAAACCCAACTGAAATTCCTCCTATTCCAACTGGAAGCCACCTGCCCTCCAAATAGGTAGAGAAAGTGACTGTAACCATGGGCTCCAGCAAATGAGAGATAGGGTGGAAGTGCAGGATATGGTAAAGCTCTGATCTGTGGTTCACAAGGTCACTATGAGTCCTAATAACTTGAAGGCGCCGAACAACTCCTTTTATAAAACCCTACCGTTTCCTCTTTAAAGTGCTGAAAATGTGAACTCTTCCCTGCACCCTTAGCCTAGCCAGCCTAAATTTCCTCAGAACCTCCCCTTGCTGAAACTTATTTGGGAAGTACATATATGCTAGCATTTATAATTCACCTTCTGTGTCTTACACTTCTGTCTCAAAGACTGGTTTTTCTGGGGGCAGGTGGCAGAACCGTGCTTTCCGGTAACACATCTACAAGTTAGATCTCAGGGATATATTGAGATCTAACTCTTGGTTCAGTTTCAGAAGCAGTGAGAGTGGTGTTACCAGAAAACCTCAGTTCTGCAGCCTGCTGCCAGAAACATCAATCTTTGGACAGAGGTTGGAAAGGGGGGGGGGAGCAGATTTATAGCTTTGATATCTACAAGTATATAGGAGGCAGGGGTGGGTAGTGTGGGCTTCCAAAATTCAGAAGGGAAAAGCAGAAGGGAAAGCTTTTAGGAGATATTTATAGGCTAGTTCAGGGTCATGGGGAAGGGCTCATGTTTATTCAGTACTTTCAGGAGAGAAAGGCTGGGCTGTTTTGAAAAGGAAATTATGTGCATCTGTGCTCCAAAAGGGTGTCTCTCTGGTCAGGTGCTTACTCATCACAGGACATGATCTCTAAGTTTCCTCTTTCAAGATCATTTCTCTCTAGGCCTGACTACTGACTGATGCTAGCAGGAGTGCTGATTGTGGATCCAAGTAAAATTGTTGGTAACTTAAGTCTTTTCTCTATGCATTAGCAGCAGTCAAAAAAATCAAGACGTTCAGGGAAATGTGCTGGAAGGACCTCTTTAAAGTGCTAACGAACAAGAATGTCAGTTTAGACATTTCTTTTTTTTTTTTTTTTAGATAGTTCCTTTTTTTATTTTATTATTTTTGTGTGCGTGTACCGTCAAATCAGATCTGACTGGTACAGGAGGAGATTGTCCCTCCTTCCCCGGCAGAGCATCTGGTGGATTCGAACCATGCACCTCTGGGATTGTAGTTGCAGCTTCTTGCCACTAGGCCACCAGAGCTCCCCCAAGAATGTCAGTTTAAAGACTAAGGTGTGCCAGTCCAAGCCACGATATTTTCAATTGCTTCCTAAGCATCTGAAAGTTAGAGAGTGAATAAGGAACACAGAAGGGTTGATATTTTTGAACTGTGGCATTGGAGAAGAGTACTGATTATGTGGATGTCATAAGAACTAATCTGTCCTGAAGACGCACAACCAGGGTGCTCCTCAGAGGCGAGGATGGTGAAATCTGCTGTCACATATGTTGGGAATGCTGTGCGGAAGGGTGAGTCTGTAGAAAGAGGCAACATGCTGGGAAAAGGAAGATGGTCAACAAAAAGGAGCAAGACCCTCAGATGGATTGACGGAGTGACTGATGGGCTTTCGGGTCATGAAGATGGCACAGTTATCACTTCCAAATTCTGCTCACAGTGCCACTTGTCTGATCCAAGGTTAGGTATCTTGCTCACTGCCTTAAATGTCAGATCTGAGGCAATGAGCTAACGTTGGACACTCAGGTTCAGTGGCCTACTGGAAAATAACACAAAGAGCCGAGGAGCTGTAAGAGGCTGAAGCATCACTTTGATTCTGGTTCTCACAAGACTGCAAGGAGGATCCACACTGTGAGCCGCTGCACAGGCACTTGCCTACAAAGTTCTCTAGTACCCAGAACAAAGGCTGCTATATGCCACACTTTGCACACACACAGAGCCCTACTCTTACCATGCTATGTCCGTGCGTGGTTACATTCAAAACAAGTATCTAGCACAGCACTACTGTGTTTGCTCAGATATTGCTGCAGTCTGGCTAAAACTGCTTATTGAATAAAAGGCATATTTCAGCAGAAATCTGCTTGCCTGCTAGGTATACACAACACATTGCAGTCCCCAAAAGGGCAAAGTTCCAGTCTGTTGTTCACAGGGTTGCTTGAGTGCTATTCAAAGGCACTTCACAAGCTCTCTAGGAGGTCATATAGGGTTCACTCACAGGGCATCTAAACACTTTTATCAGAATTAAAGATTGTTAAGGAGGAACAAGGACGCTTTGGGGTGGAGTCCTCAGGGAGCTGTGCTTCTAACCCAAGGGTGGCTGCTCTTCTATCCCACCCTCACAGTTAGCACGTCCACACACAATGTTACAGCTCTGTGCTCGTCTCTCAGTGAATTGTCTACCTCACCCTCATCAGCACCCTACTTCACTAAACATCAGTGTTGTCCTCCAGCATTTCATCCTTCCTCGTGAATGTACAAAACAAGTGAGTTGGACAGTGTTCTGCTGTGATCCATAAGGTTTTCTTTGGCTAAATACTGGAAGTACACTACCTAGGCTTTTCTTCCTGATCTGAATCGTGTTGTAGCTCCACTGAAACCTTTTTACTATGGGTGATTCTACAGGTACTTCAAATGCCAGTGACACAACTTCCAGCATCATAACCATATACAAGCCACCGCAAGATGACAAACTCAAAGATGGGCAGGAGCGAATTATCATTCCCAATAGGAAATCTGCTTTTCAGGGTTTTTTATGTAATGTCATGTGCAAAATATCACCTACAGCTTTATGAATAGAATTATGTCTTTATATCCAATTTCCAGTTTATAGAAAATACCAGTAATCTCCCAGGTTATGACTTAAGTCCACCGGCAGTTGCATGTTGTTGTTGTTATGCACCAAGTCACCTGTGATTCATAGTGACCCTATGTGCAACAGCCCTAAACCCTGTTCTATCCTGTGCCAATCTGTCTCTGATACACCTACCCCCATTACCCTAGTCACTGAATCAGTCCATCTCATAGAGGGCCTTCCTCTCCTTTGCTATCAGTCCACCCTCCCAAGCATAATGTCCCTCTCTAAGGACTGGTCCCTCCTTGCAACATGTCCAAAGTATGTAAGATGAAACTTCAGAACCCTTGCCTCCAAAGATTAGCCTGGTTTAACCCTCTCTAGGATGAACTTGTTCATTTTCTTAGCAGTCCATAGTATATTCAATATTCTTCTCCAATACCACAGCTCAAAGGCATCAATTCTCCTTCTATCATCCATAGTCATTGTCTAGCTCTCTGACGCACAGCAAGTGATTGCAAAGACCAGGGCCTGTATCAGGCGCACCTTAGTCTCCAGAGTGACACCATTGCTCTTCAGTACTTTGGAGAGGTCCCTAACAGCAGACGTTCCCATAGCATTATGTCTTTTAAATTTCCTGGCTGCTGGTGCCAAGAGGGTTGATTGTGGAGGCAAGCAAGTTAAAGCAATCTCAATCTCTTTGCCCTATATCATGATGCTGCCAGTGGTGAAAATTTTTGGTTTTTTGGTATTGAGCCTCAATCCATATTGAAAGCGGTGGTCCTTGACCTGCAGCAAATGCTTCAGGTCCTCCTCGGTTTCAGCAAGCAGAGTTGTGTCATCTGCATAATGCAGATTGTTGATGAATCTTCCTCCAATCCTGATGCCACATTTCTCATCATAGAGCCCAACGTCCTGGATGATCTTCGGCATATAGATTGAAAAAGTAGGGAGATAGGACATATCCCTGGCATACACTCTCCCCAATTTTGAACCATGCAGTGTTTCTTGCCCTGTTCTGATGACTGCCTCCTGGTCCAAGTATAGGTTTTATATCAGCACGATCAAGTGTTCTGGAATTCTCATTCTTCTCAGAGTCAGCCACATTTTGTTATGATCCATGCAGTCAAATGCCTTTGCATAATCAATGAAACACAGAGAGACATTCCTCTGGTACTCCTTGCTTTCAACCAAGATCCATCTAACATTAGCTACAGTATCCCTAGTACCATGACCTCCTCTAAAGCCAGCCTGCCTTTCTGGCAGTCTCTGTTGATGTACTTACTGTTTCAGTCATTTTTGGATAATATTCAGCAGAATGTTGGTGTAATATTAATGATACTGTTTGAAAATTTCCACACTCTGTTGGATCACCTTTTTTTGGAATGGGAACAAATTTACATCTCTTCCAGTCAGTTGGCCAAGTGGTTGTCCTCCAGACCACCTCATAAAACCTATGATATTAATAACAAACACAGTGGTTTGCAATAACATGGGTGCTACTTTGCAATATGTTTCTAAACATTATTAATGCATTCTATTAGAGATGTTACAATGTATCAAAGCATTTCTTTAGTTTGTTTATGGCTAGAGAGATACACTGTATACTTGGCACAAACTTTTGAATGACTAAAATTAAATATACATTAACTGTTGGAACTTATGTACAAATTTTACTTAAAATCAAGTTTAGGAATACAAATGCCAAGAAAACTGCCTATACAAAGGATACAGGAGCAAAAGAAATGACACTATGATGAAGACGACACAAAGAGTACTCTGTTGGTAACTTGTTCTTCAGTGCTACTGGGTCAATGCAAACTCGTACCAGTCCTGTTCGAAGGGATGGCCCACTGCCTGGTATTGAGCCAGACTGCCAGTAGCCACAGTTGGAGCCCACTTTTGCAGTCATTGTGTTAATCCATCCCACTAAAGGTCTTCTTCCTCTTCTCTGACTACTTCACCAGGGACTGATCCCTCTTGATAATATGTCTAAAGTACATGAGACAAATTTCCCCCATTATCACTTCTAGGGAGCATTCCTCTTCTAGACAGATATTCTTGCTGCGCATGGTATGCTCAATATCCTTCAACAACTTAATTCAAAGACATCAATTCTTCAGTCTTCTTTACTCATTGTTTCATTTTACAATGCTTTATGAGGCCATTGAAAATACTATGACTTCTAGGGAGCTCTGCTGGCCTACTGGCAAGAAGTTGTGCTGCAATCCGGAATGTGTGTGGTTCAAATGCACCAGATCCTGTTGGAAATTGAGGGACAATCTCCTCCTGTGTCAGTTGGATCTGATTCAATGGTACACAACAACAACAAAATACTATGCCGAAACATCTTTGCTTTTTAACACTGGAAGAGGTCATCTGCAGATTTGCCCAACAAAAACCAATTTATTTTCTTGACTGCTGCTTACATGAGTGTTGATCACAGATTCAAGTAAAATAAAATGCCAGTCTTTTTCCCATTCATCATGATGTTGCTTATTGGCCCAGTTGTGAGGGTTTCTGTTCTATGTTGAATTGCAATCCATACTGCAGGTGGTAGCCTTTGCTCTTCTGCTTTGCTCATACAGTCTTTCACTATTGTAACCTGAGGCTTGAATTTGTTCTTTTAGCTTAAGAAAAGCCAAGCACATTCTTCCCTTTTGGTTTTCTAACTCCAAATGTTTGCATATTTTGTTACAAAACTGTGTTTTCGAGCTGACATTTGAAATCTGTTTTCTCTTAAGGTAGTGGACTTACACTATGATTTCTAGGGAATGTAAGATGACCCTAATATAGTGAAAGTATTCTGCCATCCCTGCCAGCTGAAAAGAGACTAAACTTTTACTAGTTAGTATTGAGAGAGAAAAGTGATACAAGAACCCTTTGTGAGGACATCTGGGACAGGTACTACACAAGGAGATATCCCTTACCTCCTGAATATTCTATTGGAATAGTGGAAAGAAAGCAGTCAGAAAATAACATTTTTAAAGGGAACAGTGTCCTTTTTTAAGTCTGGAAGAACGGTTCAATGAGATTTCCTTATCCTGCTGGAGGCCCTGTTCCACTGAGCCTGGGGGATAGTTTGGGGGTACCTCCAGTATAATGAAATCCTTTACTGATGGCTTCAGTTGCCTCTTCACTCAGCAAACTAGAGGCGAGAGACCCTCCCTTCTCTCACCTTCTAACTTTGTATGGTTTCTTCAGTGAACAGGAAGAAAAACTCGTAAACTTGAACTAAATTACTAAGCTTGCTCTGAGTCACAGACTTCCATTCTCCTGGCTTCTTTCTCGTTTTCAAATGATGTGCTGAATCAAAGTGCCTTCCAGTGAGACAATTTAGACCAAGAGGCCAACACTGAGCTAATGCAGGCAATACAAGACCCAGAAACACACTACACAAGTAGCCTGGCCAGCTGCAGCTGTTCCCTCTTTTAAAAAAAAACACCAAAAAACAAAAACCTATATTCTCAAAGCCCACTGAGGCCTGTCTTTCTCTCTGAGGGCACCAGAGAGGATAACCATGAGTCAATTACTTGGCAGTTTTCCATCTTCTCATAGTTCAAGCACCTGATTAAGGTGTGCCTACTAGATTTCTCCATTGTAAAAGTGAATTTTGCCTTAGTTTTAGCACTTGATTAGCCTTAACCTGAATTATCTCAGTGAAAGTTGTAAAAATGGTTTCTTATAACTGGCTGACATTTCTCTATAAAGAAGAATTTCCCCTCATCAACAAGGGATGACTTGCAGTTCATCAGTAAAAAGGCAAGGAGAACACTTTAAACATCAATTCCCTGAGTAAACAGCTGGTGTGGTGCGCACTGGTGGTTTTCAGTGAGTTTCCCCTTTGCTCTCGTCCACACTGCTTTTTATTTCATTCACTATGATTTGAATAAATGTTACAAAACAAGTTACTATTTCTTCCAACCATTCATTCATATTTTGTTCTACAGCACTGATTTAAATTTCCACCATATTATTCTTCTTCAATGTCCACATTTTCCCTAATTGTCATCTCCATTTTCCGTCTGTGACTCTGTCTTCCCTTTTGTTGGTGATATTATGCTGCTCATCCCCTTACTGGATATTGCTTGTCCTTTTACACATTTTCGTGTGCCCACTTCCTACTAATTTTTACTCCCCTTCCCCTCTCTTCTCAACCTTGGTAATCATCTAAGAATAATTCTAATTATGTGTAAACCTTCCTTGGGTTTTGGTAAGGGTGGTCTTATACAATATGGCTACTTTTGTGACTGACTGACTGCACTGAGAATAATGGCCTCTGGATGCAACCATGTCGTGCACTGTTTCATCAATTTATCTTTTTCATGTTACAGTACTCCCCTGTGTCAATGTACCATAGTGCCTTTATTAATTTGTATGTTGATATGCCCTTGGGCTGTTTTCATGTTTGCTGCTGTAAACAACGCTGCAATGACCATGAGTACGCATGTATCTGTTTGTGTCATAACTCTTATTTCTTTGCCAAGCTAGTTTTTTAGTCAAACCTGTGTAGAGTATTTCACTGACAGTTTCAGTTATTATTCTTTTGGATGCTTAATTGGCTAAACATTTTTTGAGTTCTTGTTCTTAGGACTGACTGAGGTTTTTGTTTCAGCAACTCAAAACAGAAGGACAAATAGTGTAGCAGAAAGGAATGACGGAAAAGATGCAAGTGTGTGAAACAAGTGAACTTATTTAGTTGTACTGGCTAATACTCAAGATGCAGGCATATGTCAGTGTGGAAAGCTGAAAGAAAATTTACAAAAATGTTGTTGTTGTGGACTACAGAGTTGGAATTGACCAACAGCTGACCCTCCAGTGGGTTTTCAGAGGCAGTTCATCACATGGGAGGAAACTTCTCATCCTTCACCAGCGGAGCAGCTGGGGGCCTTGAACCTTGTGCCTTTAGGACTCAAGTGCAGCTTTTTGCCATTACGCCACCAGAGCTCCCTATAGAAAGTATGTAATGATATTAAAATGTATCTAAAAAAACCCCGCTCTCCAACTATGAGATATCATCTTAAAGAAAACCCCCCACAACCGCGCTCTAACCACTTATACGAACATCTAAGTCCAACAGAATAAATACTATGGTAACAGGTCCTATTAAAAAAAATGATTTATTTATAAATATACCTTGAGATTGTACACAGCTTTCGTTTGCTTGGCTCCATAGTCAACAGTCTTGGCACCAGCAGCCAGGAAATTAAAAGGCGCATTGCCATGGGAAAGTCTGCTGTGAGGGACCTCTCCAAAGTGCTGAAGAGCAGTGGTGTCTCTCTGGAGACTAAGGTGCGTCTGATACAGGCCATGGTCTTCACAATCACCTGTTATGCATCAGAGAGTTGGACAATGACCAAGGAGGATAGAAGGAGAATTGATGCCTTTGAGCTGTGGTGCTGGAGAAGAGTATTGAGAATACCATGGACTGCTAGGAAAACAAACAGATTTGTCCTGGAGAGGGTTAAACCGGGTGGCTCCTTGGAGGCAAGGATTCTGAGGCTCCCTCTAACTTACTTTGGACATGTTGTGATGAGAGACCGGTCCTTAGAGAGGGACATCATGCTTGGGAGGGTGGAGGGACGGCGCAGGAGAGGAAGGCCCTCTATGAGGTGGATTGATTCAGTGACTGGGATAATTGGGATGGGAGTGTCAGAGACAGTGCGATTGGCACAGGACAGAGCGGAGTTTAGGGCTGTTGTACATAGGGTCGCTATGAGTCATAGGCGACTCGACGGCACATAACAACAACAACAACAACATTAGAATTTTAGGTAAAGGGTACTTGAGTTTAGCTAGCTATTACTGCATTGTATATGTGACTGAGTAAAACATAAAATGATCAAGAAGTTATAAGAAGTGTGGTGGCAAAAAAGGTATGGTGGCATCTTTCACAAATAAAATTACAGTCCAATTAAGTAAAAAATTGGCAAATGGCTAATTGTCTTTACTAAGTAAAGAGTATTTTGTGTTCCATAGGAAAATTTTTTCAGTAGTTTAACATAAATTGTTTTATTTTTTGTCAATGACAAAAAAGTAGATAAAATAAAAACCAAATCACTCAGAAATAAAACAATGCTTTAATTTTACCCCTTGCCCCTATTTTTCTGTTTAAAACAGTTTCCAACTATACAGTTTAGGAAAATAAACAACAAGAAGCCATCTTTGGCTGACACTTCTTGAAGGCAGGCAGGTGTGGTTCTGCTGACATGTACGTGACAGCACACACACCTGCTGTCTCTCATCTGAGTACATTACCTCATGAAGGCAAAGATCAAAACATACTGGCACTGCATCAGAAATGCTCCATTTGGTTTTGCAGCATAAAGGTCTGAACACCTGATTAATGGACTGAAGGGCTAACATCATGAACATGTATCCCATGGCACGCCACATGCTTTCTACAGGGGAAACAAACTTTTCCTCAAATAGAATTACCACAGGTATGATCCATAGCGATTTTAATGATTATTTACTCTTCTGATGGCAGGATTTTTTGGAAGTGGAATCTAGACAGAAATAAAAATGAATTAAGAGTTAGAAAGGTTCACATATCTTTTAAATATAATTTCACAATTTAAAAACACTACTACTGCTATTGTTATATTAATTTTACTTTTGGTAAACCATGAAAAATAATTAAGACATATAATGATCCAAATTATCTATGTGAAGAAACACAAGACTGACATGCTGGCTGAAGCATCAGCTTCCTATTCTCTGCTGTGGAAGAGGAAGGACAAGTTTCTTTTTTTTTTTTTTGTCATTTTTATTCCTTTTCTTGTTAAAGACTACTGATTATCACACACAAAACGCCAGAAAATGAAACTAAGGAGAAAACTAATGTCCAGCTGAGCCCAGGGCTACGGAGGGAGACGTGCGCTGGACCGCTAGGTGTGCAGCGGCAGGAGGGGCAACCCCGGGCCTGGCCGAGGTGGGGGCACAGGGGGAGCAGCCGGCGGGCATCATGTTAACTGCTGCATGACGACAGCATTGAGCAGGTTGGCTTCCTCCAGCGTCTGGTTCTCATCAGCCAGCTCTTTGTTCGGGAAGGTAGTCATGAGGACAAAGCTGGTGGTAGCCATGGCTGGCCGGGCATCCACAATGAAGAGCCGGATGTCGCTGACCCTGTGGCTGTGGTTGAACTTCTGCACCAGCCTCCCGCCATCAGCGAGCCGTATCTGGATGTCTGTGGTGGGCTCTGACTCGTTGATTGCGATGGAAGAGCTAGCTTTGGCTTCGTTTTCTGCCTGTTGGGCTAGAGAGCTGGTATTCAACACCTGGTGGCAGTGCTGCCCAGTTTCTGCCCCTCGCCAGTGAAGGCTTGAAGGCTCCCTTGGGCTTCACGAAGTCCTCATCCTCATGGTCCTCCATGTCCAAGTTCACCTGTCTGCCGTGAGCTAACCTCCCCTCGCTCCTGCGGACAGACTCCAGAAACTGGGCGTTGTATGGGTCTTGGTAGCTTCTGAGCTCGCCATTGTCCAGGCTGAATCCACTCTTCCAGAGCTTCAACACCACATGAACATCTTGGCTTTAACGCCACCGCCTCTCTCCTGCCACGTATGCGGCGTCTTCCTCTGGTGCTGCCCCAAGGCGGCAGCCACCCCTGCAAATGGTCTGAGTTTACTGCTCTCTCTGCGACTCTTGATCATTCGCTCTACAGCTCCAGCTCCATGCTCCTTGGCACCTTTAAAGAGATCATCCACCAGCTCGTTGGGACTTTTCTTCCTGGGAGGTCCAACAATCTGCTGTCCACTTCTTTCTGAGCCCCCAGCATAAAACCTCTGGCCCTCCTCCTCTTCCTCATCTTGGTCATGAATGAGGTCTCTGAAGGATGTAACTATTATCACTGGGGGCTGTGCCTCTGGACACTGAACTGGGGGTTCATTTGCCTGCGAAATGGTCACAATGTCTTCGTCCCCTCCATCCTCATAAAAGCTGGCTAGTGTGATCTGCAGGTTCCAGCTGGCCGACTGGAGATAGAAACGGGCTTGGTCCTCCTCGGTGCCCGTCACTGCAACGAACTCCCTCAGCGCGTCCTGTCGCTCGGCTGCCATCTTTGTCCCGTGCCAGACAAGTTCCTTTTAGTGACTAGTCATAAGAAAGCCACCCTAACACGACTAGTTCTCATGTTTCTAAAGGCGTTGTCATTTATAATCTTTCTTCTTGGACAATTTAAAACCACCAACTATTAAGTTGAATACTCAAAGTCTTCTACATTATTTTACATTTCCAAGTACAGCTGTTATATCCTGAAAAGTGATAAGAGAAGTGTTTTTATTACCTGGTGGAATACCCCCGAGTCTTTGCTGGATCATTTCTAAATGATGAATATATTCTGTTAAGGACTGTTCTGGGTCTTGGGAAGCATCCAGGGACCTTTCTGATCTTAAACTTGAAGATGAAATGGATCTTCAGATAGACAAAACAGCAAGAGAAAAACAGAAAGAAAAAGAGAAGAATTACTCAAATAATGTAGCAAGTGAGCATGATATGCATGCAGGAGCTAGAAGTCCTGCTGAACCAGATTCAACATAGGAAACAGGGCTAACTATTCTTCAAATCCCTTCCTTGCTTTAAAAGAAAAATACTGTGCAGCTTTTTATTTTTTTTAAAGTACCACACTGCTGTTGAGAACGACTCCTAGGGACCTTCTGAACAGCAGCTCTGAGCCTTGCCCGGCCCTGCGCCATCCTCACAATCTCTGCCTTGCTGAGCCCACTGCTGCAAGGTCTTCCTCTCCCTCTCACTGACCCTCTAGGTTTCCGAGCAAAGTGCTATAGAGTGCTTTTGTAGTATTTTGGGGGTTTTTGCAGCTATTGTATAGGGTTTTATACTCAGATTTTAGTCAGCAATATTCTCATTATCACATATGAGGGAATTTAAATGTCACAGTAACTTTAACATAAGGAAAAGAAAGCATGTAAAATTATAGAGCGCTTTAAAAAAATTGTACATTGGTTTGCATACAAATTGTTTCATATTTTCCTTCATTCACATTTTGTTTCATACAATCAATGCCATACATTGTTTTATAATATTAATCACCACTGAACATTGTCCAAAATTTCTATCTCAGAGTTAAAATGAATATGTATTATTCTCACTTACTACATCTTCACGTATGTGTGTATCTCTCCCTGACACGGTATCATTCACCAATGCCTGCAGTGTCACACCTCTGTGCCCTAAGTCCAGCCACTTACTTGCCTTTCCTTGCCATTCAGTCCCCTCCTCCACTGTCCTTCCTCTCCTTTTCTGCAAAGTCCACTGCACACCATTTATATTATTCTTAACTTTCCAACTGAAAAGTTTCTTATCTGTTCAGGAAAGGGGCCAGTGTCTTACTCATTCTTGTACCATCCTATAATAAAGTCATTCCACAAAAAGGCAGCTCTGATCTACTATTTTCCATCCAATCAGTATTACCAATCAGGCACCAGACAGTCTCAGCCCTCAACAAACAGAATTGGGCTTCTAAGACCCTGGAGGGACTCACATGGGATGTTCTTGCCACACTCAGGGACTGACCAAAATCAGACTTTCAAACTATAGTTCTGAAGCCCTACATATGTGGATGAAAGATCATTAATAGAGGCCAACAAGGGCTAAATGTACAACAAGCTGGAAAAATGAGCAGGCTCAAAATGAACACGAATTTGTGAAATTTTGTCAAATCTTTAACCTTCTAGGATCTGCCTTATGTTACAATGGCACCATTAATTCTTGTATTTACTGTTTCTCTGCACAAGACAGTGAGAGTCGGAAGATTATGATTCTCATCCCACACTGCAGCTTATATAGATGGTTACCAGCTTATGGCTCCTGGAAACACTGCTGGCCTAAAGACCTAGCTGAAGGGCTTGTCCTGCTCTGAAAGAATAATTTTTACTCATTTCAAAACACTGGAAAAATATGGAGGAAAAAAAATTGCATTTTAAAAAAAAATTCCTCTTCTACATTCATTGTTGTACCTTTTCCTTCCTCTCCCTTCTTCCCTCAGTCCACTTTGCAATGCACCTTTGTTCCACAGTGTTGTGAAAAAAAAAAAAAAAATCTTAATGTATGCAACAACATGTACATACAAGTATTCACAAAAGCAAGTAAAATTTTTCTATATGTACTCTATGTCTCAATACAGAAGTGAAGGTGAAATAATTAAATGGCTTATAATTCAGGATTCCAGCATTCACGTAGGTTTGTTTGTAAACTTCAGTTGGGGAGATGGAACAGAAATTACCCCTTTCTTCACTAACACTGGGTTATGAGCTCCATGCTGAGGGAGAGGGAGCCTTAGTGAGGACACTGTCCTTCAGGGTGGGTGAGCCCACTCTCCATCACATGCCCAAATGAGCCTCAGGGGGGATGAGTGCACCCACCTCTTACCTGCAAACCATCACAGGCTATCAGAGAAATGGCTTTTCATTTAATATGTTATCAACAATCACAAGTTCCATTAAGCATTATTTTTTAATAAAAACCTTGTGACAATGGATCTTGGCAGACAGAAAAGAGTACCAGAGGGCTATGTACCTATATTCCATTGACTATGCAAAGGCATTTGACTGTGTGGATCACAACAAATTGTGTTTAACACTGAGGAGAATGGGAATCCAAGAACACCTGATTGTGCTCCTGTGAAACCAGTACTTGGTCCAGGAAACAGTCCTCAGAACAGAGAAAGGAAACACTGCATGGTTCAAAATCAGGGAGTGCCTCAGGGATGTGTCCTTTCCAATTTATATGCAGAACAGTTTATTCTGGAGGCTGGGCTTTATGAGGAGGAATACAGGATCAGGATGGGAGGAAGACTCAACAACCACCTATGTTATGCAGATGACACAACCCTGCTTGCTTAAACTGAGGTGGACCTGAAGCGCTTGTTGCAGAAGGTTAAGGACTATCAAGAAGACAAAGATTCTCACCACTGAGATAATTGGCAGCACCATGATGGATGGAGAAGAGACTGTGGTTGTTAACAGTTACAGTTTGTTCAGCTACACAATCAACACTCTTGGCACCAGCAGTTAGGAAATCAAAAACCAAACTACATTAGGTAAATCTGAGTACTGAGAAGCAACGATGTCAGTCTAGCGACTAAGGTGCGCTTGTTCAAGGCTTTACTTGCTATGCATCAGAGAGCTGGACAATGACTAAGCATGACAGAAGAACTGATGCCTTTCAGTTGTGGTGCTGGAGAAGTCTTAAACATAGCATGAACCACCAAGAAAATAAATAACCCTGTCTTAGAGAATGTGAAACCAAATTTCTTCTTGGAGGCTAGGATTTTGAAGCTCTGTTTCACATACTTTAGATACTTGGCCAGAAGGGACTGATCCTTAGAGAAGGACATCATGCTTGGAAAGGTGGAGGGACAGTGCAGGAGAGGAAGATCCTGGAGAAGATGGACTGATACTGTAACTAGGGTAATGGGGGTAGGTGTGTTGGAGTCAGTAAAACTTGCTCAGGAGAGGGCAGGCTTCAGAGCTGTTGTAGATAGGGTCACTATGAGTTGCAGACAGCTCAACGGCACATAACAACAATAAGAGTGTTTACAAATACCACTGTAAGAATGAAAAGAAAACTGACAGAATGGGAAAAATATTTGGCAATGACATCTGATAGGGGACTCATACCTAAAATTTATCGAATGCTCCAGCACCTCAACAAGAAAAAGGTAAACAACTCTATTGCAATATGGGCACAGGATATGAATAGCCATTTCACCAAAGAAGACACTCAGATGGCAAACAAACAAATGAAGAATGTTCAAAATCCCTACCTATCAGAGAGATGCAAATCAAAACAACTATGAGGTATTATCTCACTCCAGCAATAATTGTAAAGTTCAACAAAGGGGCAAACGACAAATGCTGGCGAGGTTGTGGAGAGACTGGAGCCCTTAATTCCCTGTTGATGGGAGTGTAAAATGATGCAACCACTATAACGCATTCTCAAAAAGTAGGAAATTATTGACCCAGCAATTTCCCTACCAGGAATTTACCCTAAAGAAACAAGAGCCACCACCCAAAGAGATGTATGCACACACCCATGTTTATTGCTGTGTTATTCACAATAGCAAAGAGATGGAAGCAACCCAAGCACAAATCAATAACCGAATGGGTAGAAAACTATGGTACATTCAAAGAATAGAATACTGTGCAGCACTGAAAAACAATGAACTCAAAAAACATTAAACAACATGGGTGACCCTGGAGGACATTATGCTGAGTGAAATATCTCAGTCACAAAAGGACAAATACTGCATATAACACCACTATTATAAAGCAGGACTGACATGCGGGTTTGGCAGGAAACTAGGAAAAGAGTGGATAAATAATGAGCATTGCATTGGAACAGATGAGGGAAAGAATTGTTTAAAAGGAATATATGATTTAGCATTATATGTATGACAACAGTCTAGAGTTAGAGTGCATTGCAAAGTGGACTAGGGGAAGGGGAAGAGAGGAAGGAAGAAATTTTGCAAAGATGAATTTTATTTTTAAGTGAATTGAGGGAAGAGTAAGGGAAAGGAAGGGGAGGGGAGGAAGGATAATGAACAACAATTAATGAACGAAAACCCAACTGCTTGATAGTTTAAAAACACACTTGTGTTAAAAAAAAAAAAAAAACAAAAAACACACTTGTGTGAAAAAGTCATGGATAAGATAAAGTAAAGCTAAGCCCTAGGGCCTTGTGGAAGCAGCCTCAGCTTAGACTCCCACAGCTCTAGGTGCTAAGCAACTGCTGCCAACTTGAGGTGGGTCGGCACAGTGCATAATGTGTCAGCACAGAGGCAGCTGATCAAAACCTCAGTCCACCAGCTGCATCTTGCGAGAAAGAAGGCATTCTCCTGTAAAGACTCACAGCCTTGGAAACCTCAGGGAGGGCCGCTTTGAGTCAGAGTTGTCTCATCGCAGTGTAGTTGGTTTTCTCATTTGGGCACAGAGCCTGGCACATCAACTGACCTTTCCTTCCTGTGAGGCAAAGCTGTCAATGCAAGCCGGCTGCTTCGGGCAGGCTCCCTGACGAGGATGGAGGAAGATTCCCGGGTCGGAGGAGACCTTCTGGTTTCAGGATGTGGCTGCCGCTGGGGCAGTGAAGCTTCTTTTCCCAGGATGTGCAGGGATCAGGAAAGAAACAAGCACGTTTTAGAATGGATACTTATCCAAATGTGGCATATTTCAGTCCTGCAGGGAATTCCAAGATCCCATAACCATATGCGGCCATCAGGAGGGCACCAAAAAAGATGAAGATAAAAAACTTTCATCAACATTCAAGTCAGAACTGATTCACAGCTCACTCTCTAGTGAGTTTTCAGCCATAAATCACACAGGAGGAGGGTTCCTGTGGAGCCACTGGTGGATTTAAAAAGCCAGAAAGATGCTGCCTTTCGCTTAGCAGAACAACTCCTTTCAGATTGTGCTGCCACGGTGCCCTTAAAAAGGGGATAGGGTGCTATTTTACCCAGCTTAGGAAGAAAGCAGGTAGAGACCCTGAAGAATGCTAGGTATGGCTTGTGAGCAGAATCAATACAACCCAAACACCACATTTAGAATGTCATCATAAAAACAGGCATGAACACTGGCAGAAAGCCACCTCCGTGGTGGTCAGCACAGGCCCTACACGCATGGTTCAGCTGCACGCCTTCCTAAGAGGCCATTGTGGGATCCACAAGCACAGCCCCGATGGCATGTGCAGTAGGCCTAGTGCTGTTGCACCCCTGATGCTGAGCAGGAGTGTCCTCTGTGCACATTCATGGCCTCAGACTTCCAGAGTGACAGTGTTCCAGACACCCGCCTCATGGATGCCTTGTTTACTGTTCTGAGGACATGGGAATACAGAGGCTGAGAACCAGCGTTCTAACCTCCCTGTGCTGGTCTCTGGATTCCGACACTGGAACCAAGACCACCAGAGTGTGGCCATGCTGGCTCCTAGTCACTGAACCATCCTGTGTCCCATGAGCTCACTGCTCATCTTGAGAGGCTCTGTACAACAAGGTTTCTAGTAGCAGAGCTGGCCTTTGCTCACAGGTAGTTACATGCATATATATCCAGGTCTCACATGAGTGCACACATGCCAAGCAGAGGGGGGACCATTCTCCACCCTGGCAGGTGACTGCACCTCAGATGAGAGAACTGTGCGTGTGCTGGAGTGCTGTCAGGCTCGTCTGGGCCCAGGCAAGCAATGCTGCCGAGGGACGAGGTGTTATGAAAAAGAACTTCACTTAATTTTGGAGACTAAAAATAGCCATTTTATTAATTATTAAAGAGTTGATAGATCGAGCATTTCCATGTTCTAAAATCACTTTCTATCTTCTTCTGACACAATTTTTGTTCTTTAAGTGTATAAGCTACACTTGCAGTTCTGAGTCACAAAATAAAATAATTTTTCTTCAAAACTCCATCTGCCTTCGTTAGAAACAGCATCAATGGGATTTATACATTTCCTTATGGTGTCTTATTTCTTCCCCATTAACCACTGAAAAATGACCATAATGTAAACAAAAATACTACCACAATTAGAAAAGAACTGAGTAAATTACACACGTAATGACCCACCTGAGCGGACGGCTTTGCTTTGTGGTAGAGCTCCTTTCCGGTCCACTTCTTGCCATTTCTTAACCAGAAAACGTAATCTAGAAAAAAAAAAAAGAGACAGAGGGAATATAGTTCATACTACGGCAAAATAGGATGTAATAAGAAATGAAAATTCTTTGAGCAAAACTAGCCGACACAGACAGAAATCTCCTAATTTCAGAGGCCAGTGGGCTCAGTAGGTGCTGGAAAAAAATTCTTTGAGCAAAACTAGCCAACAAGGATGAAATCTCAGCATTCCCAGGCACAGGAGGAACTTGGGGCCACCTTCACCCCTATCATCAAGTACATCTTGTATTGCAATGTGGTAGTTCAGCTGGACCAATGAAGCTTTGGGGGGAAGAAAAAAATTCCCTGGTATTCATTTGCAACAAATATACACCTCATATAACATACCACATAAAACCCTAACTCAAGATGGACCTAAGAGCTAAGTGTAAAACCTAAAATTATAAAGAACATCAAAGGCATAATAGAGGCAAAGTTAGGGACTTTATAAAATACTAGTAATAACCAAAAGAAAGCACAAAGAGTAAAGGATAAACAAGATAAATGAGACCCTCTAAAATGAAATTAAATTCTTATATGCATCAACAGAGTGAAAAAAGAACCTACAGATTGTAAAAAATATTTGGCAATGCGCTATCAAAGTACTAAACTTTATAAAAGTTTCAACATCTATACAACAAAAAGACAATCCAATTTAAAAATGGAGAAATGACACGAACAGATATTTCATTAAAGGTGGCATTCAATCAGGCAATAAACATGAAGAAATATTTTTGCTCTTTAGCCATTATATGGATGCAAATTAAAAGAATGAGATGACCTTTTATACCAGCAGTAACAGCAAAGTTCAAACGACAGAGAACCACAAATAAGGGCGGTGCAGAGAATGGAATGCTCACACCCCACTTATGAGTTCATATTAGAACTGCCTTATGGACTGAATCATAACTCTCTTTATAGCAGGGCTGTAAAAGGGTGATAACTGCTGTGGAAAACAGCATGGTGCCTCCTTACAAAGTTAGAAATATTGTTTGATTCAGGAATCCCACTATTAAGTATACGTCCCAAAGAAGTCAGAGGTGTGTGCTTTGTTTTCATAGGAGCTTTATGAGAAAAGACATGGAAATAACCTAAGTGCTCATCAATAGATGAATGGATGGACAAACAGTATGGTACAGACATAAAATGGAATACCACGTAGCATTAAAGAAATCTCAAAATACTGTATAACACTGATGAACCTGAAAGACATTATACTGAGTGAAGTAGGACACAAAAGGACAAATATCTTGGGAATCCCGTATTTTAAAAAGGCAAGACGACACAGAATGCTGTGAAAGTTTTAGACAACATTAGGCCATTACCTACCCAACCCTACATTAAGAACAATAAACATTTACCTACAAGTGAGTATATAGGCAAACTGACAAGACAAACAGATCCAGCCAAGGGACTACACGTTTGATTATGCATAGGTTTGGCAGATGGCAGTTCAACATGAGTTATCTGTATGTGCTGAAAACACATCCACATGTGAACTCTAGCACCACAGAGATCCTCAGCACTTGGAATCTGAGTCATACTACATCATTCAGCATAGTCCTGGAGGCTTTATGCCTTCCTTACCTTGTGTTAATATCGACATTGAAGAGGCAGCTCTTTCTCAGTCATATTTTGAGTGGCCATCTACCTGGGGTAAAGGCTCCTCTTTCACAGACAAAGGACACTGCTTTGATCTATAAGGTTTTCACTGGCTAATTTTTTGAAACAGATCAGGCCTTTCTTCATAATCTCAGTCTGGAAGCACCTATGAAGCTTTCTACCATGAGAGACACTGCTGGTACTTGAAACATAAGGGCGGCATTTGTTCAAGGATAAAATATAGAAGATAAGAAGAGAGAGAAAAGAAAGATGAATGCAAACAAGAATCACAGAAACAGTAGGAAGGGTGATGATACAACATGGAGGTTGTATTCAGTGTCAGGAAACAAAACATGTAGGTATGATCAAATTGGAATTAGAATGTTAATCTGCTAAGTCAAATCGTATACATATTTACCACTGCCAATTGAAATACCCAACACACCAGTTAGCCACATTTCTGCTCCAAAAGCAATCCCTACACAGATGGCAGATAACAAGCACTATCCCCAGGAAAGTCAATGGTGCTGAGCAGACAGGGAGCAGAGTTCACTGTCAGGGAAACTGTGGGTCTTCCTGGAGTGAGCTGGGAGCAAGGATGGCAGACAAGCCCTCCTCGGAGGAGCACAAAACCCACTTACACGTGCGGGTTTAAGGTGCAGAATCTCTTGCTTGGCCACACATTTTAATAAACCTGGATATGGCAGAGAGTTTATACTCAGATGCTCATCTATACGGTGGTGGTTAGAACACATCTAGGGACACAAAGGAACAAAGGCCTGGGGCTCTGTTTTTGTAAAGATTACAGTCATGAAAACCCTCCAGGGCAGGGATTGACTGCAGCCTGCAGGATCACCAAGAGTCAGAATCACCTCCATGGCAACAGCTTAGGTTTTTCTGGTTTTGACTTCTCTTTTATCACCTGCCAGTTTGCTGTATTTCCAAGTCCAGTGATCTGCGCCACCAGTGATCCAAATACCAGCAAAATGGACAGACATATCACTTCCAAACTTAGACTGTGAAGAAAGGCCTTGGGGTCTGTGTAGTAAAAGTAGCCAGTGAAACGTCACAGACAACTGCAGTACACTCACTGTCTGACAGAACTCTGGAAAGATAAGCCTCCAGGTAGGAAGGACTCAAAATATGACTGAGCATGAAATAAAACCTTTGACCTTAATTAGATGTGGCATGACTTAGAAGTGGTTACACCTACAACCAGGAGAAGATAACGTAGATGAATGGCATCTTCTAAGACTCAATTCCCTATGCACATCCAAAAACTTCTCCAGTAGGGTAAAAAGGGAGGCCACTGACTGGGAAAAAGTATTCGGTAATAACATATCAGATAAGGGACTTATATCCAGAATTTATGAAATACTTGAGC
>NW_006399883.1:5720659-5778114 GCF_000299155.1 Elephantulus edwardii
ATGAAGGAATGAAAACCCAAAATCCCTGTAAATGTTCATTAAAACTAATAAAATTTAATAATAAAAATAAAAGAAGTGGTTACAATGCTATATGGGAATGGTCCCTATTAAACTAGCGAGGCAACTTTAATCTAGGCTGTTATCTTAAAATTTTTCACATAAAAGATTAAATAAACTAGTAAGAAAGGTTGAGGGAAAGAAATGCCAAACTACATGAAGATCACGCAGAAGCGCAAAAGAGACAAGGACCTTTCTCCAAAGCCAACAAAGGGAAAGAGGCGTCCTGGACCCAGCACCTTAAATTTGTAGTCTTGGTTTCCTGTGAGAAAGTAAATGTCTCTTGGTTAAAGCTATCCATTTGCTGCTTTTCTGTCAAAGCAGCATTACATAGCCCAGACAATGGGAATTCCTGAACACTTATTGTGCGCATGTGAACTCTGGAAACGCATCAAGCAGCAGCCAGTAGAACAGAGCTAGATGACAATGGGAGTCGCAAAATCGGAATAGGCATGTGGTAGGGTTGTCCTTTTACCACCTCTACTCAGTCTGCATGCTGAACAAATAATCTGAGAAGTCTGATTATATGTAGAATGCAGTATCAGCATAGAAGGAAGACTCATTAACCATCTACAATGTGCAAATGGTAAGGTAAAACCTTGCTTGCTGAAATGAAGACAGGCCAAAGCACTAACTGATGAAGGTCTAAGACTACAGCCTCAGTGTATTGAACCTGAAAATAAAGGAAAAACGTCCTCACAGCTGGACTGGTAAATACCATTATTATAAAAGAGAAAAATGTTACCAAGGATTCAATTCTATTTGGATCAATGATCAACACCCTTGGAAGCACCAGATAAAAAATCAAACAACATACTGTATCGCAGAAATCTTCAAGAGACTTCTATAAAGTACTAAAAAAGCAAAGATGCCACTTTGATGACTAAGGCTTATCTGACCCAAAGCAAAGTCTCTTCCATCATCTTATATGTGTACAATAATTTGGATAACAAAAAAGAATGATGAAAGAACTGATGCACTCAACTTTGGGTTTTTGGTAAAGAGTATTATATATACCAATTGACTGCTTAAATAATAAAATTAAATAAGTCTTAGAATAAATAAAATCAGAATATTTCTTAGAAAGATGATGTTAAGACTTTGAATGCCTTGCTTTTGAAACATCAGCACAAAAGGAACAGTTAGAAAAGTCTATCATGTTTGGTAAAATAAAGGGTCAGAAAAAATAAGGGCTCCCTCTATGAGAGGGACTGACACAACAGCTGTAATGAATTCAAACATCCTAACATTTGTGGAAAAGGCACAAGACTGGGAAACATTTTATTTTGCTCTACTCAAGAGAGCCATGAGTCAGAGCTCACACAAAGACAAGTAACAACAAACTCTCTCTTATGTAGCACATATTTGACTAAAATACACACTCAGGTGAAATTCACAAAATGAAACTGTTTTGAACATGACCGGATGTGCTCATCAGAAAGAATGCAGTATGACACCTATGTAAGGATAGTACATTCTTTCATAATTCAAAAGGATTGTCTTCAGTCGTTGAATGCTAAAAGGTGACAATTCTGTATGTGTCTTCTTTTAAAGTCTCGAGTGCCATTCATCTAGATAAAGAATATAGCTTCAAAGACTAAAACTATGGTTATGAGCCACACAAGAGGACCAGGTGTACTCTGGGCCCAGTGAGTCCTAAAGCATGGGCTGGTGTGTACCTTAAGATGGCAATAACCACCCTGACAGCAGTTCGGAATCTGGTAAAGGGACGCGATGTCATGGCTTTCTTATCTGCTTTGGAAGGAAATACTCCTAAATGAGCAATCATTGAAAGGGTCTCTTGCTCAGAATCCTGGAATCCACCAATCAGCAGCAAGAGATACTTCTTCTGATAAATCAAGGCTTTTCTAAAACTCTCTGCTCTCAAGTAATGCAGGTACAATTTTTCCACCTAAAAGAAAAGAAACAATAAAACTTTACCAAACTAAATAAAGAGATACTATTGAGAAATTCTGTATAGCTCATTTATACCTGCTGCTCTGAAAAGAATCAGATTACTGGTTTCCTCAGCAAATCATTATGGGTGTCAATCTTGCCCAGTGCTTAAAGCCACTGAGAAAACCACTGCTCAAACAAGGATATTTGTATCTCCCAGTGCCAGGCTCCAGAGACCATGAACTGCCAACAGATTCTCACATCCTTACCCCAAACTCCTAAGCACTGAGGCACCTATCTGTGCACACTGCACAGAGTTTTAGTCAATCTCGCTTGTCTCCAATTGAAGCTAACTAAGCTCTGTCCGGAGAGCAGTACACATTAGCTGTCCAAATGGCAAGTATGCTCAACAGATGAGAACTACATAGTCCTAAAAATTCTTCTACCAGTTTGAACAAACTCAAGGGTGCACAGAATGCGAGCAAAGCTCATTGCCACTTGTGTGGGGGCCACACTCACTTTGATGCTGCAGGTGTAACCATCTTCACTGCCAGCTGGTGCCCCTGGCCCTGGGTCTGTGTGCTTCAGTGAGCCTTGCAGAGCTGTCCTTTCATGTTTCCACGCTGTCCGGCTCGGCTTCTGTGACAAGAACAGCTATGAGAAGAATGACTAACACTCTGGATGGGAAGAGTGGGAGTCTAGGGCACAGGCTGATGCCCATCTCTAAGGTGTTGTGACACAGGCACCCTGGGTGGTGACAGACAAATGTAAAAAAAAAAAAGAAAAGAAAAAAGATGAGCAGGCACATCTTTGAGATGGGCCTCAGCTATTACTTGATATTATTCAGAACATTTACATTCAGTATTTTTTACAACATTTACAAAAGTATGAATGAACAATAGATATTTGTTGTTGTTATTGTTAGGGGCCATCTAATTGCCTGCGACTCACAGCAACCCTATGTACAATGGCCCTAAACCCTACTCTATCCTGTGCCAATCTTTTCTCTGACACACCGACCCCTACTATCCCAGTCACTGAATCAATCCATCTCACAGAGGGTCTTCCTCTCCTCTGCTGTCCCTCCACCCTCCCAAGCATGATGTCCCTCTCCAAGGACTGGTCCCTCTTTGCAACTTGTCCAAAGTAGGTCAGACGAAGCTTCAGAATCCTTGCCTACAAGGAGCAGCCTGGTTTGACCCTGTCCAGTAAGAACCTGTTTGCTCTCTTAGCAGTCCATGGTTTATTCAACATTCTTCTGCAGCACCACAGCTCAAAGGCATCAATTCTCCTTCTATCATCCCTAGTCATTGTCCAGTTCTCAGAAGCATAGCAAGTGACTGTAAAGACCATAGCCTGGATCAGGTGCACCTTAATCTCCAGAATGACATTACTGTTCTTCAATACTTTGGAGAGGTCTCTGATAGCAGACTTTCCCAGTGCAATTTGTCTTTTGATTTCCTGGCTGCTGATGCCAAGAGTGTTGATTGTGGAGTGAAATAAACTAAAGCTGGGAACAATCTCAATCTCTTCACCATCAGTCATGACACTGAAAATAGGCCCAGTGGTGAGAATCTTTGTTTTCTTGATATTGAGCTTCAATCCATATTGAAGGCTGGAGTCCTTGACCTTCTGAAGCAACCACACCTCAAGGATGTTTAATTAAGCCCAAATGAAAAGGCTGCAAGTTATCAAACACTTCACATTCTTTAATTTCAGAAATGCAAACCCTGGTAGATACAAATACCTAATCCTACTTTAGACTATCAAGTTACATACATGAAAACTTCAGAGAGATCATCACATACAAAACACTCTCACTTAAGGTGCAGGCTCTAAGTATTAAAAGAGCAAGTCTGACTCCCACTTACTCCACAGGGAGGAACTGCCCCCGTGAACAGTATTCACAACACAAAACTAATTTCCATGAGGTCAGACATGTTCCCTGCACTCTGCTACCTATTTCTGCTAATTCCAACAACAATCATACAGCTCTGCTTGGTCCAAAATCATCAGAATGGCTACACAGACCTCACAGTACCATATTCATTATTATGGGATTTATTAAAGATGTTAACAGGTTGGCAACAGGATACAATTTCAGATGAGGACACTTCTAATGTGTGCTTGCAGGCACTTCAGTGTTCAGCCTGTGACTTCAGCTATGTATTATAAAGCTCTGTTGTTGTTGTCAGCTGCCATTGAATCAAGTATGACTCACAGTGACCCTATGAACATCAGATTCTGAACCCTGTCCTATCCTGTGCCAAACGACAATTTCAGAAACAGGCAACACAATGGAAAGACAAGAGTAGAGCCAAAGAAACAGAACATAGAGTGAGACGGAGGACAAATCCTTCAACAGTAGATGGATAGAGGAACAATTTGAGGGAAAAAAGGGAAATGAAGAAAGCGTAAGAATCATGTGGAATAGCATTAAGAATAGTAACTATTTGTGACTGGAACTCCAGAACAGGAAAACAAACAAAGAAACAAAAGCACTGAGGAAATTGTTGAAGATTTGCTGAGCAAACTGTAAATAGGCTAAATCCCAGAAGAAAATCACTGTTGTTGTATATTGTCAAATTGGAACTGACCTATAGGTGACCCTCCAGCAAGTTTTCAGAGGCAGTTAACTGCACAGGAGACTGCCCAGGTTTCATTCCAATGATCACAATGTAACCACCCATCAGACTTCCAATGAGTCTGGTTCCATGGAGTCTTAAAGGTTCCATTTAACCTTATGTCATATCCTTATTCCTGAGGGATTGTCTTTTTGATCTTACATGCTTGATTCCTCTAAGTTCTTCCCTACTATTACTGTTCACCTTATAAGCATACATACTGACTGGATATAAATTACACTCCAGGGGTAATATGTGTAGCAGATTTTTTTTTGTGACTTGATGCACCTGGTCACTATGGTTGTGAGGTCGTATGACTAAGAACCCATTCTCTTGGATCAAGAAAGAGAAGGTGGGAGAACACAATGCATGAACTTTAAGATGAATGATTTTAAATGTAAATTTATTTGGATTTATTGGCTTAAATACCTAAGGAGAGACTGTTAAGTAGTTTTAAGGTAAGTGACGTAAACCCATTCTTCAAGGCTATGAGAGAATCTCTTTTAGATTTCTCAAAAAGGAGGAGCAGGTTTGGGGAGCCCATACTCCCAGTCTTTTTATATAACTCAACTCTACTGAGAGCCAACAAATCGGGACCACATCATAGCTGACCTTCCAGCAGGTTTCAGAGACCATGAATTGGACAGAGGAGACTGCCCATCTTTCTCCGTCTGGAGAGCTAGCAAATCATAAGCACATGACTTCAAGTTGTCAGCTCAACTCTGTACTCATAAGGCTGCCAGAGCTCACACCTATATTTTAATAATAGTTTTTTAAAATTAAAGATGAAGCAAGAACACTGAAAGTAGCTCATCATTTTTCAAAGGAATGGAAACTATTCATCTGAAGTACTCCTTTCCACATGAAGTAAAGGACTTGATACAGAAAGGAAAGAGATCCTGCACAAGCAAAATGACACTGAAGAAAAAGGAGTTCTCACACTTTCTTGGTCTCAAAACCTACTACACAATGCATGATGACACCTTGGTAATGCTGCAAATTCCTGAGTACTTATTGAGGATTCCAACCTTGAAGAATTGAGCACATAGGGGGATAATAAAAAACAGCCAAACAAACCACAACTCAGAACACCATATTACACAGCTAACTACTGGCATCAAGATAGTAGAACTGGGAACCTTATTCTAGATGGACATTATCTTTATTATGAAAATAACTCCCCTTCCCCATTGCTTTTGAGCTGAAACTGACTCATAGCTGATCCCACACTGGGTTTCTGAGGCTGTAAACTGCAGGGCAGGAGACTGCCTATTTTTCTCTCTTGGAGACGCTGATGGATTCGAACCACCAAAGAGGAGTCCCCTTTGGGTCAGAAGCACGTATCCTTACAGACACCACCACTAGAGACACATGTAAAAAGTCTCAATGAACACAAATGCATTATGAAAAAACTGAAAAGGAGTTACTTCAAAGGGTTTTATCTCCATGATTCTATTTAGCTGACACTTTAGAAAAAGCAAAGGCAAAAATTATGGGGACAGAGGTCATCACACTGGTGCATGCCAGTTGGTCAGGATGGGCAGATGTGACTCCAATCCTCTCAGAAATTGGTACCGTCCTGTTAATGGTGGTGGTTGAAAGAATCTATGTATGCAGTAAAAGCTCATCATACTACTTTACAGCACAAGAGAAAAAAAAAAGGGCAAATTTTACTGTGTGTAAATTTTTCAAGTTAAGAATACAGCACAATTGTGTGTATTTGGGGTTATCAAAGCAAGGGAAAATCCAGTATATGTGTGAGAGAGAAGAGAGAGAAAGACTGTGTGTGTAAAGCCCAACTTCTTTCCAAGTAAAGCTAATCTGTGTTAGGATAGTTTGAGGCCAGTGGCTTCCATTTACAGGAAAAAGAACAAATACATACATTTAAGGTGCAGCCCTTTTGAAGATGATGCTTCAGAACCTTTTCAAGCTTGGACACTGCCTTGCATAACTCTGCTTTCTCCTGGGTCACTGTGTTGAGTACTTTTGTAAGAGAATCATTGTCTTTCAGCAAAACGTCCACAAGTTGCATTTGTAGCTGTGCAGCTGTTTTTTTCTTGAGAAAAAGAAAACAAAAGCCTGTAAAAGTGCATTTTGTTAAAAGGTGCACATGATATTTTTGATGTAGGTTAATTATTTTCAATACTGTCATTTTAAGGCATTTAGTGTCGGAGGAAGTGAATGCAAGTGGACAGTGCTATCCACCCAGAGTACAGACATCACTACATCTCATTTCTTTGCAGTGTCCTGTCAAAGGACTGTGAAACACCATGTCTTGGACATCAGCTTCGCCCTGTTTTCAACTGTTCTAATGAGGTTGTAAAAAGCTAGGGCCCTGAGCAGGGACCAGAGAAAATCTTTTATTTATAACTCGGGAGCAGACCATACAATCAATTAAAGCAAGTGTTCTATTTCCATGACCAGATGAATGTCTGCTCACAGAAAGAGTACAGGAACACTGGAGGGCATGCAGCCAGGCACAGGACCCATGAGCACAGGTCCCAGATGCTGGGAAGGGGGATGGAGAGGAGGGTGAACATGGGATGGGGAGCCAGGGCAGGCACGTGGGATAGGGAGTTAGGGCAGGGAGAACAGTAGGGTGGGAAGGACAAGTGCAGGAGACACAGAGAACTGAGGAGAAGGACCAGGGACATAAGGCAGGGAAATGGTGTGAAATGTGGGGAGGGAGGGCGTAGGGGGACACAGGACAGGGAGGAGAGGGCCGAGAAGACAGGAGGCACATCATGTCATGAATCCAGCATTCACCTGAGAAGAGGCAGAGGCCCGGAGGTCAGTTTTTAATTCTTCCAGTGTCTGCAGCAATGAGGTCACTGTTTTCTCATTTGATGATGTCCAGTCATTAATTGTTCTGTTAAAAAAATAGAAAAATGAAAACATTTGTACGGTTACCAATTGACCATTACTCTAAAGCTATTCATGAGTCCTCTGTTAAAAGGAGATCAAGAAAGTAAGTTTGTACAACCCCATAGAGTAGTAGTAGCACTAGGCTAAACTGGAAAGTACCTACACTTTAAAAAACCCTTAAATTTATTTAAAAAAAAAAAAATCTAAATTTATACGAGTATTGTATAAACTTCTTGTTGAGCTAATGTGGTTGGTAAGAGTACTTCCTCAGCACAGGACCCACAGGCTGGAAAGCCTATGAAGGC
Source organism: Elephantulus edwardii (assembly GCF_000299155.1). Lineage (NCBI taxonomy): Eukaryota > Metazoa > Chordata > Mammalia > Macroscelidea > Macroscelididae > Elephantulus > Elephantulus edwardii. The sequence goes on from NW_006399883.1 coordinate 5,728,407, forward strand.
AGCAGTGTTGCCCATGGTCAGTCACACAGCTGCAGACAGCTGCCGGGCATGGTGGAGATGCTGACCGCAGCCAAGAGTCACTCCAGGTGGAGCAGGGATCTGCAGGGATGGCCACCTAGGCCACCCAGCTCTAAGTAGGAAGAGGCCTAAATGAAACCTTGCTTAAAAACGACACTGTTGTGGACATTAAGTGCCAAAAGAGAAAGGAGAACTTAGCTGAGTTTCTGTGTATTGGAAAGAAGGAAAATATGTACACTAGTTTTTCCATTCATTTACATTTCCTTAGCAAGAGTCCTGAACAGCATGCACCAGCACTGGCTTTGTGTGGTAGGGCTAGGTCTTGGCTCTGTGCCCAGGGGCTTCTACAGGTGAACATCTGTAAAAGAGCTCGATGGCACAGAACCAATGTCAGGCACGCTGTGAAACATAAGACCTTTTCTAATATGAAAATGAACCCCCCCCCCCATTTTGTTAGTATCTTCCAGAGAGTTCTACCCACTAATTTATCCACACAGAAAGAAAAGGAAATAGAATGCATATTTCATTACAATATGGACCCGAAAGTAAAGAAACACCTTAATTTAGCCCAAATCTCACCATTTCTCTTAATTTTTAAAAATAACATTTAAGCTGTCTGATGAATTCTAATGAACTCGTGTGTACCTATTCATGGCCTGGCGGATGAAGCTGGACAGAAGCCCTGCTGCACACAGCAGCTGTTGCCGTGTCTTCTCTAGCTCTTCTTCCTGCTCACGGAGATGGCTGAGCTCTAATGGGAGGCGTCCTTCTGCGTGGCCAGTACTGTGGAGTGAATTCAGACCAAAGCCCCCAACAGGACGCAAGTCTTCTTTCGATTTTAGGTCCCTCACTGTCCGTTGAAGCTGCTCAATTTTATGTTCATCACGCTGTCGCTGTAATTCTAATTCCCGCTGTCATCAATGACAACACAAAAGAGACCATCACACACATGTTCCTAATACCACATTGCCAAGAGAAAGACCAAACAGCAGAGAGTTTGCTTGGGCCAGAAAAGAACCCCAGTGGGTGGTGGATACTCTCCTATGTCCCATGAATACTGTCTGGGTGCAACATCAATTAGGTGACAAGTCCAGCCACACCCTAGAGCTATGATGTGATGGGTCTCAATCTTTGTGAAGACAACTTAATTTTCACCAGGTCCAAGGCAAGCATTCTGGGTGAAAAGGGAGGAGCTTGGGGTTCTAGTGCAGACAGGAAGGAGCTCCATGGGCCCTGCAGTCTGGATCTACACAAGGCAACACATAGACATGTTGCACACACAAACCTACTGTGGGGTTAATTTGACACACACACTCACACCCCCCCCCCCCCCACATCCCCATCCATACACACAAGCATGCTTAGCACACATGAACAAACATTAAAACACAGACACAGGAATACATATGCACACATATGTGTACACATACACATACACTTGGACACATAAATACATACACACTGAGAAATATATACATATTATATGTACACAGTGAGACACTGCAACATACACACGATATGCACATGTGTGTGAACACACACAGTATACCCAGAGATACACACACATGAATGCACACTTTATATGCTGACTCATATACACACCCATGAAATAGAGACATACACATGATAATGAACACATATTAATAAGTAAGCACAAAGAAGACTGGTAGGGCACGTACACAGGAATGAACACATGCATACAGAAGCACAGAAGCCGGTGCTGCTGGCTACGTGGAGTCCTGGCTCTGAGCTAAATCATCAGAAGTGTCTTCTGTCCTTGGGCCTCATATTTGTACAACAGAGATTATTCTCCATTCAATGCACTTTCCTGTGACAGGCCCTGTATGAAGGGCCAGGCAGAAAACAGTGAACCAACTATGAAATTTCTGCTCCAGGACTTAACTTCTCTGAGGAGACTAAGGAAATCCCTAAACAAAAAAATCCCTACATGAAACTCAATTTGCTTTATAAACTTTCACTTAGATCTCTATAAAAACAACAGGAAAAACTCATTGAAAAGGAGGCACTTTCCTAGTGACACCCAAGGGATCTCTTCATGAGAAAACTGTGACCAAAGGCAAGGAGTTCCTGAGAGTGGGGATGCACAGCATAAGCACTGGGGAGGGAGACCAAGGGCAAAAGAGGGACAAGCTCCACAAAAGAAGGAACAATGAAGAGGCCTTGACCCCCAGGTTCTGTACAGCAGACTGTGGGAAGGGACAGCAGCCCACACAAGAGGCAAGTTCACTGGTTATAAGGTGCCCTGAGGCCAATCCTCAGAGAAACAAGAATGACTGTATTATCTTTAATTTCTCAGATGAGGGAAGTAAAACATAGGAATAGACAAGCTCATTTTGTCAGAAAATAACTCAGTCTCTGGGACACTTCAGTAGCTATGCTAGAGAAGGAATCTATGTGCCAGATAAACCCATAAACCAGCCACCTACAGCAAACACATCATTGGAGGGCATATCACTGGAGGGCCACATCCAGGTACACCATGAAGAAAAGTAACTGATTTGATTTAAAAAACATTTTCTTTGTGCTTATTTTTTAAGCAATAGGTTATCACCCATTTTTAGAAAAAAAAAAAAAAAGCAGTAATTAAGAATTTGGCTGAAAACTTTTGGCACAAAGGAGAACAGACTTCTTTGGTAATCACAAGAAAGCGACAGACCTCTCTTGTCCAGAGGAAATAAACCCTGAGTACAGTCCAGGCCACTAAGGTCCACAGTGGGCCTGATCCCATCATCTCTCATTCTATCACTTAGAACTATCCTGGCTACACGGCCTGGTGTCTACATCTGCAAGGGAGTCTTCATGTCCTAAGATATCTGGTGATTAAACAGGACAAATATTTTGAAGTTAAGCACTTTTTAAAAAAAAATGTTAACAATAATTATTACTGACACATACTCTAACATGAATGAATCTTTAGAATGTGCTGAGTGAATCAACTCCAGTCACAAGAAGGTGAACATCCTCAGGTCTGACTTACATGACCCAAAGGTCAAGTCTCTCTGGTGGTTCAAATCCACCAACATCTGCTCTGCAGGAGAAAGATGGGAAGTCTTCTCCTGTGTGACTTACAGCTTTGGAAACCCAATGGGGGGTCAGCTGAGAGTCAGTTCTGATTTGGTGGTAATGAGTCTGAGACAGAAAATAAATCAGACACTACTGGAGGCTAGGGGAAGGGGTAAAGGAAAAGTGATTGTTCAATGGATGTGTGTTTCTTTTTGGAGAAATGACAATATTCTAAAATCAGACTGTAATGGTGGTCACATACTTTATACTAAAACCACTGAACTGTATACCTGACTTGGTGAATTGCATGAGATGCAGATACCCAATATAATAATTTAAAAAACCCATTAATAACCTCCCTATTATGAATTTACAAAATAATTTTATAGTATGTTAGTATATAATTTATTCTTGTAGTATTTAGAAATAGAAAGCTTTGTTCTTAGAAATGAAAAGGCTACTGGTTTTACCTGCATGTTTTTTAAAACGTTTATAATTTCTCAATGTACCAAAAAAATCTTGAGAGTATTTAAATAACATTTTTAAAGAGGGTAAGTCAAATTCATAATATAGGAAATTATTTAATAAAAAACGAAGGCTTTTTTTGATGTGAAGATGATAAAAAATGAAGGGTCATACAAAAGAACACAAGTGGAGGGGAAACTGTCCAATACACGCTACAATGCTCAAAACCAAAAAAGGCATCACAAAGGGAAAAATACCTATAAACTCTGTATCATATCCCTCACGAATGGATGCAAAAAATCCTCAATAAAGATTATGATGGACCACAATGGAAGTGAAATTGATCCTGGTTTGTTGTTGCTGTTGTTGTTATGTGCCGTCGAGTCGTTTGCGACTCATAGCGACCCTATGTACAACAGCCCTAAACCCTGCTCTATCCTGTGCCAATCGCATTGCCTCTGACACACCCATCCAGATTATACCAGTCACTGAACCAATCCACCTCATAGAGGGTCTTCCCCTCCTGCGCCGTCCCTCCACCCTACCAAGCATGTCTCTCCTTACAACATGTCCAAAGTATGTCAGATGAAGCCCCAGAATTCTTGCCTCCAAGGAGTAGCCTGGTTTAACCCTCTCCAGGATGAATCTGTTTTCTTGGCACTCCAGAACCACAGCTCTTCTCCAGCACCACATTGATGCTCAAAGGCATCAATTTTCCTTCTATCCTCCCTAGTCATTGTCCAGCTCTCTGATGCATAACAAGTGATTTAACATCTGAAAATTCATCACCCAAGTACACCAATAGGGAGAGTGGTGGGAGGAAGGCCTAAACCTTTGATAGCAATAGACACAGAAAACATGGCCTTGTCAAGTCAATTCCGATTTAGGGTGACTGCCCATCAGGTTTCCGATACTGGGAATATGAACAGGAACTGACTTCCTCATCTTTCTCCCATGGAAGAGCCGAAAGATTTGGATCATAGACCTAATGGTTAAATATCATGGAACCAAGTATGCCATCAGGATTCCTTAGGCACAGAAAAAAAAATTATAAAATCCAACATTCCTTCATTATTAAAAAAAAAAAAAGTACACAAACTTGGAAAAGAAAGTATATTGCCTCAACCTTATTAAGGCATCAATATACCCAGTTAGAGGGAAGTCTGAATACTTCTCTGTAAGATCAGGAATAAGACACTGGACTGGAGACTCCAGCCCAAGGTGAGTGCTACTGGAACAAGAGTAGAGTCACAGATCTGTGGGGCAGGACTGATTGAGAGTCCTCTATCCCTAGTGCCACCCCTGCCATCCCTTGTGCTTTGTGAGTACCAACCGATGAGGGGCTGGGGCCCTGTGCCAAAAAGTTGGCGCTCACCAGTCTCTCCTTGTCTCTCTGCCACTTCTTCCACTTCTCTGTGTCTGCATGGCTCTGCCTTGGCTCCGCTCTCTTCCTCATCCTGTCCTTGTGTGCATCTTGCTCTCTCAATCTCTCCTGTAACTGCTCTAATTCTGCCTGTAACTGTGCGGGCTTCTCCCTCTCCTTCTGAAGAGAGTAACTCAGCTCCTGCTTCTGGGTCTGCAGAGCCTTCACGGCCGCCTCCAGGCTGGAACTTACATCCTTCTCTCGCTTGAGTGCCTCGCTGCGCAACTGCACCTCTGCTTCCAGCTGCTGCTGAGCATGCACCGCCTGCTGCTGTGTGCGCTCCAGCAGCGCCTGAAGCTCTGCTACGCGGGCCTGCTCCATCCCAAGCTTCTGGAGCAGGGCCTGGGGTAGCGAGGCCTCCTGCACCCGCTGGCTCAGCTGCTCTGTCAGCAGGCGCTCGTGGGCCAGGGCCTCTGAGAGCTCCCGTGAGCGGCCCTGCTCCACCTCCATGCTCTTCTGCAGCTCACTAAGCTTGCTGCGCTCCTGCGCCAGCAGTGCTTCGCAGCGTGAGCACTCGATCTGCAACTCCTTGTGGAGGTTGTCCTTTGCCGTCTGCTCATGTTTCAACGCCACACGCAATCTATTATTCTGAGCATGCTGCTTGTCTAAAGATGCTCGCAATTCCTGAAGTGGGAAAGGTGAAAAAAAAAGTGAAATCCAGAGGAAAAAAATACCAACCCAGTCTTCTTGTCCAAAGTTGTTTCTATCCTCTGAGACAGCAACCCTCATTCTTGACCAATATGGACAGAAGTATGCCCACCATTCAACCATCATGCCACCACCCTCAGGCACTTCTCTGGAAAACAAGCGTAGTATAAATGCACACATGTATCTTTGGTTTTAAGACACACCTCCTCCGAGGACACTCGGGAATTCACATAAACGTCCTCATGTTACAAACAAAGACTTGTATATTTTAGATGACTATTTCGCCATTATCCATGGCATGTGTGCTAAGCTTGTACTGTACGAGTACCAAAACCACCCCAGAGTACAGACTCACTTGGATAAATTCTAAGAAGATGCTGTCACAACCACTGTCTGGGTCATGTGAACAGACTTCATGGGCTGACAACTAGTGACAGTGGAATGGAGGTCACTGCCTACCTTTTGAAAGCACATTCTAAGGGTCAATGAGGCTGCAGAAGGGAGCAGGCGGGCTTACATGGCCACTGTTCACATCATTTCTATGAGGCCCTGGTGTCTCCCATCTCCCATCCCATGTTAGCTATCTTATCTAAAACACAGCCTCTGCTACTGCCAGAATGCTTCGACATGGCTCAGACATTGAGGTCCCTCAGGTACGCGGAGGAGCCAGCATTAAGGGTATAGCACTGCCACTCCACGTTACCTCCAGGGCCCGGGAGCTCTGGCCCTCCTTCTGCAGGTGCTGCAGCTGCTCTTCCTCCAGCTGGCTCTGCAGGGCGTGCTCCTTTCTACATCTGGCCTCCAGCTCCTTGCGTGTGGCCTCCAGGTCTTTCTCCTTGCTATCCAGCATGGACCTACGGGGGCACAACCAGTAGCACTGCATGACTGATCAGTAGGAACATGTGGATGGGCTGACAGTGGGGGGCGCTGACCCAGAGTTCACCTAGAGATGAGACCCATCACCATCTCACTGTGAGCACATGAGGGGATCCCTTCTCGGTCATAAACTCAGTGAGAGCAAGCACTACCTTAGCAGGCATAACAGCACCTAGCACATAGTTCATGGCACACCTTAACACTCCACTTTACTGTGATGCCAAGAAAAATGTGGCAAGTGCTATGTCACTTCCATTTTAAACCCTGTAAGTTGAGTATCATATGAAAACTAGAAACAGGAGGGGCTAGCAGGCAATGTGTATCTGACAGCAATTCACTGTCTTCCAGACCTCAGCTGGAGGACCTCCTTCTGCACGTCATTCAGGGACTTGAGCAGCCGTTCGTTTTCCTGCTTACACTCGCAGAGCTCGGATTTTAGATCTTTGACTGCATTTTGCTCCAAAACAAGCAGCTTCCGAACACTAGACGCTTTCTCTTGCTCCTCGCTGAGTGTTTTCTGTAAGCCGTTGGCTATGCATTTCTCCTGCTCAACCTTATAGGCTAGTAATTCAACTGAGAGAGAAAATGAAAAAACAAAAAACAAAACATGGAGTATTACTCATTAATCCAAAGTGAGTTATAGAGATAAGTCAACAAGTTAAAACACTAGCACTGAAGCTGTCTTCCTTTGGTGAGTGACCCTCACTAATAAGAAACTCACGGATCCCAACAGTTAGAACCTTCAGTTCATTCGGCCCATGTGCCTTCCTTCACCTCTCCCCACACGCTCTGTACTGAGACTGTCCTGAGCCCTCGCTGAGGGTACCAACGAGAGATGGCTACATGATCTTTTATAAATATTCAGCCCTGGAGATTCCCAGGAACAAGGGCCAAGACTAAGACAGACTTGCAGGGATGGCTGCTCAGAATGAACCCATCACCTCATCATCCTGAGCACCACAATGCACGGATGCTTATAGCAGGGTGTTGCAACATTTAGGGGGGGATAATGAGACAATCCAGATAATCAGGATCTCTTAAAAATAAAATACTTTCAGGTAGGGAGAAAATGTGCAATAATGAATAAGCGAAAATCCAACTTCTCTGTAACTTTTTGTAAAATTACAATAAAAGAGAAATTAAAAAATGTAAAATATTCTCATAAATCAAAGGACTTTATCAAAAAAGTGATACCCTAAAAACTAAGAGAAAATTGTGGAGTATTGATTCCAAAAAGTCTGAAAAGACATTTAACTACAGAGGATATGTAAGTGGCCATTGAGTACATGATAAAAATGCACAACAAATTACTCTTGTTGTGTACCATAGTTGGAACCGACCCACAGCTGACTCTCCTGGAGGGTTTTCAGAGGCAGTTAATTGCACAGGAGGAGACTGCCCATCATTCTTCCACAGAGCAGCTGGTAAATTTGAACCATGTGCCTTTGGCATTATAGCGCAGCTGCTTGCCACTAGGCCACCAGCGTTCCCCAACACATTAGCCATTCCAAAACCAGAACTCATTGCAATCAAATAGATTCTGATTCAGAGACCTATACCTGTTATGAAGCATTTCCACCACTTTACAGGTACAAACTTACAGCTTCCCTCCAGAGTGACCAGTGGGTTAGAAATGCTGCTGCTGTGGTTTGCAGTTGAGAACTTAACCACTGTACCACCAGGACTTCTTTTCAGTAACTGCCCATCCATTGTCTCTGTGCTGAGTCTGACTGACAGTGACCCTTCATCTGGTTTCTCAGGCTGTAAAGCACAACAGGAGATTGTTTTCTCCCTTGGAATGGCTGCTGGTAGATGCACAAATTGTTTTCTCCCTTGGAATGGCTGCTGGTAGATGCACAAAGACGTTACTACTTCATCCCTATTAGAATGGCAATGACTAAGAGACAAAAAGACTTGGCAAGGCGGTAGAAAAATTGCTAGTGAGGATATGAAATGGTATAGCCACTGTGGAGAACAGTTTCCCGGTTCCTCAAATAGTCAAAACACAGAGTTACCTTATGAATAGCAATCTCAAGGCTAGGTACATACTAGAGTAAGCGAAGGCAGGAATGCAAACACCAGTGTTCATCACAGCAGCACTTGTCACAAAGCCAAAACGTAAAAACAATCAAAATGTTCACAACATAAATATAAAACCAAAATGTAGTCTATGCATACACTTCTCAACCATAAAGAGAAAAATGAAAAAATCCTAATGCATGCTGCAACATGAGCCTTGAAATCATCATGCCAAGGGAGAGAAAGCAGTTGCAAAAGGACAAACACTGTATCATTTCACTTATATGAAATAGAAATCAAAAGTATTAGTGGCCATAGGGGTTGGGGGGAGGGAGAATTTATAGAAATGGTTATGGAATGATTTTGAAAAAGATGGCAAGAATGGTTGCATAATTTAAATGTCCAGTCAATTGTACACGTAGAAATTGTTGAATTGATGTAATCTTATTGTGTGTATTTTCTAATAAAAATGAATAAATACATAAAAGGGGAGGAAGAACTTAAGTAGCAAAGCCATAATAAAAACTCCTCTGAAATAAATGAGGACGGACCACTCCCAAACCTTCTGTGTTGCTAATAAAAGACTCTTCAAGAAACAGAACAACAAAGAAGCAGAATAACAATCATAACCTTAGGGACAGATGCATGAACACTTGTGTCAGCGCATAAGAATCAATTTCACAGAGAGCCACCCACCATGATGGTTGCCCAGACTGCCCTGCTCAACACAGTACAACCCTATGCGCTCCAGACCAAGAGCGAGCGCTCAACAGGGAACTACGCCCAATGTCACAATCAGAGGCAGATGCTACCAAAAGAAGAGCAAGGATGTTGCCCTCAAGGGTCTGAGCATGGAAAATGAGGGGTTAGAACCACTGAAACAACCCAGGGCAAGAGGTGGGAGCAAAGTCATCCAAGTGAGCCAGAAAACCATGATGTCCCTGTGCTTAGAAAATGTGACCATTATCAGAGAGAACTAGAATAAAATTCATGTGCAATATCTCAACACAATGTGGCTGGCCCAGTTGAGACCCTTAAGGATCTTCTAGAAGGAAACCTAATTTTCAACTTGAGTCACCTAACCCTTACCCCTTCTCTCACGAAGCATTACTAGTCAGCTCTCATAAAGATGTGTCTGCTATTTGCAGAGGGTTCCATCTTGTCACCTCCAAGATGGTACAATGTAGGTACCATACGAGGGAAGCCCTCACAGTTGCCTTGAAGGAACTCCGGGGCTTCCATTACCAGTGAGCCCTCAGTTATGTCCTAGTGGCCAAGGGCCATGCCAGGACTTGGGCCCAGGGAGAAAGGAGGCTACTCACCTTGCCTGCGCAGCTGGTGCTCCTGGTGGCTCCCTCGGGCCTCTGCACTGGTGAGTGCTGCACAGAGCTGCTGCAGCTTTTCCTGATTCTGTAGGTGTGTCATGCGCAGCTGGGCACGCAGAGCCTGGATCTCAGACAGCAGGCTGCTCCGGTCAGAGAGACAAAATGACTCCTCGGATGGCTCCTGGAGGACTCCCTGTGGACAAGTGGCAGGAGGTGTAAAGGGTAGCGCCACAGGGACAAGAAGGCAGTTCCTGGGAGATATGGAAGTGAACAGGAGCCCTATGCAACAAGATCCCAGGTCCTTCCTGCAACAATGGGTGCACATTGCTGAGGGCTGAGAACAAGGCAAAGCACATGTGGCGAATGTGCAAGGAGCCCACACACATGGCAGTGACCTATGCCCTCCTCCTCACAGTGCTCCAGCCAAGCCACTCAGACCAACTGCAGAAGCTGCCTAAATCACTGGAGACAAGAGCAAGCTCTCTCCATTTAAAAATGCAAAGGAAGGAAGAGGGCTCTCAGAAACACGGGTTAGTCTTAACGTTCTGTAGGTCTGTGCCCAGAGCACACAAGGAGGCTCAGTTATTCACAAAGAGTAAGTTAGTGACAGGGTACTATTTCCCAAATAGGTGCTCAGTCATTCTGAACTGTGGATACTGACTCCTACCAACATTGAGCATTAAAACAGAGATGCTTCTTTCCCCACAGCCCTACATGTCCCACCAGAAACACCAGTGTTGTGCACCTGCTCCTGGACAACATTCTCCAGCCGGCTGAGCAGGGAAGTGCTGTTCCTGGGCTTGCAGCTACCCAGCCTGGATTGCAGTTCGACACCCAGTGTACGCTGCTCCTTCTCAAATGCATTCTGTACAGCCCGCAGGAATACTCCTCTCCAGTCTACACATATGTCAGAAGAATCCTGAAACGGGATAAGAAAGTGTCATCTTTACCTCAACACACCAAAGACGAGGGAAGGAGCAAAGGTGACAGAAGACTCACATTCTCTTGGCCAGAAGGGAGAGAAGTAAAAAGACAAGATTGCAGGGCAGGGGGTGGTGTGTCCATGTTGTACAATCAACATTCTGGTTGAGGACACTACTGCCATGAAGTGAGTGAGGACCCACTACTGCTGCTGTGTGGTCCTGTACTGGTTATTATGTACCATCGAGTCAGAACTGACTCATAGCTGACCCTCGGGCAGATTTTCAAAGGCAGTAAATCACAAGGAAGGAGACTGCCCATTTTTATCCTGTGGAACAGCTGGTGGATTCAAACTTCATGCTTTTGGGTTAGCAGCACAGCTCCTTACCCCTAAGTCACCAGAATTCTCACTAAGCCACTGGGCCCTGGTGTCACCTAATGTAGCAAGCGGGTGCTCAGGATGCTGGCATGTGGCATAGTCTTGGAAGTGGCAGATCTAGATGAGGGCTATGCCCCACATCCCCAGGAGCAGACCCAGGTGGCAGCACAGCAGTCAGGGATAGCTCAGGGCTTAAAGGGGAGCTTTGAGGGATGCAAAGACTTCAAAAGCACCAGCTAGAAGCTCATGCCTGGAGCTCCCACCCTTACTCCTTAGCATATCACACCTGCTGAGGACAAGATAGAAGTGAGCTCTCGTGTGAGCTAAAACTAGTGCCAAGGGACAAATCCCTTTCAGTCCTGACTTGTCCACCTCCCATGACACTGCAACTGAGGGCCTATCCAGGACTGTCTACCCACCACTGGTCTGCTGTTTTCTCAGGGCCTACAGTATGCCCATAGATGGGGTGGGGGCTGTGTGGCACTGCAGTGGCCTAATACTGACAGCCCCATTCAGTTCCTAAGATTTCCACTAGTGTTGCCCACCTTTTGTCCCTTCTGGGGTGCTCCGAGTGGGATCGGCACTGCCTCCATCAGGCCCAGTCCCTCTGCCAGCACACGCTCTGGGGCAGCACATGGCTCACCCCTGCCCAGTATGCTGGGGGAGCTCTGGTATTCAGAAAGGGCCAAGATGTGCCGGCTCTCATCACATACCATCTTCAGCAGTGCCTGTAACAAAATACCAAGTCAAAGAGGACAGCTTGCCTAGGGCCCCAGCAGGGCAAAAATGACACATCTACAGTGAAAGGGCAGGACCCCTGTTCCTGTGGCCCTGGTGGCATTTCCTGTCTGGTCCAATTTAGAACCTTTAACTAGGCATCACATTTTACTTATCTATTTATCTCTTGATGGGTACTTACTTTAGTGTGTGTGGGTATGTGTGGAGATATATATTTATCTGTTCATGCTACTTCTATTAAATCCTTTGGGTAGATACAAAACAATGCAAACATGGAGACATGGTGTCTTGATGTTTAGTTTTTGGAAGAATCACCAGACTCTTTCCCATAAGAATTGTACCATTTTGAACTCGTACCAGCAATGAATGAGGGTTCTAATTTCTCTCTATCTTCATCTACATTTGTTATTTTTTGGCTTTAAAGAAAAAAAATAATCTTCAGCATCCTATTTTTGTTAAGTGCCATCAAGTCACTATTCACTCATAGCTGTTCTAAGTATAAAAGAATGAAACAATGCTCAGTTCTACACCATCCCCATAACTGCTATTATGTTTGAGCTCACTGTTGCATTCACTGTTATCAGTCCATACTGCTTGGTTTTCCTCTTTTGTGTGGAACCTCTACTTTACACGCATGTCTGTCCAGTGACTGATTAATTCCTCTTGATAACTTTCTCAAAATAAGTCTCATTATCCTTGCTTTCAAGAAGCATTCATGCTGTTAATCCTAAAAAGAATTAAGTGTTTTTTCTTCTGGCAGTTCATGGTATATTCAATATTATTCACTAAGATCACAATACAAAGACATCACTTTTTTTTCTGCCTTCCTTACTCAGTGTGTGTCTTTTGTATGTATATGATGAGATTATAAATAACATGGTTTGTATTAGATACAGCTTAGTTCTCAAATGACATCTCATCTCTTAAACATTTTAAGGAAAAAGGTCTTTTTTAGAATATTTGTCCACTGGAACACATCATTTAATTTTCTGACTGCTTCTTTGTGGGTGACAAAGGAAGAAGTTTATGGTGCTCTGAAGGAATTGGCAAGAAGCAAGGCCCCAGGAATTGATGAAATACCAAATGAAATATTTCAGCAAACAGATGTTACCCTGGATGTACCCACCAGGTTATGTCAAGAAACGAGGACAACTACCTGGCCAACTAATTGGAAGAGATCTGTATTTATTCCCATTCCAAAAAAAGATGACCCAAGAGAATGTGGAAATTATTAATGATATCACTTACATCACATGCAAGCAAGATCCTGCTGAAGATTATCCAGAAACGACTGGAACAGCTTATCAGCAGAGAACTGCCAGATGTGCAGGCTGTTTAGAAGACGCTACGGTGCTAGGGATATTATTTCGTTGTTGTTATTGTTATGTGCCATCGAGTTGTTTGCGACTCATAGCGACCCTATGTACAACAGCCCTAAACCCTGCTCTATCCTGTGCCAATCTCATTGCCTCTGACACACCCATCCCGATTACCCCAGTCACTGAAACAACCCACCTCATAGAGGGTCTTCCCCTCCTGTGCTGTCCCTCTACTCTACCCAGCATGATGTCCCTCTCTAAAGACCTGTCCTTACAACATGTCCAAAGTATGTCAGACGAAGCCCCAGTATCTTTGCCTCCAAGGAGCAGCCTGGTTTAACCCTCTCTAGGATGAATCTGTTTGTTTTCTTGGCAGTCCATGGTACATTCAACATTCTTCTCCAGCACCACAGCTCAAAGGCGTCAACCCTCCTTCTAGCCTCCCTAGTCATTGTCCAACTCTCTGATGCATAACAAGTGATTGCAAAGACCATGGCCTGTATCAGGCAGACCTTAGTCTCCAGAGAGACACTGTTGCTCTTGAGTATTTTGGAGAGGTCCCTAACCGCAGACTTTCCCATCGCAATACGTTTTTTGATTTCCTGGCTACTGGTGCCAAGAGTGTTGACCGTGGAACCGAGCAAACTGAAGCTGTGAACAATCTCAATCTCTTCACCATCCATCCTGATGCTAGCGATTGGTCCAGTGGTGAGAATTTTTGTCTTCTTGACATTGAGCCTCAGCAGTCCTTGACCCTCTGCAGTAAGTACATGAGGTCCTCCTCAGTTTCAGCGAGCAAGGTGGTGTCATCTGCATAACGCAGATTGTTGATAGATCGTCCACCAATCCTAATGCCACGCCTCTCCTCATAGAGCCCCGCCTCTCGGATAATCTGCTCTGCATACAGGTTGAAAAGGTATGGAGACAGGACACATCCCTGACGTACACCCTTCCCAATTTTGAACCATGCAGTATTGCCCTGCTCTGTTCTGACAACTGCCTCTTGGCCCAAGTATAGGTTTTGCATTAGCACGATTAAATGTTCGGGGATTCCCATTCTTCTCAGAGTTAGCCACAGTTTGTTATGACCCATGCAGTCAAATGCCTTTGCATAATCAATGAAACACAGATAGACATTCTTCTGGTATTCTCTGCTTTCAGCTAAGATCCATCTAACATCAGCTACAAAATCCCTAGTACCCCGACCCCTTCTAAGCCCAGCCTGGACTTCTGGCAGTTCTCTGCTGATGTACTGTTCCCGTCATTTTTGGATAATCTTCAGTAGAATCTTGCTTGCATGTGAAATCAATGATATTGTTCTGTAGTTTCCACACTCAGTTGGGTCGCCCTTCTTTGGGATGGGAACAAATATTGACCTCTTCCAGTCAGTTGGCCAAGTGGTTGTTCTCCAGATTTCTTGGCACAACTTGATGAGCACATCCACGGCAGCATCTGTTAGCTGAAATATGTCAATTGGTATACCATCTATTCAGGGGGCCTTATTTTTTGATATTTCCTTCAAAGCAGCTTGAACTTCTGCCTTCGTCACCATAGGCTCTGGCTCAAATGCTATTTCATTAAATTTTTCTGTATAGCTAATGTTAAATGGATCTTGGCTGAAAGCAGAGAGCACCAGAGGAAGGTCTATCTGTGTTTCATTGACTTTGCAAAGACATTTGACTGTGTGGCTAACCTTAAGAAGAATGGGGATCCCAGAACACTTAATTGTGCTCACGTGTAACCTAAACTTGGGAGTAGGAAGCAGTAGTCAAAAAAGAGTAAGGAAAGGCCATGGTTCAGGATCAGGAAAGGCGTCCATCAGAGATGCGTCCTATCTTTATACCTTTTCAATCTATATGCAGAACAGATCATTTGAAAGGCTGGACTTTACGAGGAGGAATATGGCATCAAGATTGGAGGAAAACTCATCAACAATATGCGTTATGCAGACAATATAACTAAAGAGGACATGAGGTGTTTGCTGCAGAACGTCAAAGATTGTAGTCTTCAATATGAATTGAAGCTCAACATCAAGAAAATAAAGATTCTCACCAACAGTCCCATTGATAATTTCAGCTTTCTTGATTATACAATCAACAAACACTCTTGATACCAGCAGTCAGGAAATCAAAAGATTAATTAAAATTGGGAAAGTCTGCTGTCAGGGACCTTTCTAGAAGTACTAAAGAACAATGATATCAGTCTGGAGACTAAGGTACACATGATCTATCATCTTTGTAATTATTTGCTATGCATCTGAGAGCTGGACAATATAAGGATAAAAGAAGGACAGATGCCTTTGAGATGTGGTGATGAAGAAGAGTATTGACTATATTGTGGAGCGCCAATAAAACAAATAGGTCTTCCCTGGAGAGGTGACACCAGTTTGCTCTCCGGAGGCAAGGATTTTGAGGCTCTGTCTCCCATACTTTGGGAACATGGCCAGGAGGGACCAGTCCTTGGAGAAGGGCATCATATGCTTGGAAGAATGGAGAGACATCACAGGTGAGGAAGATGAAAGATGGGATGGATTGACTTAGAGACTGGAGATACGGGATTAGGTCTGTTGGAGACTATTAGATTGGCTCAGGATAGGGCAAATTTTAGAACTAATCTCCATAGGGTCACGATGAGTTACAGGTGCCTTGATGGCACATAACAACAAAAATCCAGCTTGAATTCCTGGCACTTTCCTGATCATGTCCTGCTTTAGCCATGTGTGAATTTATCTTCACAAAATTTAAAAAAAAAAAAAAAGGTTTTATATGTGTGTGAAATGAATTATATTGTTCAATAATATTCTCATTCCGTTAGAAAGGAAAGGAAACAAATATAAGACTGGATCTTTTCTAATCAGTTGACCAGGCAGCTGTCTTCCAAATGTTAAGTGAAAAATATATGATATTATACAAAATAATATGAATATGATAATATTAAAGTGGTTTCAGGAATAGAGCGGAGAGGAAAGAAGTCAATACGTGAGAAGCAGTTTCTGTTTGTGGTCACTGACAGGTTGGCATCAATTAATGTTGTTTTATATACTGAAGAGTAGGAACAAACTCATGACTGACCCTCCAGCGGGCTTTTTAGAGGCTGTAAATAGCATGGAAGGAGACTGTCCATCTTTCCTGTAGAGCAGCTAGTGGATTTGAACTGTGCGCTGGGTTGGCAGCACAACTCCTGACCACTAAGCTACCTGAGCTCCCTTCAATTCAGGGTAGTGGTTGCATAGCCTGATTAATGCAATTGATATCACTAAGGTGAACAACTAAAAATGCTGAATTGGTAAAAAATGATGTGGCATTCATTATGTTTTATATAACAACAAACTTTCAGCAAGGAAGAGGAAGACCCTTCACAGGAAGAACTAACAAAGTGATGTATACATGGACTCAAGTTTATCATGATGAGGCAGATGTGGATGATATAGGATCACTACCACTCATGGCCAACTTGATGGCATCTGACAACAACAATAATATGAGGAGAATACTCATAGAATGCTACTAATTGAAAAAACTCAGAAATAAATGTGTGTGTTGTACACTTTAAAAACAATTGCAAGGGGAGCTCTAGTGGCCTAGTGGCATGAAGCTGCACTGCAATCCCAGAGATATGTGGTTCGAATTCATCAGATGCTCTGCCGGAGAAGGAGGGGCCATTTCCTCCTGTACCAGTCAGATCCAATTTGATGGTACACACACACAGAAAATAATAAAATAAAAATTAAAAAAAAAAAATTGCAGACTTGAACAATTCTACACAAGGTGCTTTAGCACCAAAACCCTATGAGCAGAAAGATGAAGCTTAGTTATGATATGCTCATAGTCTCACTAGATAGGCATTTCCTTCCTCAAAATATCACTGCATGTTTAAAATTGTAAAGTGTGTCAAGGCTGTATCCTTTTCCTATACCTACTCAATCTGTACAGGGAGCAAAAAAAAATTGAGAAGATGAACTCAATGAAGAAAATGGCATCAAGATTAGAGGAAGATTCATCAACCATCTTTATGCAAATGACAACAGAAAATTTGCAGAAACTAAAAACGACTGAATGTACTAACTGTAGAAAATCCAAGACTACAGCATTCAGTATGGGTCATATCTCAACATCATGTAAAGAAAAATCCTTATCACCACAGGCAACAAACATCATGACAGATGGAGAAAAGACTGAAGTTATCAATGATAAATGACTTCTGTCTTAACATCTCAAGCGTACTGTTTTAGAAACTCAGAAGTTGGCTTTTTTTTTCCAGAAGACAAATAAGAATGAATAAAACTGGATTGCACCCAATAACCTGACTGCTCAGTGACCTAAAACGGCAGTTCAAAGGGAGCCAGACTCAAACCAGTCCCCAGAGGCCAGAATGATGCATGCACGAACTAATATCCCCTAACAAGACATGCTACCACCTCCCAGACTGTCCTGCACCAGAGTCCACCTTCAAGTTTAGTTTGTGCATAGAGAAGGAAGGAAATCTGCATACATCCTACTCCCAAAAAACATGTCTCCTCCCTATGAGAAAAAACCTTAGAAAAGCTGGGAGCATCTGTTACCCAGGGAGACACACTGGTTACTGGGCTTATTTGGGGGGAAACAGGCCCTTTCTTTGTCATTAGTTAGTATGAGTCATCCTAGAGTAATATAGGTTCTAATTATATATGAGGTAAAGAAGATGACAGGTACCAAGACAGAATTACACATGATGTGAAGCTATAGCTATAAGCAATCTCAAAACCAGGTTCTTGGAGAAGAGATCCCAAAAAAGCAAAGCACTTCTAAAAAACAAAAATGAAGTGGGAGACAGAGCACACTCTCTGACCTCAAAACCTACTGTGGAAGTAATGAAAACAGCATGGTACTGGTACAATGACAGGCACACAGACAAATGGAAAAGAATTGAGAACCCAGAAATGGACCCAGTTATCTACGGTTAACTGATATTCGACAAGGAAATAAAACCTATCAAATGTGGAATGATAGCCTCTAGTAAGTGGTGCCTGGTAAAACTGGACTGATACCTGCAGAAAGCTGAAACAGGATCCACATCTCATACCATACACAAAAAGTCAACTCAAGGTGGATCAGAGACCTGGGAGTAAAGCCCAAAACCATGAAGTTCATCAGAGACAAATTGGGACCAAGTGTAGAAGCCCTAATCTATGGTATTGAGAGATTACAAATACACCCAGTAATATACAATCTGGAGAGGATAAAATTGATGAATGGGACCTTCTAAAGATCTTGTGCACATCAAACACTTTTTCCAACAGAGTGAAAAGAAAACCTACTGATTTGGAAACATTTGGCAATACCATTTCAGACAAGGGTCTCATATCAAAAGTTTACAGAATCATACAGGGCCTCCACAAGAAAAACACTGGTAACATAATTACAAAATGGGCAAAAGACATGGAAAGACTTTTTACATAGGACGATATTCAGGCGGCCAACAGACACATGAAGAATGCACAAAATCAAAACCATCATGAGATACTATCTCACTCAAATAGCAGGGGCAAAGTTTAAAAAGGACAGCAAGTAATAAATGTTGGAGAGGATGTGGTGAGGTAGGAACTCTTATACACTGTTAGTAGGATTGGAAATGGTACAACCCTCTGGAAGGAAGTTTGGTGTTTCCTCAGAAAGCTGAAGAAAGGAAATTACATATGAGTCAGCTGTTTTACTGCTTGGAATATACCCTGAGAAAATGAGAACCGAGGCAAAAAAAATGAAGACTTGTACACAAAAAATCCTTACCACTGGGCCAATGGGTAACATCATGATAGATGGAGAAAAGACTGAAACTCTCAACTATTTCATCTTGCTTGGATCCACAATCAACACCTTTGGTACCAGCAGTCAGGAGATCAGGAGTGACTAACATTGGAAAAGTGTGCCATCAGGGACCTCTCCAAAATCCTTAAGACCAGTGATGTTAGTCTATCTAAAGATTAAGGTGAGCCCCATTCAAATCATAGTCTGTCCAATCACCGGCTATGCATCTGCGAGCTGGATAATGAATCTGGATGACAGGAACAGAATTGATGATTCTGAGTTGTGGTGTTGGAGAAGAGTGTTGAATATCCCATAGACTGTCAAAAGAACAAACACAAATGTTGTAGAGAAAGTGGAGCTAGAGTGCTGCGTGGAGGCAAGGATGGCCAAGCTTTGTCTCACATACTTTGGCATGTTGCTATAAGAGGCTATTCCTTGGAGAGGAACATCATACATGGAAAAGTGGTGAGTTATTGAAAAGAGGAAGATCCCCAGAGAGATGGACTAACACACTGACTGTAGCAATGTGTCTGAGTGTGTCACAGACTGTAAGGATAGCTGGCACAGGACAGAGCAGGGTTCTGATCTCTTGTTCATAGAATCACTATGAGTCGTATTTGACCTGATGGCACTTAACAATAACAACAACCAGAGGCTACAAGAGTTTGTGTGGCCCTGCTGACACCTTCTTCTGGGAATATAATCTCTGTTCTTTAAAATCACTCACGTGTGGTATCTTGGTGTAGCAGTGCCAAGACACTCAGAGCTACCCATGTGATATGGAGGGTGAGAAGGTTTTATGGATCTAAGGTTTTATGGTTGTATGGTGGATGCCTATGGTTCCCACCATTACCTGCACCTGCTGTGCACACACTTCTCTCTCCTTCATTGTTTCTGGGAGCAGCTGAGACTTTGCAGACTTCTGAGGAGAAGCTGTAGGACTAACAGTGGGAGTTTCAATTCTCTCTGGACCTTCGTTTAAAATGTCCCCAAAGCCTGAGCCATCACCTAAAAAAAGAAAGAAAATAAAAACAAAACAACAAAAATCACCAGCACAAAATTAGGGTCTAAATTGCGATTTGCTAGTGACAGTCTTCAAGAACACACAGAGGGTGTAGGAGAGGACTGAGACACACCCTTTGAGATCTATCATGTCAGGGCTGCTGAGAGATTCTCATAATGTTATTCCTTAAGAATAGCAGTTAAGAATTAAGTAAACTACCACCAAAAAAACAAAAGCACACCAAGAACAGCAGTTAAACCACCAAAGTGGTTAGAAGTAACTTTACAAAGCACAATTAAAGATGAGAATCAACATATATCACATAAAGACAGGCATTATGACACATCTCCTGACCTTACAGAGATAGTGGCACGTTTACACAGATGTTTAGAGGTGCACCTCTTCACCCTCCCAAACAGATCTGACACACAGCACCACACAGGTAATGGACAGTACAGTCTTAGCACCACAGAGACCGGGGACGGTGCATGAGTATGCCTGATCAGATGGTAAAGGTACTAATTCTGGAGTGGGTAGGGAAAAGAAGCCAAGAAGTAAGTCTGGGGCCTCTGAAAGGAGACTAGAATTTGGAAGTACCAGTCAACTCTCAGGGAGTGAGGGATGGGATGAAAATAGGAGAATTAAGTCTTGGAGAAGTATGCAAGCTCTTGTCATATTTCCCTCAAGTCATGCCACCCAATGACTCCCTGTGAGCAAGCAGAGGTTCCTTTCTGGAAAAACCAGGCCAAGAAGACAATCCTGGCATGAGGCAGAGTAGAGGACTGTGCAGTATTTAGTGGCAGCTTATAATAGAAATATAAATTATTATAATTAAATATAATATAAAGGGCAGCTTCTTCTCACTTAGTAACCTGCAGGCATACACCTCATCTCAGTAGGGAAGGAGCACATTAGGCCAAGAGAAAGTACATAGCGATCTGCATGCTAATGGTGGGGCTCCTGGACAAGAGCTACCAGTGTACTGCCACACTATGAACTTGGAGCCTGTGATGTTATTGTCCCAAGGTGGTGTCTGCACCTAGACTCTGAGATATGTGATGGAAACACCAAGACAAGAGACAGAGTACAACAGGGAGCACAGGGAAGAAAAGAAGTAACAGAAAAAGTGTAATTAATATTTTAAAGGAGCTTCTAGAAGGGTCATATTATCAATGAAACAAGAATAGGAAACTATACAAGAAATGAATGATAGTTCAAATCCACCAGATGCTCTGCTGGAGAAGGAGAGGTACTCTCCTCCTGTGCCAGTTGGATCTGATTTGATGGTACACACACACACACACACACAAATAATAAGATTTTTTTTTAAATAATAAGATTGTTTTAAAAAGGAAAAAGAAATGAAAGATCGGAGACTAAGAAAGAACTCTTAAAATGAAAACTTTGAGAGCAGAAATGAAAGCGTTCAGTACAAAGGTTGAGAAATTAAGTCTCTCAGAAATGAGAACAAGTACAGAGAGTAGCAGGAAAATAGGGAATTAGACCAACAGGCGGATTTGTGAATAGCGAGAGTTACAGAAAGAAAGGGGGAAATCATGGTAACACGATCACAGCACAGTGTCTGAGCACATAAAGGTTCTCTGGATCGAGTGTGCTCAGTGGAGACTTGGGCAGATGCAGGTGGGATGCAGATGGAAGGTGCATGGAAGCTAAGAGGGATGTGGGTAAGACATGGCCAGAGTACGGGCAATACTCCCATACTGCACAGGCACTGATTTCTGGCCTGAGTCAGCATAGCGATGAAAGTACCAAATCACATGGCAAGACCAAAAAAAAAAAAAAAGCAAAAAGATCAAAGCTACCCCCCACCAAAAGCATTGATGCACCTTTCCCTCAAGAGCTCCAGAGAAAAGCATTAAAGATAAGGGTCTGACCCAAACAAGTGCCGATGGCCTGTACGTGTGGGAGGGGGCCCCCTAGAGGGTCCTGAGCAGGTGGTAAGCATTCAACTTGGGACCCAGGTTGGGGAGAAAGGGTGACAGGATAAAAGAGAGGAGACAAAGGCAGTAAAAACCCCAAGTTATGCAAGAAATGAAGTGTAAGCTGCATACTGCACAACTCTGCTGGAACTGCAAAAAAAGGGGTTTTGTTAAAAGAGCAATGTTAAGAACGAAAAAAGGAGAGAAATATTCAATAGTGATTTAACAATATTCTCTTAGAAGGCTGAGAGGAGGAAAGGGTATATGGGCTTACTGCCAGCAAGTTTAAGTAGGATATTTACATAGCAGAGACTGAGCTCTTAAGCCGTGTAAGTGTAAGTCACTTTTAATGATAATTAAGATGACATAAGAAATAGTTCTATATTGTAGTTGTAAAAATCTAAATTGGCTTGAACTTCAAAGCTGTGATTTAAAAGTCACATATAACTATTTTTTTAAAGTTGACCTTGACATGTAAGTAAATCAAACTACCTTGTCTCAGCCCTTATGTATAAAATGTTGCATGCTAATTTTTGTGAGACAGAGCATCAAATGGTTCTTAGTTTAAAATAATCTAAGTGTCCATCAACACAAATGGCTAAATAATCTATGGCATAGTCACACGGTGGAATATTAAGCATCATTAAAAACAATCCAGAATTGTTTTAATACAAAAGAAATGTATTAAAAAATGTATAAAAATAAAAACTTGAAAAGGCAAAATACTAGTTGGTCTCCCATCTGGATGACAGCTGTTAGAGAGATGAATTAATTCTAAGGAAGATTTTTTGGATCCAGAGGACTGAGCGCTGACTTGCTTGCCCTGCATGTGCTGTCTAAGTTGTGGCTCATAATTAATAGGAGCTGTAATCAAGGCCACAAAATGACAGACATCATCCTAAAGAAGGAATTTCAGGGCTTTAGCCCCGTTGACTCCTCTCCTCTAGATCTGCCTTAGGATATCAGGATGAGAAAATGTATTTTGATTTCTCAAGGAAGGACGGACAACCCCTCAGAAGAGATTTTACTTCAGGGGTGTGAAGGAATAATAATTCCTCATTCTTGTGATCATCAGCACTAAGCCAAATACATAATTTTAAATGAGGCATGCTCTTTTATTCATTCATTCATCTGACAACTGTTTGTTCCTTATGAACCACACCTAAATATCTCATTAGAAATGGTTTGTGTTTTTTAAAAAAATAAAGGAAATGATTTTCCAGGGAGTTCATTTCCATCGCCCTTTATTTGTGCAGGAACTTCAGCACTATTCGTGGCACCAATGAACCAAAGATGGTGCCAGGAGCTCTTAAAGAATGATTGCAAATTGTTATTTTGAGAGCAACAACTTGAGATGACTTAACCCCACCTCCACACCTGCTAGGAAATTGCACTGGTGTAACGAGGATGCTATATTGTTGGTATAAGCATGGAGAAAGCAGGGAGGGGACCCTGAACACTGAATCAGAATGAAAAGGACTTGTTTATTTTACACACACACACAAACACACACTCTCATTCTAATTGTGAAATATTGCACAACATGGGTAAATCTAGAACAAAATATACTGAGTGTACCACAAAAAGAACGGTAAATAACCCAAATGAAAAATGGGCACAGGATATGAACAGACACTTCACCAAAGAAGACATCCAGATGGCTAGCAAGCACATGAAGACATGTTCAAAATCCCTAGCTCTAAGAGAGATGTAAATCAAAACAACTATGAGATATCATCTCACCCCAGTAAGAATAGCAAAATTTAACAGAACAGCAAACAACAAATGCTGGCGAGGTTGTGGAGAAACTGGAACTCCTATTCACTGCGGGTGGGAGTGTAAAATGGTGCAACCACTATGGAAGGCTGTAGGGCGCTTTCTCAAAAAGTTGCAAATAGAAATACCAATTTGACCCAGCAATTCCACTACTGAGAATTTACCCTAAAGAAAGAAAGTATAACTGCCACCCAAGTAGATATATGTATACCCATGTTTATTGCGCAGCTTTGTTTGCAATAGCAAAGAGCTGGAAACAACCCAAGTGCCCATCAACAAACGAATGGATAGAGCAGCTCTGGTATATTTACTCAATGGAATACTATTGAAAAACAAGGAACTCATGAAATACTATTCAAAATGGGTGACCCTGGAAGACATTATGCTGAGTGAAATATTTCAGTGACAAAAGGAGAAATATTGCATAGGGCCACTGTTTTAAAAAGGGACTGACATCAGGGGTGAGGGAAGACAGAAAAGGAGGTGAGGAATGATGTATATTGTATTGAAACAGAGGAGGGAGAGATCTGTTTAAAAGGGATATATAAATGGGTATTCTTGTCATTAAAGAAGTCCAGAGTGAAGGCTGCAAAGTTGAGTGAACTTGGGGGAAGGGATTGCATAACAATGAAAGAGTTTTTTCTTTTTTCTTTGCAAGGAGAAGAGTGTTTGGGGGGGAGGAGGTGGGCAGGGAGAAAAGGACAACAGTGAATAACTAGAAATCCTAAGCCTTTGTAAACTTTCATTAAAATTAATAAATAAAAAATATGCTGAGTGACATCAGTTAGTCACAAAACGACAGTTTGGGGTTGGATCAATAATACAAAAGAGTAAGGAAAGGTTTACACAGGTAGACTTATTCTTGGATGATTAACAGGGATGAGAAGGGTGGGAGAGGAGTAAAATTAACAGATAAGATAGGTGAAGGGAAAATACATTATACTATAAGGGATTGATAATTATGTTAATCAATGCAACAGAACAAAATGTGCATGCATGACTAAATGAAAAACCAATATGATTTGTGAAGTTTCACTCAAATCAGAAGAAAAACAAAATTAAAAGTTCCATGGGACTATTAAAAATATAGTGAGTTAATGGATTAAAAATACTGCCCTTAAAAAAAAAAGACAGACTACTGTCCTACAAAAATGTTCCAGAAAATTTAACTTCTTAAATGGCATTCTTATTAACTAGATTATATAAAAATTAAAAAGTTGTTTGCTCTATTTTGCTAATGCATGAAAGTATTCCCAATGGATTCTACTCCACTGACTGGGACAATAATAAACAACTGGCCTCGGAGCAGAACACAGAACTGCAATGTTCTCCCCCCTAAGAATGCTATCATTACAACTGAAAAAAATTGGAACAAGTTCAGTAAATAAGACACTGGTGTTGTAATAGTACAAGCTACCTTGGGCTCAGCTCTGTGATGTTAAATCAGTTTTAGGAAACATACAATGAATAAAATGGCCCTGTGCCCACAGCTTAGAGTTAATGGTTCAGAGAGAGAGAAACAGAGACAGGAGGAAGAGGTAAAATGTTAACATACGGGAAATAAAATGAAGAAAACACAGAAATTCTTTGGACTATTCCGGGCTAAAAAAAAAAGTTAAAATATCTTCAAAAAGATAATGGACTCACTTTTTTCACTTTCATCACTTTTTCCTTCTATCCTGAGAGGAGATGATCTTAAGTTTTCTTGAGAACCAAAAGACGTTATGATAAAATCTTCAACATCTTTCTCCTGATCAAATAGGCAGACGTTAAGTGGTCATACAATTGATAACATCATAGAAGTATAGTTGCTAGAAAGCAGCTTTGTAAAGCCTAAATTTATCAACTCCCCACACGGAATGCACAAGAAAGAATCTAGACTAGTGCACACATCCAGGTCATGTGTTTTCAATAATCTAATTATGTAGGTTATAGTTCTTCAAACATTTTAAAATAGTCACCAGCAATTATTTGAGGCAAAAAGAATTTACATGAAGTGACAATCTATAGATACTTGAAATAACATTACATATGACTGAAATTTTTTATCTTACTCTAGATACAAGTCTTAAGATTATATGCTAGAAAAACATGAACTATAACTTAACAATAATAAATTGGTGTGCTTAAAATTAATTAGCAAATATACATTGAGTCTGTTAAAGACAAAATACTACCAACATAAACATAATAGCATATCTACACAAAGAGTCCTTATTCAGGGTAGAGCAATGCAATCTTTATTGCTATGTGGACTCAGCAGAGAAGCCGGGCAGTAAGGCCCATCCACCTCACACCTGTTTGAAGCTGATAGAAATGACCTAACTGTTCAGATTCCAGGTTGGTTTAGACCTGTAAACGGTTAACTTTCCTACACAGTGCTGATCCCAGACCTGGACTGTTCCCAAGGGCAAGTCACTACAGTGATGAGCTAACAATGTACTGCTGTGACCTGAAAGGTGCATCTTGGGGATTCTCTTGTGCCTCTGCCCATGGGAGGGATAACAGGAAAGAGCAGGGGTTCCTTACCGCAGCTGTCCTCTCTACATGGTGGTGGTCAGTGGAGAGAGGCGTGTCCACAGCAAGAGGATACCCCGCCCAGAGCAGGGCCTTGTCCTTGGCTGTGGGCACTGGATAACAAAGGAGGCCAGAGTCGTCCACCTGGAGAATTGAGGAGCTGAGGCTGTGCAGGCCTGCTGTATCTGGGCAGGGAGTCAGGGGCAGGCTAGGTGGGGGGTCCAGGCTTGAGTCCTTTCTGACAACCTCAGGGGAGCCCCAGGAGGACAGGTCTATCGCCTGCAATGTGCTCTTGAAGGGCTCTACACGTTCAGAGTTGTTCTGCAAACTAGCTTTTGAAGAAGGTGGAGAGCCTTGAAGTTCCATTTTTTCTAGAATGGGAACATTTGAGGGTTCAGCTCCTAGCAAAGCATCTGAATGTTCAGTAACTTCCATGAGGTCCCATGTGTTTCTGTGGGCATTAGACATGTCAGCAGGGGTAGATCTGTCAGTAGACTCATCACTGTGGGAAACATCATTTGAACTATTTTCCAGAGCAGGTCCTGTGTATGCCAACAGCTGTGGATTCGAGGAACCTTTTGCACCCTGGTCCTGGGCGGTCATAGAATGGACCAGATGACCCAATCTCTCCTGAAATTCTTTCACCTGAGTTAAAAGGTCTACTTTTGCCAGCTGATAATGTTCCAGTGGTTTTTCTTTACCCTGCAAGGGGAAAAAAGAACATGCATACTGAAAAATCAATCACAGGACACACCCTAAGAGAATTCATGACAAACACATCCCTTAAAATTCCCTGATATTGCTTAAGATTCCCTAATATTGAAAGTTTATATCTTTACACAAATTAAACCCTGGAACCAATGTAGAAAGCCCTGTACTTAAAAGGCAATTAAAAAACCAACCAACAAAAACCCAAAAAGGTGATTATAACATAAATCCATCTTAATTTACTAAGTACACACTTGTTTTTGGCTGAAGGGGGGAGGACAGAAAAGTTTTTAATTCCAGATAGAAGATAAAACCTTACAAAATTGGTTTACATAACAAATTTGGAATTTCCTATTCGGTGTGTAACTTTCTAACAATCTGGCAACAGTTCAAGGGGTAGGAGGGCTGAGCTTTCTCTTAAGAATGCAAACAGATGTTCTCATTACTATGGGACAGAGGAGTTCATCCATGTGGGATCTGATTTGCAACTATGTGTGATTTAGGACCAAGGCCTCACTGGCCTTTAAACCATTTCCATGTGGACCACACCCAGGAGTCTAGCTGCACCCTGTGTGGTTCCTGTGGGAAGGAGCATTGTCTGAGCAATTAAGTGATAAAAGTTGTTTAAAAGTGAACTTGAAGGAGGGTGTAGGGTGGATATCAAATCAGTCACTCTGGATTTCAAAATGTGGAGATGACCTGTGGGCCCCTTTCCCTGAAGCACAATGGGGACAGACCATTAGGGGAGGCCACAGCAGAGGGTCTGAATGGTGGTGACATACTGTGAAGACAGACCACCAACCAGGAGGTTTGAGGAGAGCACCCACAGGTGAGGGGCACATCACCACATTGGGTTCACACTACTTATCAAATGGCTTCGGTCCTGACAGCAGGAGTCAAACACCCTGAATTCATGGCTGTACTCTTTATTCTGAGAGCAGGAATAAACATATATACCAAGAAAATCTAGGATTCAGAGCCAACCCTGAAGTCTTTAAAAAACAAAATAGATGCAGGTAATGGAGGCCCTGAACATAGGTGAGGCCACACTAAAAATCCAGGTGGGAAACCCTGAGCACAGTTAAAGCTTACTCATTAGAGGGGAAAATGACTAGCTATTTTTTTTTTATTTTTATAGCTCAAGCTTTATAGAGAACAGAATAACATGTTTTCCCATATTGTTCTCAGTTCGGTAGAGCCCTGGCTCGGACTGCTCCTCTTCAATATCAATTGACGTTTCACTTTTCCATGTAGCACGCTCTCCACTGCTCTGGTTACTTGATCAGCACTGAAGCTTTTCAGAGACATTCTGCTCTTGGCCACCTGCATAGGGGGCCTAGAGCTTGGGTTGTACACAGGAGCACTCATGGATTAGGATGAGTAGGTCAGGTTTACCTTCTTCAGCTCCACATACTTTTTCTCAATGAAGTCCCTGACGCCCTGGCCGCTGACTGAGGGCTGACATAGCTGAGTGAGTCTCTTGCAAGGCTAGTTTTACCTGGCTCCATGAACTGCTGTGGCTGCTGCCATTTACACTTGTACAGAAGGCCCCAGCTATCTATTTTTTTAAGAAAACTTAGTGCTGTCGTTTGTAACATGTCAGACTGCTAACTGAAAGCTCAGTGGTTGGAATCCAGCAACTGCTCCTTGAGTGAAGGATGGGCAGTCTCCTCCCATAAATACATACAACCCTGAAAGCCTGATGGAGGGTAACCAAGATTCAACTCAATGGCAGCGGGTTTTGGTTTGGTTCACTTAATACAACTTAAAACTGACCATGACAAATGTGTGCCTCTTAGAGTACGGTAAACACCAGGTGTGGATTTCAAGGATACGCCTCACCCACAGCATCACAAGGTAGTCCAGCATGCACCTAATGATGTCTGAGACCATGCTCCCACCAGAGGGAGAGGATAAGCCTGACTGAGGGCCCTTCTTGGGGCTGCACAAAGTACCTTGCCTCGTCGTTGCAGTCTACCTCGGTGGTCCTCTCTGCTCAGGCGCACCTCATCCCGTACCAGGAGGAGCTCAGATGCCAGCTGCCTCTGGCAGTCAGTCAGTACTGACATCACACTGTCCTTTCCCAGTGGACCTGCACCTTCCAAAGCCTTAAAGCTGGAGGCTGGCTGCTGCTGGTCCTTCTCCAGGATCTGTGGTGTTGGGAGATTGAGATGTGTTAGGATTACAGCTGAGTCTGCTTGGAAGCCAACTTACAGTGGAGAGGGGACAGGGCTGTGGACAGCTTGGGCGGTCTGTAGGTCTTAGCACCCTCAGAAATGCAGATGCTACTATCGACAGGACCCCAGGTCATATTTTCCACAGGAACTTGGATGTCAGAGGATGTGGTCACCACACTGCCTTATTATCCTAAGCAAACAGAGGCCTGAGCATGGAACACCCCCAAGAGCTATGGTCCTTGAAAACATCCAGCCCCTACCCCTACAACAAGTGCCCAGTACTAAGGCCATGGCCCCACCCAGAGACCGGATGGCTGATAGTGACAGGACACAGGTGGCTCAAGGTCAATTGGAGCATGAAAACTAGAGGCTGATACAGGCTTTTATTAAAGTAAATCTGCCTATGGGGTCTGATCCAGGGACAAGCATGAAAAGACAGACCCACAACCAAGTACCAAATGGGGACAGGAAGCTTGGACACAGTGGTCTTGCCAGCAGTGACCCTTCCCATCATCTAGAAGACAAATTCCTTACAAGTGAACACTGCTCAAGAGTGGTGGCAGATTTAGTGGCAGAGACAAGACCTGCATGGAACAGAGCATTTGGCCTAGGACCCAGCACAGCCACAATCAATGGCAGCTCCACGTTAACTCCTCCAACTCACAGGCACGCACAAACAACAATGATTCCCCCAGCAACAGTGAAGAAGAAATGTTAAATTTTTTTTTAAGTAGGAGATTAAGAAAAAAATCCTAAATTTTATAGCACTCCACCCACCACACTCTAGGAAGGAATAAACTTACATGTGACTCTTGGCCGTGGGGCACTGCGGGTGTGGGCCTTCTGCCCGAGTCCCGGTCTGAATCATCACCGTGCACTGTTTCAACAGTCACCTCACTCCTGGAAGCTCTGCACCGGGCATCACCCTCCCCATGAACTGGGTGCAGGCCTGGCTCTCGCTGGCATCGCAAGAACCGCTGGCTCAGAGTCTGCAGCTGGCGGCCGAGGTGTGCACACTGTGCCTGCAGCACCTGTAGCTCTGGGGGCTCAGCTGCCTCAGTCCAAGGCTGCCGCTCCAGGGCACGCCGGAACCCAGACACAGCTGCCAGCACAGCCTTCAGCTCGGCCAGGCGGGCTGCTCTCTGCATGCTCATTGCATTGATTTCTAGCTCTTTCTCTGAAATCACTGCATCCTTTTCTTTCAGAGTACCCTCAAATTCTGCTAGGCGGGAGGCCAGTGCCTCCACTGTGGATTCCTTGAGGGCCAAACTGTGTTTCAGCCCAGCTAGCTGGCGGGCAGCAGCATCCTCGGCGGCCCGCAGGCTCTGCCCCAGTGCCTCCAAGGCCTGGCGGTGCCCGCGCTCCCGTTCCTCCAGCAATTGGCCCAGGGCTGCCTTGCCCACTAGCGCTGCTTCCAGCTCCTCTTGGAGCACCCATACATGAGGACCTGGCCCCTTAGGGTCCTTAGTGGCCACCTCATGGACATCCAGAAGCCCTTGTTCCAGCTCGGTCTGAAGGCTTTCTGCTGGACGGATGTTGAGTTCAGGGGCCATGGGTCCCCCAGAAGAGAGTTCCTTCTGCAGTCTCTCTATGACCTCATGGAGCTGCTCAATTTCCTCTGCCTTCTCTTTCTGCAGCCGAGCTTGGTTCTCTTGCAAGTTTTCAATAATGAATTTTAGCTCTTCCACTTCAGGACTTCTGTTACATACAGCCTGAGAAGAAAGCACATTGCAGAGACAAAATAAATACACTGACTTCAGAATTTCTCTCCCTAACTTGTAGTTCATGTTGCATTCAATGGAGACAATTCTGAGGCCAAAGACACAGGCAGAGCTCTAGGACCAAACAGACTGAGAGTCTTCTCTGTGACATTTTCAACAGATAAACATTAGACATTGGAAGAACACTCCAAAAAGCTGTACTCTATTTCAGGCATAACCAAGATGTCAAAATGGTCACCTCTCAGGGTGGCTGTGGCCATGTTCTGAGGCCTGACAGCACGCACTATGTTGGAGACATACGCTACCACACTGCAGGGTCTGATCTACCACAGGACGGTACTCACCTCATGTGACTATTTAAACACTATCTGATTTTCCACAAAGAGTATTTATGTTTTAGTTTGCATTCTAACACCTGAACAAGAGTAAAGGTGAAAACTTGCACTTGTCAGAATCTGGTCACCGCAGCCTCTCCCCATCCAGTCACTGGCTGCTACAGCTTAGCGCCTCTCAACACTGCTATCCTATGAAATTTTCAACAATTGTAAGGAAGCCCTCATTTTAAATATGGGAAATGTGAAAGTGAGTGATTAAACAGCTTGTCAAAATCCAAGACAGTAAGTAGAAAATCAGGATTGAAATCTGTGTCACCATGGCCTATATATTCCAGTCTCCTAAAACCACACTTCTGGTGTTGTTGTTGTTGTTATGTGCCGTCAAGTCGCTTGTGACTCATAGCGACCCTATGTACAACAGCCCTAAACTCCGCTCTGTCCTGTGCCAATTGCACTCTCTCTGACACTCCCATCCCGATTACACCAGTCACTGAATCAATCCACCTCATAGAGGGCCTTCCCCTCCTGCGCTGTCCCTCCACCCTCCCAAGCATGATGTCCCTCTCCAAGAACCGGTCTCTCCACACAACATGTCCAAAGTATGTTAGACGGAGCCTCAGAATCCTTGCCTCCAAGGAGCCACCCGGTTTAACCCTCTCCAGGACGAATCTGTTTGTTTTCCTAGCAGTCCATGGTATTCTCAATACTCTTCTCCAGCACCACAGCTCAAAGGCATCAATTCTCCTTCTATCCTCCTTGGTCATTGTCCAACTCTCTGATGCATAACAAGTGATTGCGAAGACCATGGCCTATATCAGATGCATCTTAGTCTCCAAAGTGACACCATTGCTCCTCAGTACGTTGGAGAGGTCCCTAACAGCAGACTTTCCCATGGCAATGCGCCTTCTAATTATCTGGCTGCTGGTGCCAAGAGTGTCGACTGTGGAGCCAAGCAAACTAAAGCTGTGTACAATCTCAATCTCTTCACCATCCATCCTGATGCTGCCAATTGGTCCAGTGGTGAGAATCTTTGTCTTCTTGACATTGACCCTCAATCCATATTGGAGGCTGCAGTCCTTGACGCTCTGCAGCAGATGCTTCAGGTCCTCTTCAGTTTCAGCAAGCAGGGTTGTGTCATCCGCATAACGCAGATTGTTGATAAATCGTCCACCAATCCTGACCCCACATTTCTCCTCATAGAGCCCAGCCTCCTGGATAATCTGTTCTGCATATAGGTTGAAAAGGTATGGAGATAGGACGCATCCCTGGCATACGCCCTTCCCAATTTTGAACCATGCAGTGTTCCCTTGCTCTGTTCTGACGACTGCCTCCTGGTCCAAGTATAAGTTTCTCATTAGCATGATCAAGTGTTCTGGGATTCCCATTCTTCTCAGAGTCAGCCACAGTTTGTTATGATCCACACAGTCAAACGCCTTTGCATAGTCAATGAAACACAGATAGACATTCCTCTGGTATTCTCTGCTTTCAGTCAACATCCATCTAACATCAGCTACAATATCCCTAGTACCACGACCCCTTCTAAGCCCAGCCTGGACTTCTGGTAGTTCTCTGCTGATGTGCTTCTGGTAGAGACAGAAAAAATTTAAAAAATTCTAGCTGATTTATTTTCTAGCTAACAATTTTCAACCAATTTACTGTAGTCTGATGTTTGGCTTCCTAGATATTGTTTAATCCTAACTCTGGCCTTCACTGGAACTACCTAAAAATGACACTGACTCAAACACACACCTGGCCTGCAGTAAAAGTAACAATGAGAAATTTGGCATTGGGCCTGGGGCTTGATTTGGATCCTATCAGCTGTCATCATATTTCTGTTTATCATATGTGAATGTAGTGTTACATTTTTAGCTGAACATAAAGCAAAGATGTAAAATTTGTGAGAGAAAAAAAATGGGGTTTTTAAATATAACTCAAAATGCATGATATATCTTTTAAAAAATTTAAATTCATATATCTAAGAAAGATATGCAATCAAACTATATAAGAACCAAGATTGAGCAGGAAGAACAACACAACTCTTAAAATATCAGGAAAAGACCTGAACAAAAACTTCACCAAAATATTGATGACAACTAAACAAAAGATGCTTAAATAACGGTTGTTATTACTGTTTGTTATTCTTAGGTGCTGGCAAGCCAACTACAACCCACTGTGAGCCTATGAACAATATAGACCTGAGCTCTGCTCTCTCTGTGGCATGTTTTCCAGCTCTGATATGCTCGAACTCATAGTTTCAGTCACTGTGCCAATCCAGCTTGTTGAGGGTTGTACAATGGAAACTAAAAACTACAAGGAGATTCCCCTCCCACATCTACTAAAATCCTTTGCCAGTGAGTCAACTCCATTTCACAGCAATCCCATGTATTAAAGAGTAGAACTGCTCCACAAGGGTTTCTTGGCTGTAATTTCACCAAGCCTTTCTTCAGCAACATCCACAGGTGGGCTCAAACAACCAATGTTTAGTTTAATAAACCATCAATGTTTAAGTTAGTATCAGCAAGAGCCTTATACACGTATTGTTACATGCAATAGAATTGCAACTGACAAGAAGACCATCCAGAGGGTTTTCAAAGGCTATAAATCACATGGCGATTTTCCCACCTTCCTTCTGTGGACTAGCTGGTGGATTTTAACTACCTCCCTTTGGGTGGGCAGCACCACTCTTTACCACTAAACCTTTACCCCTAGAGCTCCCTTATACACTATTAGAATGACTAAAACGAGAAAGACTGACTGCACCACAGGCTGATAAAAATATGATGAAGAGAGTTTAATGGCAACTCTCCTATGTTGTTAGTGGACAATAAACTGGAAGCATTACTTTGGAAAACAGTTTTACTGCAGTTTCTTTTAAAGTTAGATATGGCTCTTTAGCTGTCATCTTGTGCCCTTTCATATGCTGCCTAGCTCAGCTGGTCTACTAAAGATCCCCTGAGTGCCAGTCCAAGTCCCCCACAAAGCCCCACTTCCTCTCTGAAAAGACTTAAGAAATGATCATGAATCAGGAGAAACTCGCCCAACTGCAGGCAGAAGTGAGCATTGGTGCAAAAGGAACAGCACACAGAAAGAAGAAGGTGGTTCACAGATCAGCTACAGGACATGGCAAAAAACTTCAGTTCTCTTTATAAAAACTGGGGTGAACAACATCCTTGGTAGTGAAGAGGTGAACATGTGTACAAATCAAGGAACAGTGATCCACATTAATAATCTTAAAGTTCAGGCACCTCTGGCAGCAAACACGTGCACCATTACCAGCAATGCTGAGACAAAGCAGCTGACAGAATTGCCACCCAGCACCTTAAACCAGCGTGGTGCACACAGTCTGAGTAGTTTAAGAAGATTGCTGAAGCCCTGTCCAGACAGTCTGTGGACGGAAAGCACCACTTGCTAATAGAGAGGATGGCAACAATGAAGTTCCAGATCTTGTGGAGAATTTTGATGAGGCTTCCAGAAATGAGGTCAATGGATTTGAGTCAACTTCTGAAGAAAAAAAACCTTAAAGAAGTTACTTTGAGTTGCTGTTTTATATCATGACTGCTTTTTAAAACTGTTTTGTTTATGGATCTGATAAAATCTAGATCTCTAGTATTTTTGGACATTGCTGCTTTTTCAAAAGTTTCACTTAAATATAATTCATACTTTGCAACTAATTAAATAAATTTCTTTATCTAGGATTTGCTTTTAACTACTACAGTAATGATAATCTGTACACAGAAAGCAGAATCATTTCTAGAAATCCAATTCTGTCATGTAATTTGAGTAAAGTTTTAGAACAGCTTAATGTTAACAAAAAAAAAGTTAAATATGGACTTGCACATGAATTAAACTAGGTAAGCTATAGCAGCTCTATTTATGATTGTAAAACTCTAGGAAGCTCAAATGTTCCCTATAAATGTATAGACTTTATACAGCTATACAATACTGCTCAGCAATAAAATAAAATTTAAAAAACCTACTCTTATTGCCAGTGAGTGAATTCCAATCAGAGTGACCCCACAGGACAGAAAAGAGCTCCCCCACAGGGTTTTCAAGGCTGTCTTTATAGTCACCAGCTGAGTCATTTAACCATTGCACTACCAGGACTTCTCTCACAAAAGAACTATTAATTTGCATCACTCATCATCACCTCGTCAGAACTGATTCATAGCAGATTTTCAGAGGTTGCAAATCACTGAGGAGGAGACTGTTCATCTTTCTCCTTGCAGAACAGATGGTGGATTTGAACTCCTTGCCTTTAGACTGGCAATCCAACTCCCTATCAGCAGACCACCAGAGCTCCCTACTGATTGATTTACTACTTGTTGCTATTGATACAGTACCATAGATAAACTGCAAATACATTATGCTAAGTGACTTCACAGAGCATAATGGAAAAGGCAAAACTGTGGGGCTAAACAACAGGTTGGTGATAAGTAAAAAACAGGGGACTACAATGAAGCTGGAAAATGGAAAGTTTCGGAGTGATAGAACCATTCTATATCTTCATTGTGTACTTGTCAAGACTCAGACTATATTCCAAATTGTGACTTAAAAACTTAATTGTTGGATTAAAAGATAAGAAATGTCTAAAATCAATGGCTTAAGGTATAAATGTTAAGAGAAGGCACTCTGGTGGTGTAGTGTGTGGCACACTACACTGCTAACCAAAAGCCTGGCAGTTTGAACTCATAAGCCTCTCCACAGAAGAAAGGTGGGTAGCCTTCCCTGGTAAGAGTATTATAGTATTGGAACCAGCATCACTAGGAGTCAGGATCCACTAACGGCTGAGGGGTTTTTGTTTTGTTTTGAGGGATAAGGGTTTATCTAAAGAAGCTAGAAACAACAACAAAACCTAAGACAAATCAAGAGTATATAAACAGTAAAATTAAAAAAGAAATCAAACTAACAGAAAGAGAAAATGAATGCAGAAAATAGCTGGGTTCCGTTGTACACAAGGTTGTCCTGAGTAGAGTCCACTGGTGGCAACTGACAATAACAACAGAAATGAACAAAAATTTCAAAGTAAGTATTTTGGTATTCATAAAGCTTTCCATTCTTAACAAAACAGATTTCTTTTCCTTATCGCATAAACTATTTTTAACATTTATGTATTTTTGATAATAGCACATTACAAATTCTAGAGAATTAACAGATACAATCCCCTTTTAAAAAAATTATTAGTAGCTTTAACGGTATTTCTCAAAGTAACATAAAGAGATAATGAGTTTTACTTTGAAACACATGTAAGATAACAGATCACTAACATCCCCATAGCCTACTAGAAAGTGGAGAACTGTAGATGAAATAACTCATTTTTGCTCCCACATAGTCCTCCATCCTTACATCTTCCTCCAAAATGAACAAAGTAGACCTTGTGAGGTGAGTGATCATTATCATACAGAAACTCTAAAGGCTCTATGGGTTTTCAGAGGCTATGTACACACTTCTGTCCAGAATATGATGCCACACTTGTGCCATCATGCTAGAAAAGGGCCTCACCTCACTGTCCACAGATTCTCCCAACCTTCCCAGCTGTGCCTCCAACTGTTCCTTCACGGACATGATCTCTTCTTCTTTGCTTTGCAGAAATGTCTGTGAAAACAATGATACTGATGATAAAACTATCCAAGGAATATTCTGGGAAATACTCTAACAATGTATTCAAAATATACAAGTAAGCCTACAGTGTTAACACCAACCTGACACTGGATTTCTACTAAAGTGCTATCTAAAACGACATTCTTTAAAAAAAAAAGTAATAGAATTTTCTTAATTTGTTTCATAGCAATCACCAGGATTACTCAAGTACTCTTTCATCTGCTTCTTACCAATGGAACATCCATGAAACAACAACTAATTATTAAGGTGATGAAGCCTCAAACTCCCTTTTCACTAGCTGAATATATATTACAACTCATTGCAATCCTATGAAAAACAAATCTGAACCTTGTCCTATCCTATTCTATCATCATTTCTGATTATTTGAGCCCACTGTTATAGTCAATGTAGCAATTCATCTTGTTGAGGGTATTCTTCTTTTGCTTTGACCCTCCACCTTTGAATAGATGATGTTTTTTTCGAAAGATTGACCCCTCCTGACAATATATACCCAAACTATGTAAAAAGAATTTTAACTGTTTCTGCCTCTAAGGAAAAATCTGGTTGCACTTTCTGTAAGACACATACGTTTGTTCTATGGCAGTCCAGATGAGAGCGAGTACTCTTCAACAACATAACTCAAAGGTATCAATTTGTCATTCTTAGCTACTGTACAACTTTCAGATGCATAGCAAATAACTGAGATGACCATGGCTTAGATCAGGTGTGCCTGTCTTTAAACTGGCATCATTACCCCTTAACACCTTGGAAAAGCCCTTGACAGATTTTCCTAATGCAACACATCTTACTGTTTCTTAACTGCTGGTACCAAGTGTTCTTATTGTGGTTCCTAGTAAGATGAAATCATTGACAACTTCAATTTTTTTTCTCTGTCTACCATGATGCTGCCTATTGGCCGAGGGGTGAGGCTTTCTGTTATAAGGATATTGAGATGTAATCCATATTGAAGGCTGTGATCTTCTGCAGTAAGCATTTTAAGTCCTCCGTATTTTCAGCAAATGAAATTATGTAATCTGCATGAGTCTTCCTTTGATCATGATGTCACATTCTTCTTTATAAAGTCTAGCCTCTTGAATTATTTTTTTCAGCATAAATATTGAACAGGTAGAGGGAAAGCATGTAGCCAGATGCACACCCTTCTTGATTTTAAGCCATGTAGAGCTCCCTTAACTCAGTTTGGACAACACCTCTTGGTCTAGGCATACATCTCTTGCTACAGGTTTTGCATGAGCATAATTAAGTATTTGGGATTGTGTTCTTCTCAACTTCCAGCCATAATTTATTATGATTCACACAGCCAAATGTATTTGCAGAGTCAATAAAGCACAAACAGACATCCTTCTCGTATTCTCTGCTTTCAGTCAGGATCCATCTGACATCAGCAATGAACTCCCTGGTGCCATGGGCTCTTCTAAATCCAGCTTGAATTTCTTGCAGTTTTTTGCTGATGTATTATTCTGTTTTTTAATAATTTTCAACAAGATTTTACTTGCATGTAGTATCTGTGACATTGTTCGATAATTTCCACCTTTTGTTACATTATTATTTTTTGGAATGGGAACAAATATGAATCTCCTCCAGTCAGTTGGCTAGGTGACTGTCTTCCAAATTTCTTGGCATAGAATGGTGAGTGCATCCATGACTATGTTTTATGAAACATGTCAAATGGTATCCCATCAATTCCTGGAACCTTACTTTGTGCCAATACTTTCAGTGTAGCTTGAATGTCTTTCTTCACTACTACTGGCTGTTGATCATATGCTACATGGATGTGTGCCATGTCAGACAACTGTTTTTGGTACAGTAACTCTGTGGATTTTTTCCATCTTCTTTTTTTGGTTTAACTAGTTTGCATACGACCATTCACATATATTATTTGTCATTCACGTACACTGTATTTTATACCTTCACATGCGTTGTTTTTTTGTTGGTTTTTTTTTTTTTATGGTGAGGAAATTTATATTTAGAATTAGCCCGCTGGACTCAGTTTAGATGATCCCAATTTTGTTGGCAACATCCAAAGCATCATAATCAGGAGCAAGTCAAACATAGAGGCCTTCTCTCCATCAGGCCTAATCAAAGTGTTGACCTTGGTCACATCAATGTCATAGAGCTTCTTCACAGCTTGTTTAATTTGGTGCTTATTGGCCTTGACATCCACAATGAACACAAGTGTGTTGTTATCTTCTATCTTCTTCATAGCTGACTCAGTGGTCAGGGGAAATTTGATGATGGCATAGTGGTCAAGCTTGTTTCTCCTGGGGTATTTGAGCTGCCTTCTGAGTCTCAGTGTCTTAGGCCCTAGGAAGGTGGGTGAAGTGCGGATCTTTTTTTTTTTGGCTGTGGATGCCCTTCAGGACTGCCTTCTTGGCCTTTAATGCCTTTGCTTTGGCTTCCTACTTTTAAATCACAGGTACAGTATGGGTCAGATGATAGTGACATATCCTAGCATTTCTCTCAATGCTGTCATTTCATTCATGGAACCTGTGCCAAGGAGGCACCACAGCCAGTAATTTTAAACTTGTTTCATGGCCATCTTTTTAAGATGCATTTCCTTTACAACTCTGAATATTGTCTAAAATGCACAGAGATTGCTATTTTTTCTGTTTTTGCTTCAAACTCTGTCACATTAAAATAATAGAAATATTTAAAATGAGATTTTCAAAACCATGATAGTGGGATTGAGTGGCTATTTACTAAAACAAATCTGTTTTAGAAAGCCCCACCCCTATCATGGCCTCCACCAATCCTACCTCCCTAGAGTTGTGACCAATTTCCTCCTACATCATTGCCATAAAAGATATACCTTTCCTGGCATTTTAGTCCAAGAACACCACAGGTGAAAACATGGAGTATTTTGTGTAACAGCTGAGAGCAGGTGATGTTCTCTGATGGAGGGATCCTGGGTTTGCTGCTCACTATCACCATGAGCTGCCTCTCCTACACTTCGAAGACCCCACTCTACCCTGGCTACCAGCCTCAAAGCAGAGAACAGGTGAGGCTGGGGTGACCTGGCAAGTCTCCAGCAAGGGAGCTCGTCCGATTCTAGAATGACCCAAAGTTCTCTCCTTCATCAACTGTTTAGTCTGACATGCACTCAAAGAATACCCCCAAACCAACATTTCATGGATGGTCTCAAAGCTCACCTTCAAGTGGGCATTCTCCTCTTGAAGCTCCCTGAGGCTGGTGGCAGAGTGGTGGGCCTGTACATCTAATTTTAAGGTCAGATGTAGTATTTCTTCATTTTTATTTGCTAAATTATCTTTAGCTTCTTCTAGCTGTTCTTTTAAGTCCAAAACCTTTCATTGGATGAAAGAATAGAAGTATTAAATATTATCCAATATTGATTAATTTAATCATCATTAAAATGGATGCAAATATTTTAAAAGTATATGCTAAAATTACATATTACAGACAGCACACCGGGTCCTGGTTCATCATGCTCACACATGAGCCTGGGCCCCTGGGCGACAGTGCCTGGCACCCTGCACTTGCCTCTCTCTCATGCTGCAGGAGTACTTCTGGCGCCACCTCTGGCTGTGCTTCTGTATCTCGGGAAGGGACGTTTGGAGGAGGCACACGACACTTAACTTCCTCTAATTCAGTTTGCAGCGTGGACACGAGAAACAAGTGATCCATCTGCTGTTTTTTTAACAATTCTTTATCCTATTAAAAAAAATTCTTTTAAGGACGTGTTTAAGTTAGAAGTACCTCACGTTGCTGTCCTTAAGGCATATGCCGTTCTCTGCTCTTTGTACAGTCCAGCAGTTACTGCATACACTTTAACTAAATGTTCAAAAGGGAGGAAAATGTTGCATCCTGAGGAGAGAGGAGTTCAGCAATTCACTGAGTTCCTGTCTATTAAAGAATTAAAAAGGTATCACTCAAACTCAGTATCTCAGCTACAGTTTAAATCTTCACAAACAAAAACATGCACATCATAAACTTGAAACACCAAGTTTTAATTTGTAAAACTGTCATTGGAGATCTTTTGGGGTCTTATGGAACATCCTAAATGCAAAGGTTAAAGTAAGTATAATCAATTTAAAGTAAAATATTTGATGAAACAGTTGTTTTTGAAATCTGAACTGTAAAATTTATTTTGTGGTATTACTAAGGAAAATGGTGCACACCTGTGAGATGGAGGCGTGTCCCACAGGCTGTGGGGAACCCAACAAGCCTGTGAGAGGTCAGAGTGGACTGCAGCAGCCCTCACACCCAACCCTAATGCTCACTTCACAGGTGCTGGTGAAAAAGACCAGGTCCTGAACTGAGGCAGAGGATGCTCACCTGCCGTAGCTCGTCCCCAATTTTCCTCTGTATCTCCAGTTCTTCCTGGAGCTGGGTGACCCTCCTGCCAGCCTCAGCAACTGCCACCTCCAGGCGCTGGATCTCCTCCTGCTGCACTGCCAGCCGTCTGTCAGCCAACTCATTCTTCACGGCTAGCTCATTAAATCTGTCTGACTTTTCTCTTAACTTTTCTTGTAATAATTCAATCTAAAACAAAACAAAAAATATGCTTGAGACATGCACAAGATTGCTAAAACAAAAACACAAGTTTCGCACCCCCCCCCCCCCGCAAAAAAGTAAAACACACGTGGGCAGAAAAAAGACTAACCCTTGGTGTTTCCCACCAGGTATACAATGAACTTCATGACTGAGAGCACGTGAGACTTTACTAAGCTGGACATTCTCTCCTAATAAAGATGCTTGGGTGGAAGTAATAAAAAGATGCAGAACATGTCATTAAAGTAAAACGTCCTTTGGCAGGAAGCTCCAGCAGGTACAAAGCACAGAGGTTTGAGCAGTGAGCTATCACTGCCACCTTTGCTTCCACCCTCTCCAGGACCAACTGAAACCAGTTTAATACTCAAAGAAATAAGCATAAGTGCAAAGATGGGTAGAACTTTCTTCTCAATCTGATAGCTAGTAACATATGTAGGGTTTGGACTTCTGACTTGTTTGTCTCAAGGCTTTTAGGGAAGGGGAATAATGGTACTTAAATTATTAATGAGAAAATTTATCTTGAATCTATTCCGTCTGAATTGCAAAACCATCTTCAAAATAGATTTTAAACTAACGATTGAAGACTGGATGAGTTGCTGGATACTATTAAGGATATCATGCATGAAGAAAGCAAAAGGTCATTTACAAAGACAGAGGAGAAAGTAAAAACCAAATGGATGTCAGAAGAGACTAAAAATTACACTAGAGTGTTAAGAAGGCAAAACAAAGGGAAAACATGCAGAAGTAAGAGAGGTGAACAGAAGATGTCAAAGGGTATTTCGAGAAAACAAAATATTATAATGGAATGTGCAGAGAGCTAAAACTGGAGAATAAAAAGGGAAGAACTTGCTCTTCATTTCTCAAGCTGAGAGAACTGAAAAACAAACTTAAGTCTCAAGTCACAATATTCCAAGATGCTATGGACACTACATTGAATGACCCTAGAAGCATCAAAAGAAGACAGAGGGAATACACGGAATCACTCTATCAAAAAGAACTGACACCAAAAATTTTCAGAAAGAGCCATATGAACAGGAGCCAATGATCATGAAAGGGGAAGCGGAGGCTGCACAGAAAGCTTGGCTAAAAGTAAGGCCCCCACAAAAGGACAATTACTGCACAGTGCCACTGTTGTAAAATGGGACTGACATCAGGGTTGGGGAGAACCTAAGAAAAGAGGGGATAAATAATGCATACTGCATTGAAACAGATGAGGAAGAGAATCTTTTAAAAGGAATATAGGATTAGATATTATTTTCATGACAAGATTACAAAAAAAGAAATGCAAATTAAAGTGAACAGTGGACTTGGGGGGGATTGTATAACATTAAAAGATTTTTTTTCCTTCAAAGAGAAAAAAGAACTGGGGGAGAGGGGTGGGCAGGGAGGAAAATGTGCAACAATGAATGAATGAGGGAAAAATAAACGGAAAGAATATGTTGTAAAAAAATATATATGTTGCATTAAAAAAATAATTAAAAAAATTTAATAATAATTAAAAAAGTAAGGCTCCAAGAATCAATGGGATACCACCTGACTTGTTTACATTAGCAGAGGCAACCCTGCCTGGATGAGCTCATAAGTCTATGCCAAGAAAATATGGAAGACAGTTGTCTGCCCAAAGGATTGGAAGATGACCAATTTTGCTCCTATTCCCAAAAAAAATGTGATCCAACAGATTAAGTGGAAACTATCAAACAATATAATTATCACATACATGGAAAATACTGCAGAAGATCATTCAAAAAGGGCTAACACAGTACACAGATAGGGAACTGCCAGAAGTTCAAGCAGGAGTTAGAAGAGGCTGTGAAACTAGGTTATCATTGCTGATGTCAGATGGATCCTGACTAAAAGTAAGAAATACCTGAAGAATGTCTATTTATGCTTTATTGACTATGCAAAGGCATATTTGACTATGTGGATCATAACAATTTATGGCTAACATTAAGAATAAGAATCTCAGAGCACTTAATTGTGCTCATGAAAGACCTATCCCTAGACCAGGAGGCTAATGTGCAAAGAGAGCAAGGGAACACTACATGGTTTAAAACTAAGAAGAAAGTATGTCAGGGTTGTATTCATTCTCTCTCCATACCTATTCAATCTGTAGGCTGAGCAAATTAGTCAAGAAGCTGGACTCTATGAAGAGTGTGGCTTCAGAATTGGAGGGAGACTCATCAATAATCTGTGTTATGCAGATAACACAATCTTGATGCTGAAAGTGAGGATGACTTGAAGCACTTATTGCAGAAGATCAAAGACTACAACCTTCAATACGGATTGCATCTTAATGTCAAGAAAACAAAAATTCTTACCACTGGACCTATAGGCAACATCATGATAGATGGAGAAAAGATTGAACTGTCAACAACTTCATTTTACTTGGATCCACAACTAACACCCTTAGTACCAGCAGTCAGGAAATCAGGAGAGGTACTGCACCAGGAAGTCTATAGTCAGGGACCTCTCCAAATTATTAAGGAGTAATGTCAGTTTGAGGACTAAGTTGCATCTGATTCAGGCCATGGTCTTTCTGATCACTTGCTATTGATCTGAGAGCTGAACAATAAATAAGGATGACAGAATAAGGACTGATGCCTTTGAGCTGTAGCATTGGAGAAGAGCATTGAACATCCCTTTTTTTTTTTTACTTTTATAATAACCAAAAAGAGAAGTCTTGGAGAAGGTGAATCTGAGTGCTCTTTGGTGGCAAAGATGTTGAGGCTTCACCTCACATACTTCAGCATGTTGCTAAGAGGAGCTATTCCTTGGAGACAGACATGATGCTCAGAAAGGGAGATGATCATTGAAGGAGGTGGACTGACACAGTGTCTGCCACATTGGGCTGTAGTGTGTCAGAAAGTGTTAGGGTGGCACAGGATAGAAGAGAGTTCAGATTTGTTGTTCACAGAGTTGCTTTGGGTTATACTTGACTCAATGGCACCTAACAACAACAAAAATAGCATTTGGCTGTCTTACAAAAGAAAAAGGATTTTTTTTTAAAGCTGCTTACTAGTAAGGTTTCTGAGATTTGTTTCAAAATAATCATGTTGGCAAGGATATAGAGAAAAGGGTCCCTGATTCACCTGGAAAATAATTTGGTGCTGCTGTCTTACAGGTAATAGCACACAACCCAGCAACTATATGCCCAGAGAAATGCAAGTGTGAGTACACATAAACACCTGGACACAAATATTTACAGCAGCTTTATTTATAATACCTAAAACATGGCAGGCAAGCAATCAAGATGTCTTTAAAAAGCAAACGGCAAGTGAGCTCTGGTAGCCTAGTGGCAAGAAACTGTACTGCAGTTCGAATCCACTAGATGCTCTGCTGGAGAAGGAAGGACAATCTCCTCCTGTACCAGTCAGATCCTATTTGGTGGCGCGCACACACACACACACACACACACACACACACACACACACAAATGGCAAACAAAGAGCAATAGAAAGGACTGGTTTACTAATACTAATACGTAGAACTATAAATATGAAGGAGTTTCTAGAGATATATTGGGTAGGAAAAGTCAATAATACCTAAAAGTCACATACTACATGATCCCATTTATAGGGCATTCTTGAAATGATACATTGATAAACATGGCAATCAGAAGGGAGCTCTGGGGGCCTAGTGGCAAGAAGCTGAACTGCAATCCTAAAGG
The DNA here is from genome assembly GCF_000299155.1 of Elephantulus edwardii. Classification (NCBI taxonomy): domain Eukaryota; kingdom Metazoa; phylum Chordata; class Mammalia; order Macroscelidea; family Macroscelididae; genus Elephantulus; species Elephantulus edwardii. Next base: position 5,773,314 of record NW_006399883.1, read on the forward strand.
TGGGACAATCTCCTCCTGTGCCAGTCAGATCTGATTTGATGGTACATAACAAGAAAGAAAGGGGAAAAAAGGGCGAATAGATGAGTGTGTGTCAGATGCTGATGAAGGACGGGTTGTGATGGGAAGTAAAGCTATGAAAGGTCTCATGGGACACCCTGTGAGGACAGAATGCTCTGATTGTCACTATATCATGTCACTATCCTATATGTGATACTTAACTAAACTTTTCTGGAAAATTGGCATATCTCTATATTACTTCTTACAAGTGTATGTGAATCTGTAATTAACCCTAAATAAAAGATTGTTTTTTTTAAAAAAAATTAGTAAATTAACCAGCAACATATCTGACAATAGGAAACAGACAGTTATAGCAAAGCAAAAGGTACCCCAAACACCAAATAGGAAACAATGCTAGTCCTGGCCCAGCCACACAGCATAGGAGCAGGTGATGGAAGGTCACGGAGTGGTGGGAAGGGGGCCTCTGTTCTTACCTCTTTACTGGACTGCATACTCTGCCAATGTCATGAACATGGAAGACAAATGAGAGAAAAGGTAAGGCTTACATACATCCCAGAGCACGCCACCCCTGGCTCCCTGGCTGCAGACTTACAGGGCTGTCCGGGGCACTGGTGGCCTGGGGCCGGGCTACCTGGCGCAGCTGCTCCTCCAGCCTCTGGATCTCCTGCTGGAACTCGTCACGCTCATGCTCCCGCTCTGCAGCTTGCTCCTGTTGTGACAGCAGCTTTGTGATCATTTCCTTTCTGATGTGATGGCACAAGTCTCTGCAAGCTATCTATCCTTTGGTCAGATGTACCCCTCCACAGACCCCAAGGGGCATAACATCAGGGTTATCAGTGCCTAGGACTGCCACAGTTGTACACTTTGAAGCTCAGTACAAAGTTTTTATGTTATACAAGCATCTGCCTACTCAATATTGTGTAACACTATGTGAGCATTAAATTTGTACATTGGAGAATTGGGAATGTGACCCTCCACATATGAGGCCTCTCAAGCTGTGAGGCCCACAGACAAAGTTACACATGGAGAGAAGCCCAAGAATATATAGGATGAAGTGAAATCCAAGCCAGTACTACATAGAAGCAGGCTCCAAATTTGTACATCTAGGGTCCCAAAGGGATGCTTACAGGACATAAGAAGGGATGTGCCAAGATAGCTAGGAAAATGATGACCTGACAAGGAAATATTACAGATTGATTTTTCAGGTGCCCTAAAGATGCTTCCTTAGTCATCAGGAAAAAAATTCAAGTGATCATGAAGAAATTCAAGTAAAGAAAAATGAAGAAATTCAAGTAAAGAAAAACACATGTTCTAAAACATGGGAGGTACAGAGTCCTGTCTCATTTTTAAGAAAAAAATTTTACAGTTTTAATTTTCTTTCCATTTAAGCACAAAATTAGTTCCTGGAAGTTATAAACAGTTCACATCTTCAGCTGCTAATCAAAAGATTGGGAGTTTATGCCCATCTCTATGTCTCAGAGGAAAAAGCAGAATTCTATCCTGACTTATTGGTGTCATTATGAATTGCAGTCAACTCAATAGCAACTAATTTGCTGTAAGCAGAAAATCCCAGACTTACACTATGTGTGATAATACCCGATGGTGACATTATGTATGATTTTATTCTTTCATTTGGATCATTACAATTTCCTAAGGAACCTGTATTATTTATTTACCCAAGAAAATATTTCATAGGCTATGATACTAAACTTCCAACAGAGAAGCTTGGCTAACAACTCAGTGAATGATCGGCCTAATGCTACTGAGTGCAAAAATGACACAAAGGAAGCTACACCACGCCCTCCCCCGTCTTCCTGCCTGAGTTGTCACTGAATCACTGAAAAGCACCTGACGTGAGAATAAGAGGCATGGCAACTGAGGGGCCTACACCTTCGTGATAACAAAGTCATAAGAGGCCAAGAAACAGCCCTATGTGCAGAGGTTAAAGAGGTGCAACTAGGGAGCCTGGTGGGGACCCCATATTGGCTATACAGGGCCAACAGACTGAAGACACGATGACATGTGAGTGTAGACGGGCTAGAAAGCAATACCGTAAAGAGGTCAAAAACCTTCTCATCTGGATAAGCACCCTGTGGCTAGGCAGCCAGGCAGGCTTCCTACTGAAGAGTCTTTATTCTTAGGAAACACACATTGTGTATATGGAGGCACAGGGACGTTATTTGTCACTTACACTCTGAAGATCCAGTATGTGTATTTGAATGTACATGTACATGTGGTGCATGTGTATGCATGTGTGCTTAATCCACATCAAATCCTGAGGAAAAGCCAGCCAGAAATAGCAGCTGGCTCAGGAGCGGAATGAATTTAAGTTGCTTCCTTCTGTGAGTAGTACTCAACTCCCAACAGCAATTAACAGTAACAACTTCCTTCTACTTTCAGTAACTTGAAATTATCGCCAAAAAAAAGCTTAAAACAACCTTATTTGGAAGTAAGGTTTTTGGAAATTTTATCTGTTACACTAACAGATGAGGAAATTCTGGAGTAAGTGGCCCTTATTCCTCTGGAATGCTTAGAAGAGGAGAAGTGACGACAGACAGATGTGAAGGTACAGGCAGATTGGAATGATGTATCTAGAAAGCTTAGTATGACTGACAACCCCACAAGCTGAGGAGGAGTATGCAACAACTTCTCCCTCAGCACCTCAGTAGGATCAACAAGGCTAACATTCTTATCCCAAACTCCCAACCCCTAGGAGGAGAAAATATACTTCTATTCTATAACCTCAACACATCCCCTCAACACACAGACACACACAGAAATGTGTCTACTTTGATCTACAATATATGACAGTCCAGGGCCTTAAGAGGAAAAATCACCAAGGTGTTTTCCTGTGGCAATCTGCAGTGGGACGAAGGCTCTTACATCCATGAACTGCCGCTGGCTGCGCAGGTGCTTGTCCAGAGAAGCCATCTGCTGCTTCAGGGCAGCAACCTCCTCCACGTGCTGTGCACACGCCTGGTGCTGGGACACTTGTTCCTCTAACTCGGACTCCAGGACCCGCAGCTGGGACAGAAGAGCAGCTTGGTCCTTCTCAGACTGTTTCCTAGTCTCCAACTGCTCCTTTGTTAGACATTCCACCTCTTTCTGGAGACCTAGAGGACAAAGAACATCAACATGGAAGAAACTGGCCATAACGCAAACTATTTTCCAGACAAAACCAGCACAGCCCACTCATTGCCTAAAAGACAGACAGACTCTAGTCCAAGATCACCTGTAAGCACCAGGACAGACACAAAGATGGACGGACTCTACCACACAGGAATGACTTAGAAATAAGACAGACTTCACTGAAAGGGGCTGATAATTACAAAGACAGATGGACTGACTTCAACCTGGAGAGACACCCAATGTGGAAACCGACTTCACCATACAGGGCTACCTGGTGACTGCTGAGACTGACATGGAAACAGACAGACTCTATCAAGCAGGCTGCTGTGGAGACACAATCCACTGTACAAGGCTGGAATTTACTTCCAGGACCAACATGGAGACACTACTGTGTGGGGTTCATGGACACTGCTAGAATGGATGGGGAGACAGGAGATTCCACCTCATAGGATTACTCACAACTGATGAGGGGGACCCAATGGATTCCCTGCACAGTGGACCCAGATGCAGCTGATGGGAGGCTGCTACAATTTCAGCAAAACTGCATCTTGTCTCCTTTGCAATAAAGCATCAAGGCCTGACCATGGAGGTGAATATAAGGGTACATGAAAGTTCCAAATCACCCCACAGAGATGGTGCCTGGCCCCTTCTCCTTCCTCCTGGTGAATATGCAAATAGGGTACTGCATGTGTAAGACGGGGAATCGCTATCTGTGCCAGAGGCCAAGTCTGCATCCAACTGACCCATCTACCTTTTCCAAACATCTACTAGAAGTAAACACAAATTACTCTTGTTAAAAAATTATATCTTCTAAACAAAAAAGGCCTAAACTGAAGTACACAGTCTGAGAACACATCTGTGACCTGCACTCCCAGACAACCATTCTCAGAAGTGATGCCTTCACATATTCTCCACTAGGAAAAAGAGTTCCTGTGGACCAAAAAGCATCGTTTGGTGAGGGCCTGTGGAAAATGCCTGCAGCAAATCTGCTCACAATAAATGCACTCTCTAGGTGGCCAAGGCGGCAATAATAACTTGGAGGAAAAGTGCAAGGGCTTTTAGTAAGCAAAAGCCAATCTAACATTTATTGGGTGATGAGTCACCTCAGGTATATGAGCTTATGGGCAAACATGGATAAAATTCAATCCAAAAGGAAACCAGAACCCCAGTCCACTTTCACCAAAGCATGCATTTTAAATAAAAATATTTTAAATAAAGCATATTTTTTGTGGGGGGGGGGAGGGGAGGAAACCATAAACTAGTAAGTCTCTGCAGTGAAACCTGTGAGAGCCAGAACTGAATGGGACTGCTTTTGTTTTTCTGGGCTTCAGAGAGTGTCCTGCCTTTGAGAGGAGTATAGTCTTACCACTTTCTACTGCTTATTTCAGTGGAATGTAAGTATTTGAGATTTTCTTTTCTGACAGGTTGATGCCTTATACAGAGAGGTTCCAGTTCACAAGTTTTACTTATGAAATAAAACACCAAATTCCTAAGTCTTAATTTGTATTTCACCAGCTCTCAAGACTAATTTTGGTTTGTAAAAATGTATATAAACCATAGCAAGGAGTTGGAAACAACCTAAATGCCCATCAACAAACGAATGGGTAGAGAAGCTGTGGTATATTCGCACAATGGAATACTATGCTGCATTGAA
>NW_006399883.1:5778467-5784970 GCF_000299155.1 Elephantulus edwardii
GCAACAATGAATGAATGGAATTCCAAAATCTCTGTAGATGTTCATTGAAATGAAAAATAAACAAACTAAATTAATAATAATAAAAAATACGGATATAGCCCAAATTTTCAACCACAATTGAATGGACTGAGAAATTATAGTACAACTACATGATGGGATACTATGCAGCACCAAGGAGCAATGATTTTGTTAATCACTACCTAACTTGAAAGGGACTGGAAAGAATTATACTTAAGTAAATTAACTCAGTCCCATTATTGTAGAGAGCATAAGAGAATCCAAGTAAAGAAGGATGGGCACAGGGAGGGGTTGTGTTGTGTGAGCATGTTAATCTTAGGGTCATTCAATCTGATAGATGACGGGGTGTGTGGGGAAAAAGAAATGGGAAAGATTCAGTGTGAAAAACAATATATATGAACTTTCAAAGTAAAAAAAAAAAAGTATATAAACCTTCAAGACAAAGTATTACTACTACTAATGCAATAACTTTTTGTATATATTCATGCCAATACACAGCAATTAATGATAGTAAATTAGTACCAGACATGCAGCTACCAGTCAGTGTTACTTGAAATCTCTCGGGGTATAGAATTACAGTTTTCCAAACGCATTTATCAGCAGTACTGCATTGGTCTCGGGCCCAGGGAAGCTCTCTTTGCTTGAGGAAGACTGTCACCTTCCACCATTCACAGGTGCACATGCTCAAGCACAGGCACCGAGATGCTTGCCTATCTGACGGGAGCTTGAGCCACAGCCCTGCCCACCCAGGCGTGAGGAGACACTCTGGTCCAGAAGCCAGACTGAGAGCTCCTCAGGACCCTCCAGAGACATAGATGCCTACAATCAGCACACACAGAAGACAGCTTAGTGCCAGCAAGTACTCATAGAGAAATACTTGCACTAATTTGGAGCACTGAAATTAACTCCTTAGTATAGAGCATCATTATGAAAAGTATTATGGTCTGCTGCAAACACACTGAAGAACTTTCCTCTTCAGAGTTAACAATCTGCAAACTCTGAAGCAAGCATGATGCATACATGTCAGAGAAATCACTAATTTTTTTTTCTACAAACCTGAATCCTTTTGTGCTATAGTGACAGGAACGCCTATGAAGCAAATATACAAATATTTACAGAGATAAGCACTGAAAAATATATGGCACAGAATAACAATTTCAGAAATAAGAGGAGGAACAGAATCAGTCATGGACTCTGGAGAATGTCTGACATCAGACAATTTCCACAAGTGCACATCCCCACAGCCCACCCTCTTGTCTATGAGGTTTCAGTCCCAGGACTGCGGCCTCCACTGTTAAATGAAACAAAGGTGGAAACAGGACAGTTAGCAGCCCTCTAAGGCAGCCATTTCTAGGCCTCAGTTATGCAATGATGATGTATACAGTGTAAAGATAAAAGGGAGGGGGAAAAAAACAGATAAAAGGGAGAACCCTGATCCTTTTCTGGTTCATGAGCATAATGTTTGGGTGTTTATGCTTTTGTATGACCTGTACCTCCTTTAAACCTTGTTACAACATTGGCACATTACCTTTCTGATGGGGGTGAGGCGGGAGGAAGACTCTAAAAAGCAAAGGGTACCGCTACCCTAAAATATAGGGAGGAGAGGACCCCTGGTTACCAGGTCTCAGACAGGAGTAAAGACCCTGCTGTAGCAGGTTCTGGTAGTGGGGGAACATGGACAAGCTACTTAGCCCTTCAGTTGGTGTTCCAAGGGGCTGTCACAGCCAGCTTACAGGGGAGTATCATGGGAGCAGGGTTCAGGTCACCTGGAGGGCACAAGGATGTCATGCTCCCAGGATACATAATCTAATGTCACTGGTAACTATTGCCATTTTTCACATCCACTGTGCAAGCCACATCAGGCACCTGTGCAAGAAGACCTGGCTAAAGGGCCCTCATATCTACCGAAGAGCAATAACCTCCTCTGAAGGTATTAATTCTCACTGCATGCTCAGAGTAGAGGTCAGCTCCTCTTCCAGGGCAGAAGCAGCAAAGATACTACAAATCCCATATCTACTCAGTTGCTTCTTAGGTGAATGCTGGGCCAGGAAGGTATCTACTGTCTGAAGTAAACAGCAAATCACCACGGATAGGTGCTGGCATACGCACTTGCACCCACACACTTACACACTGACTTCCATCTGGAACATATCTTTGGGTTTTGAAAAGGTTCACTGACTAACAACATCCAGAGTTTACAAAGCAGAGGGAATAGTCTCATACCAATGTGTCAAGCTGGGGCTTGACAGCCACTCTCTCTTACCAGATTCTCTCTCCTGGGCGTCAGCTGCTAGCGCCTCCTTTTGGCTCTGCAGAGTGGTGCACTCCTCTTTTAGCCGCGCTTGCTCGTGGGCTGCCACCAGGAGCCGCTGTTTCAGTTGTTCCAACTCCAAGACTAGGGACTCCTCAGACTGCTCCTTTTGGTTCAGTGCTGCCTGAAGCTCTGCCCTCTCTTCTTTGAACCCCTCAATGAGGCCTGCAGAGAAGACCAAGTGAGACAGATATCCACCAACAAGCAGTATGCAACCAGGGCTGAGAATGATTGGCACTCTGCCACATGGCAAACACTTATCAGAGGAGAACAGGATAAAGCAGATGGCCAGCCCTAGGCCTGCAAGAAACAGTGTCCCCAGACATTTCCCACATATCTAAACTAATGTCTATCAGGCTGCTGGATACCCTCCCCTCAGTTCAGTCCTAGACCCCATGTCCAGTTTAGGTCCCGGAAGCAAAACAATGTGGCTTTTTAGTGAAGTCCTGGCCCCTAGAGTCTGTTCTGGCCAGGTAGGCTGATGCTCCATTCTGCCCTTGTCCAGAAGGTCTGATAAAATCATACCTGCTGTGTAAACATCCACACTAGAAGAACTAAATGCCTTCAAAGATGTGGGGCTCCTACCCCACATCGAGCTGATGAAAACTGTGTGGTACACAAAACTGAGTCATTACTGGCTGTCCACTCTAGTGAAGGACTGTGATTAAACAAATGTTTAAAGAGGACAACAGAATGCAATTCTAAATACAACAGAATGCAACTCGAAGGTGAGGAATAGGAATGAGACGGTCACCTCTTATATCAATCATGTAAGATCAAAAGGACAGTATTTGCCCAGAAAGAAAGCTAAGAAAGCAAGAAGGGATGGAAGAATGAACAGAAACAAGAATCATAGGGAAGAAACAGGAAGAGTGATGTTACAATGTGGGGACTATAATTAACACCTTTAAAACAAAATTATGAATGATTGAATGAAAAACTAATTGCTCTGTGAATTATCACTCAAGAGCACAATAAAAACCCCACAACTTAAATATAGTTTAGCTTAAGTAATTTTAAAAAGGTATGCCTTGAGCATTATTTTAAGAACTACCTACCAAGGAATCAAATCGGTAACAGCACTTGAACAATTAAGACAAACTTCTGAGGGGATGTTATGATAATGAGTAAGGAAAAGCTCAGAAAAGGAGGATGCAAATGGCTGTATAACATGAACAATATAATCAATGTCACTAAATTGTACATACAGAGATTGTTAAATTGGTTTATACCTTGCTGTGTATATTTTCAACAACAAAATTAAATTTCGAGGAAGAATTTTTAAGAGAGAATTGTACTGGTCCCCCCTTGCTGTGTCCATTCACCGTGGCTGTTGGTAGAAGGCACTCCAGAAGCAGACCTGACCCCTACCCCCTCAGTACGACCCTGTGGGGTGCCGGGGCGCCTCCTCTCACCCTGGGCAGTGTGGAGCTCCCGGGTGAGCCTGGCCGCCGCTGCACTCTCCTCACTGAGGCACTCCAGCAGCTCGTTCTGCTTCCTGATGACCTGTGCAGTCTCCTCATTTTTAGAATTAAATTCTTTCTCAAAATAAGAATGAATTTGGCGTGCTTCTTCCAGCTGTTAGAACACATTTAAAAATCAGAATTACATATGAAAACAGCTAAAATTTACATTAACACCATATCTAAACAAAATTCTAGTGACATTGTAAATATTCCATGAGAAACAACTATTTTTATATTCAGTATTATACATCAATTACTAAATAATTACATTTACTTAACACACACAAAACATTTGGAAGAACAAATGCAACAGATGAGTTATTCGCTCGAGAAGCGGAGTATAAACTGGATGGTAAGGAGAGGTGAGAAGGAATGGAACAAGACATTGATTTTAATTACCCACATTACCAAGGACAATCTGGGTACTACAGCACTTAAATGCTTCTACCTTGCAACATGTGCTGCCAGCAATGTCTATATACTATTCCAACAGAAGCCCTACTCCAGCTTCCTCATGCACTGGGTCTCAAGCAAGCATACCCATGCTCTGCCATTCTACCTTCTCACTCAGCACCTATGTATCCTTAGTCCCCTGTCACCCAGGACAGTATGGGCTTAGCCTTTGAGGAAGCTGCTGTTTCTACCCTTAAAGCTTCCCCAGAAGCCATCATTCCTCATACCACCCAGGAGGGTGGTTATCTATAAACTTGTGACCAGACCTCTGGCCTGCCACTCATTCAACCAAGGCTGTTTCTCATGAGCAAGAGACAGAGCCATAGGCCAGCAAAGTGCAGCTGTCTCTGTAAGCTTGGTCTTCATGCTAACCTCCACCACCCCTTTCTAAGGCCTTTTCGCTGGCTAATACTTAATACCTCTTAGGCAGCCTTCTTTCCTGGCACATTTCACACGTCCTGTGTCCTATGGTCCTGTCCCCTGGATAACTCATATTCCCTATGTCTCCCACAATGTAAGAACTCAGCAACACTATGAACAAAATATCTGAACCCTGTTACACCCTGTGCCATCCTCACCCTTACTGACACACTACAGCTGTGTCAATCCACTTGATAGAGTCTTCCTCTCCTTTGCTGACCTTCTGCCTTTCCAAGAATCATGTTCCTCTTCAAGGAATAACCACTCCTAGGAATATACCTGAAGTATGTGAGACAAAGCTTTATCATCTTTGTCTCCAAAGAGCACTCTGCACTTTCTCCAAGAAATATTTGTTCTTCTGGCGTTCCATGGGATGTTCAGTACCCTTCTCCAACACACAGCTCAAAGGCATTCTTCTTTTGTCACTCTTATTCACTGTCCAGCCCTCAGATACATAGCAAGTGATTAGAAAGACCATGGCCTGAATCAGATGCACCTTGGTCCTCAAACCAATGTCATTTACTCTTCAACAATTTGGAAACATCCCTAACTGCAAACTTTCCCAGTACAGTATGTCTCCTGATTTCCTGACCGCTGTCACCAAGTGTGTTGACTGTGGATCCAAGTAATTTGTAGTTGTTAACAGTTTCAATCTGTTCTCCATCTAGCACAATGTTGCTTATTGGTAGGGTGAGAAGATTTTTTCCCCCTCTTGACATTGAGATACAATCCATACTGAAGGCTGTATTTTTTGCAGTAAGTGCTTCAAGTCCTCCTCACTTTCAGCTAGCAAGGTTGTGTCATCTGCATAATACAGGTTATTGATGAGTCTTTCTCTGATCTTGATGCCACATTCTTCTTCACTGAGTCCTGCTACTTGAATAACTTGCTCAGCATACAGACGGAACAGGTGTGGAGAGAGAATACTACTCTGACAAGCTCCTTTAATTTTTTGTTTGTTTGTTTGTTTTTTCTTTTTATCCCAGCAAGGGAGCTGCTCTGCTACATGCTCCTTTAATTTTAAACCTTGTAGTGTTCCCTTAACTCTGTTTGCACAACAGCCTCCTAGTCTAGATATAGGTTTTCCATGAGCACAATTAAGTGCTCTGGGATTCTCATTCTTCTCAATGTTAGCCATAACTTGTTACGTGTGTTATGATCCACACAGTCAAACGCCTTTACATAGTCAATAAAGCATGAAGAGACATTCTTCTGGAATTCATTACTTTCAGCCAGGATCCATCTGACAACAGCAATAATATCCCTGGTGCCAGGGCCTCTTCTAATCCTACTTGAACTTCTGGCAGTTTCCTATCTAGGTACTATCCTAGCCATTTCTGAATGATTGTCAGTAGTATTTTGCATGTATGTGATATTAATGATATTGTCCAATAGCTTCCACATTCAGTTGAATCACCTTTCTTGAGAATAGAAAATAAATATGGACCTTTTACAATCCATTGTCCAGATAAAGCTGTCCTCCAAATTTCCTGGCATAGACTGGTGAGTGCAGCCAGGGACGCATCTGTTAAATGAAACAAGTCAACTGGTATCCCATCGATTTCTAGGGCCATATTTTCCCCCCCAATGCCTTCAATGCAGCTTCAACTTCCTCCTTGATTATCACTGGTTCCTACTTATAGGGTACTTCCTGAAATTTTTCAGTGTCGATCAACCCTGCTTGCTGAAACTGAGGAGGACCTGAAGCGCCTGCTGCAGAGTGTCAAGGACTGCAGCCTACGATATGGATTGAGGCTCAATGTCAAGAAGACAAAGATTCTCACCACTGGACCAATTGGCAGCATCAGGATGGATGGTGAAGAGATTGAGATTGT
>NW_006399883.1:5786225-5793094 GCF_000299155.1 Elephantulus edwardii
TGGAATTGCTGGGTCAAATGGTATCTCTATTTACAACTTTTTGAGAAAGCGCCACACTGCCTTCCACACTGTTTGCACCATTTTACACTTCCACCAACAGTGAAAAAGGTTTCCAGTTTCTCCACAACCTCACCAGCATTTGTTGCTTGCTGTTCTGTTAAATTTTGCTATTCTGACTGGAGTGAGATGAGATCTCATAGTGGTTTTGATTTGCATCTCTCTTAGAGCTAGGGATTTTGAACATTTCTTCATATGCTTGTTAGCCATCTGAATGTCTTCTTTAGTGAAGTGTCTGTTTATATCCTATGCCCATTTTTCAATTGGATTGTTTACCTTTATCTTGTTATGGTGCTCAAGTATTTTATAAATTCTAGATATAAGTCCCTTGTCTAACATGTCATTACCAAAACCTTTTTCCCAGTCTGTGGCTTCCCTTTTTACCCTGTTGGAGAAGTTTTTGGATGTGCATTCAATCAGTCCTTTTTACTACAGTGACTCTGTGTATTCCTTCCGTCTTCTTTCGAAGCTTCCTGAGTCATTCAATATATTGCAAAAAGCCTCTTTCAATATTGCAACTCAAGGCATCAAACTGTTTTTCAGTTCTCTCACCCTGAGAAATGCAGAGTGAGTTCTCCCGTTTTTATTCTACAATTCCAGCTCTCTGCACACTCCATCATAATACTTTGCTTTGTCTTCTCGAGCTGCCCCTTGAAATCTTCTGTTCAGCTTTTTCACTATGGCATGTTTTCCCTATATTTTGGCTTCTCAACACTCTATTGCAGTGTTCAGAGTCTCTTCTAACATCCATTTTCATTTTTTTTTCTTTCTCCTCTGTTCGTTTATGTATTTTTTTTTTAATTTGGTGTTCTGTCAAATTGGATTCAACTGGCACAGGAGGAGTTTGCCCCTTCTTGTCCAGCGGAGCATCTGGTGGACTTGAACTGCACACCTTTGGGATTGAAGTGCAGCTTCTTGCCACTATGCCACCAGAGCTCCCTTCTCCTCTGTCTGTGTAATGACCTTTTTGCTCTTTTCATGGATGACGTCCTTGATGTCACCCCAGAACTTATCTGGTTTTCGATCATTGGTGTTCAAAACTATTCTTCAAATCTATTCTTAAGATGGCTTTCAAATTCAGATGGAAAAGATTCAAGATCATATTTTGGTTTTCATGGACTTGTTTTAATTCCCCACAGTCCACCAAGGCCTAGTTTTGACAGCTGATGCTAAGCTTCTTCAATTATTCCTTCCACAAATGTAGTCAGTATGATTCCTATGCAGCCCATCAGGTGAGGTCCATGTGTAAAGTTGCCATTTACCTTTTTTAAAAAAAGGTATTTGAAATTAAGAAATCATCAAAAACAAAATTTGATCATTCTATTTCCAGCCTTCTTTCAGTTACCAAGCCCATTTTTCCAACTACTATGCCTTCTTCTTTACTGCAACTTTTGCATTCCAGGTACCAAGTACCATTAATGCATCTTGATTGCCTGTTTGGTCAATTTCAGACTGCAAGATTTAGTAAAAATTTACGATGTCTTTCTCTTTGGCTCTATCTAGAAGTAGGGCCATATATTTGAATAACTGTTGTATAAACAAGTCTTCCTTGTATGCATATGGATAATATTCGATCACTCACAACTCTGTACTTCAGGTAGACCTTGAAATTGACTTTTTGTCTATGAATTCAACACCATTCTGTTTTTCATTCCCAGAACAGTGTACCATGTGATTATCTGATTCAAAGTGGCCAAAGCTGGGGAGGGTTTGTAAAACAATGAAAGAATCTTTTCTTTTACTTTTCCATAATTTTTGGACTCATGTACTTATAACTTGTTAGTCAAATTTGTGTCTTCTAGGTTGCAACACCCCCATGATACATCTTGAAGGATATGTACATGTACAGCCAAGCACAATCAATAAGAGTGCATCTGAATTCCAAAATCAATCTCCATAATAGTCTATGTGTTTCCTACTGCCAAAGGGGCCCTTTAGAGTAGTGAGAGAAGATCTTCACCCTGAAACCCACAGCGTCCCTTTTCAGCAGGAAGTAGCTAAGAGAATACGCCGTCCCCTTTTCCTTATGACTCAGGGTGAAGTCTCTCTCAGGGAGGAGTGATAGGGAATGGCAAAGGATACACTGACAAAGAAGATTAATCAGAACTGGCTTTGACAAGCACTGTGGCATTTGGACAAGAACAAACTGGGAGGAGGGTAGAGAGAATAGTGCAACAATGAATGAGTGGAAGCCCAAAATCTCTGTAAATGTTTATGAAAATTAATAAAATATAATTATAGAAAAAAAAAAACCAAAAAAAACAAAGTGGCCAAAGCTAGTCCATCCCAGCTCATTAATACCTAGTATGTCAATGTTCATGCATTCCATTTTATTTTTCACAATTTCTAGTTTTCCAACATTCAAGCTATGTTCACTTTATTTTCTAATTATTAAAAAATGTTTGTCATTATTTTTCCTCATTTTGACTAAATTCCTTTCTGGGCTCTACCACTAATTGTCTGGGTACTTGTGGATGCCCAAGTTATGAGGTGAGCAGAGGCAGAGGAGGGTATAAAGGGGAAATGATGCAGATAGAGCAGTGGAAAGAAACAAAAGAAGTAAACTATGATTTCAAGACTGTGACCTACAGTTGGGCTCCAATGACTCTGTTGAGAAAACCCACCAAGTATTTCTACAGACCAGACAATGAATACATCTTGTAAAACTGTCATCTACTTGTACCTGGGCTGACTCTAGAGACTTTCTTCTTTACTACTCTGTACATAATCTCATTGAATTTTTTTCTAATTGTCTAAAATGTTCTAGAAAGGTTAACACAATCAAATTCCTAATAACTTTTCTTAGACGTAAAGACATTGAATTTGAAATTGAAACACAACACCGAGTTGATTAATGTTATTATCTATCAAATTTGTCATCTGTAGCAAGCCTACCTTCTCAGGAATTTTGGTTCAGAAAAGGCCCTAAAGGAGGTGTTCAGAGTGGACAGTTGATAAGCAATCTGAAAACATCAGTGCAAAGTCTCTGTCCTAGATGCCAACAGAGGCAGTAAAGAAGCAAGTGCCTGAGTGTGGGAGTCCCCCTCTTGGAGACCCATGCTGACTGCACCCAGTCCAGAAGCCAGCCATAATCTTCTACTTTATCCACAACCTGCATCTTATGTGGAACCCTCACTCGAGGGCAGACTGAGCCACATGCAAATGAGACTGTATGGGAGAGTCCTCCACACGACACCTCACCTGTTTGCTGGAGTCCAGGGCCATTTCTAGGAGATTGTTGACGGCCATTCTGAGGCTCTGGTAGACCTTCCTGACTGGCTGCTCATACTCCAGTGTGGCTTCTGGGCACATAAAGAAGCTCTCGCGCACATGACTGCTGATCTCAGTCACTGTCGATGCCTCTGCAGACTCAAGCAGTGTCCCGTCAGGATCAAGTGGAGCTGTGCTAAGTCCAGAAAGCGTCTCATCCAGTGCAGGAGCTGCAGAACGGACAGACCCAGAGTGCTACATGTATTGCTCAATGAGCAAAGCAAGCAACCCAGAATAACAGTTTCAAGATGATACACAAATTCACGGCAAATTTTAAAATGATGGCTCATCATAGGAAGACAGTAAAAGGTTCTGAAAAATATCACTATTCCCGGATCGTGGCTTTCTTTAAGGAATGGTCTTCTCCAGCACTGTCAGCAGGGTGAGATGAGATGAGACGAGGATACAGCAGCTCTTATCACAGACACACTGCTGAGTCACAGACTAGTCCCTGAAGGAATACTGACAACAGACAAAGCACCCTAGCCCACATCCTCAAGGAGTAGTCCCAGAAGCCCCTCCTCAGCTGGGTCACATCATCCAAAAAGGGCCTAAAGGCTGTAGACATAGGGTTTCATAAACTCCACAAGCCCCTGACAGCAAACGCTCTCTATGGCCCTGTTCAAAAGGTTCATATATTTAAAAAAGAATTACTGTTTCATAAACACCATTTTCCCTTTGAGCAAAAACAAATGAGTAACTGTTGGGTAATCTATGTTCCATAGTGCACTCTAAACAGAGCCACTTAGGCAACTCAGAAGGTGACAGAAAGCACATGTACACTCACCTGCACATAGGACCTCAATGTTTGGCCACAGGTCTGGTGGGCTCTCTGCACTGGTGGCACCTATATCATCCAGACAGAGCCCCACACGCTCACTGATCTGATTCCTCATGGCAATTGCAGCCCTCAGCGTTTCTCCAAACAAGCTCAAAAGCCTTCTCAGGGAATCCTGGAGTGCATTTCTGAGGGAGAAGACAACAAGGCTCATAAGACAACATTTAAAGTCCTCGGCACTAGATAAGAAAAGGCAGGATAGGAAAATGTGGTGGGAATAGCTGAGAGATGCTGTAGGGGGCTCTGGTTATGTGGGAGGCAAGGATGAAACACAGGGAAACAATCTTCAGCACAAGGTGCTATATAGACCTACTTACTCCCTAGAGAAAGGAAATAAAATGATGGAGGAAAACCACAGCCACTTAAAGTATCTGGAACTAATCCAAAAGGCAGAAACAGGTGACAAAACATCTATTCAAGAACATCTAAAAATCTTAGTAAGAAGAATAAGCATTCAGGATACTGGAGCCAACACCATCCCTTCCTTTCCTTTCCCAGCTCAGCAGGAGACTCCTTAGCAAGTAACTGCAGCCAAATCTGCGCTCCTTGTCCTCCAGCTCCTCACAAGAGGAAAAGCAGGATTCTGCTTCCGATTGTCTACTGCTCAGGCTAAGTCCTAGCTAAATGCATCAAGGGGCGGGGGCTCCCTTCTGCTAAGCAGCTCCATTCAAGAAGTAAGAATTCTATTTCAGGAAAACCATGCTGAGAATACCAGGGCCTTTATCACTCTTATCTAGCTTGTGAGACAGAGTACTCTAGGGTGCCACCTCCCACCACTGAATGGCTTTTAGAATTGGGGGGTGGGGGAGTAATGCTTACCACCATCCACACCCCTGATTCTGAGACTTCCCCCTGGTATGCAATATGGGAAGCAGGCTGAAATACAGTGCCTAAACTCTTCATATAGTAAGCAACTTCATCTGCAACAGAGCCTGGAGAGGGGCAAGACTAGAGACATGCTGAACAGCATTGAGGCTGTGATGAAAAGCAAAAGGGAAGGAGATTAACAACTTAGAGAAGACAAAGTTAAGACTGTAGGCCAGCAGTATGAAGGAGAGAACCAGGGAATAAGACAGGTGGGGAGAATTCCCGATTAGGTCAAATTTCAAACACTCATCTTAGAAACTATTCTTTCAAGAGTTACAATTTGACTGGATTACTATGATGTAAGTTACTACTAAGAATAGCAACACGATTACCCCAGAAATTAGTGAAGACTCAGCTGGGTGTGATCAGGAAGGGAGCCTGTGCAATAATAGCACTGCCACTGAAGGATGAATGAATGCGTAATCAAAGCTGTACTGCCCCAGGGCATTACATCAGAGGCTTACAACTGTGGTACAGGAGGCAAAGGGCTGAGTTCACTAAATAATTAGGAAAGTCACTAAAAGTAAACAGAAAAGAGCAGTAAGTTCTAGAAGGGAGAAACGAAGATGTAGAATTACAAATGTTACTTAAAACGTCCTTTTTGTAAGTAAAAATTATGAAACATGCAAAGAAACAGGAAAACATCACTCGTATACTGGGGGAAAAAGCAGAAAACAAGACTGCCTTGAGAGGGGTCAAATCGCAGATATAACAAAAACAAAAAGGCATTAGTTTACCTTTATAAATACAGTCACAAAACTAACAGAAACCATAATTAAAGAAAGGAATATATGATGGCAGTGTCACATTAAATGAAGAATATTGATACAGATACAAAATTGTGAAAAAAAAGACTTAAAATCTGGAGTTTGAAGGAAAATAGAGTAGATTTAACAGCAGATTTTGGGCTGGTAAAAAAAGAACTTACAAACTTAAAGGCAAATCAATAGAAATTATACAACCCCCAACCCCCCCCCCAAAAAGGAAAATACGCAAGCCAAAGAACACAAAGGGGGAAAAAATACAGCAAAAAGGATAAAACACTGATTACTAGCATTCAAGAAGTTCAAGATTGATTTCAATCTGTTTTGTGTAATACAGAATACACTTAATACAGAAACTCTACACTAGTGAAAATCCCCTGAGCTCTGAATTGTAATACAAAGTCCCATTTGTTTTTTTTATTTTATTTTATTATTTTTGAGTGCGTGTACCGTCAAATCAGATCTGACTGGTACAGGAGGAGATTGTCCCTCCTTACCCGGCAGAGCATCTGGTGGATTCGAACCGTTCGCCTCTGGGATTGTAGTTGCTGCTCCTTGCCACTAGGCCACCAGAGCTCCCCCAAAGTCCCATTTGTAATACCCTAAATGAACAGTTATTATCTAGAGAGGTAAGTAGCTAGCAACTATACTCTCTTCAAGGATAAACCAGCGTGTGCAGAACAATGGACATCCTCTCAAATCCCAGAAAAGACAAAACTGTTACAACTAAGTTGGAAACAGCCTGAATACTACCTAGGCCATCATGAACACTGTGGAGTGAAGGCTTTGTTTTATTAAGATATAAACATTTCCCCCAGTAACAGAAAAAGTCCTAGAATCTTAGATTCCAAATAATGTCATGAGAATCATTACTGTCTTACAGAAATCCCTTGACTGTGTAGACAGCAAGGCAAATGTTAGTGGAATTGACCCTGCTGCCTTCCAGATCTGTGGATAAAGTGTACAAATAAAAACACTTCCTTTTGTTTATTTAGCCACGTGGTATCTTTTCAACCTGTACGCAGAACACATTATCCAAGAGGCTGGGCTCTATCTATGAGGAGAAGTGTGGC